>NC_090730.1:177043815-177388815 GCF_036898095.1 Palaemon carinicauda
GCCGACTTTGATTTTTCCCCTAAATCATCAATGGACTCGCCCACTATAGACGAAATGAATACCCTAAATTACAAACAAAAGACGATGTAATATATTAAAAAGAACAAATAAACGGACTCTTTGATCCGATGATCCCCACCTAGGTAACATACAAACATCACGACCGAATCCTAGGGGATTTATTCCTGAATCCTGTGGGTGTTTCCCCTAAAATCCTGGGGGATTTATCCATGAATGTTGTGTTGGTTTCCCCTAAAATCCTGGGGGATTTATTCCTGAATCCTGTGGGTGTTTCCCCTAAAATCCTGGGGATTTATTCCTGAATCCTGTGGGTGTTTTCCCTAAAATCCTGGGGGATTTATTCCTGAATCCTGTGGGGGTTTCTCCTAAAATCCTGGGGATTTATTCCTGAATCCTGTGGGTGTTTCCCATAAAATCCTGGGGGATTTATTTCTGAATTCTGTGGGTGTTTCCCCTAAAATCCTGGGGGATTTATTCCTGAATCCTGTGGGCGTTTCCCCTAAAATCCTGGGGGATTTATTCCTGAATCCTGTGGGCGTTTCCCCTAAAATCCTGGGGGATTTATTCCTGAATCCTGTGGGTGTTTCCCCTAAAATCCTGGGGGATTTATTCCTGAATCCTGTGGGTGTTTTCCCTAGAATCCTGGGGGATTTATTCCTGAATCCTGTGGGTGTTTCCCCTAAAATCCTGGGGGATTTATTCCTGACTCCTGTGGGTGTTTTCCCTAAAATCCTGGGGGATTTATTCCTGAATCCTGTGGGTGTTTCCCCTAAAATCCTGGGGGATTTATTCCAGAATCCTGTGGGCGTTTCCCCTAAAATCCTGGGGATTTATTCCTGACTCCTGTGGGTGTTTTCCCTAAAATCCTGGGGGATTTATTCCTGAATCCTGTGGGTGTTTCCCCTAAAATCCTGGGGGATTTATTCCAGAATCCTGTGGGTGTTTCCCCTAAAATCCTGGGGGATTTATTCCGGAATCCTGTGGGCGTTTCCCCTAAAATCCTGGGGGATTTATTCCTGAATCCTGTGGGTGTTTCCCCTAAAATCCTGGGGGATTTATTCCTGAATCCTGTGGGTGTTTCCCCTAAAATCCTGTGGGATTTATTCCTGAATCCTGTGGGTGTTTCCCCTAAAATCCTGGGGGATTTATCCATGAATGTTGTGTTGGTTTTCCCTAAAATCCTGGGGGATTTATTCCTGAATCCTGTGGGTGTTTTCCCTATAATCCTGGGGGATTTATTCCTGAATCCTGTGGGTGTTTTCCCTATAATCCTGGGGGATTTATTCCTGAATCCTGTGGGTGTTTTCCCTAAAATCCTGGGGGATTTATTCCTGAATCCTGTGGGTGTTTTCCCTAAAATCCTGGGGGATTTATTCCTGAATCCTGTGGGTGTTTTCCCTAAAATCCTGGGGGATTTATTCCTGAATCCTGTGGGTGTTTTCCCTAAAATCCTGGGGATTTATTCCTGAATCCTGTGGGTGTTTCCCTAAAATCCTGAGGGATTTATTCCTGAATCCTGTGGATGTTTTCCCTAAAATCCTGGGGGATTTATCCATGAATCCTGTGGGTGCTTCCCCTAAAATCCTGGGGATTCATTCCTGAATCCTGTGGGTGTTTCCCCTAAAATCCTGGGGGATTAATTCCTGAATCCTGTGGGTGTTTCCCCTAAAATCCTGGGGGATTAATTCCTGAATCCTGTGGGTGTTTCCCCTAGAATCCTGGGGGATTTATTCCTGAATCCTGTGGGCGTTTCCCCTAAAATCCTGGGGATTAATTCCTGAATCCTGTGGGTGTTTCCCCTAAAATCCTGGGGGGTTTTTATTCCTGAATCCTGTGGGCGTTTCCCCTAAAATCCTGGGGATTTATTCCTTAATCCTGTGGGCGTTTCCCCTAAAATCCTGGGGGATTAATTCCTGAATCCTGTGGGCGTTTCCCCTAAAATCCTGGGGGATTAATTCCTGAATCCTGTGGGTGTTTCCCCTAAAATCCTGGGGGATTAATTCCTGAATCCTGTGGGTGTTTCCCCTAAAATCCTGGGGGGTTTTTAATCCTGAATCCTGTGGGTGTTTCCCCTAAAATCCTGGGGGGTTTTTATTCCTGAATCCTGTGGGCGTTTCCCCTAAAATCCTGGAGATTTATTCCTTAATCCTGTGGGCGTTTCCCCTAAAATCCTGGGGGATTTATTCCTGAATCCTGTGGGTGTTTCCCCTAAAATCCTGGGGGATTAATTCCTGAATCCTGAGGGTGTTTCCCCTAAAATCCTGGGGGATTAATTCCTGAATCCTGTGGGTGTTTCCGCTAAAATCCTGGGGGATTTATTCCTGAATCCTGTTGGTGTTTTCCCTAAAATCCTGGAGATTTATTCCTGAATCCTGTGGGTGTTTTCCCTAAAATCCTGGAGGATTTATTCCTGAATCCTGTGGGTGTTTTCCCTAAAATCCTTGGGGATTTATTCCTGAATCCTGTGGGTGTTTTCCCTAAAATCCTGGAGATTTATTCCTGAATCCTGTGGGTGTTTTCCCTAAAATCCTGGAGGATTTATTCCTGAATCCTGTGGGGGTTTTCCCCTAAAATCCTGGGGGATTTATTCCTGAATCCTGTGGGTGTTTCCCCTAAAATCCTTGGGGATTTATTCCTGAATCCTGTGGGGGTTTTCCCCTAAAATCCTGGGGGATTTATTCCTGAATCCTGTGGGTGTTTTCCCTAAAATCCTGGGGATTTATTCCTGAATCCTGTGGGTGTTTCCCTTAAAATCCTGGGGGATTTATTCCTGAATCCTGTGGGTGTTTCCCCTAAAATCCTGGGGATTTATCCATGAATCCTGTTAGTGTTTCCCCTAAAATCCTGGGGATTTATTCCTGAATCCTGTGGGGATTTACCACAAAATCTTGGGTGGATTTTCGATTTGGTTTGGGTTTGGTTTTAAAGTTAGATTGGTTTTAGTTTGGTTTTAGTTTGCTTTGGTTTCAGTTTGGTGGTCTGCTTTGGTTTTGACTGGGTTTCATTTTGGTTTTGGTTTAGTTCTAGTTTGGTGTTTTAGGTTTGGTTTCAGTTTGGTTTGGTTTGGTATTGATTGGGTTTAATTTTGGGGTTAGCTTGGTTTTAGTTTGGTGGTTTGGTTTCATTTTGGTTTTAGTTTGGTGGTTTGGTTTCATTTTGGTTTTAGTTTGGTGGTTTGGTTTTGTTTTAGTTTGGTGGTTTGTTTTGGTTTAGATTGGGTTTGAGTTTGGTTTTGGTTTTGTTTTAGTTTGGTGGTTTGGTTTGGTTTTGATTGGGTTTGAGTTTGGTTTTGGTTTTGTTTTAGTCTGGTGGTTTGTTTTGGTTTTGATTGGATTTAGTTTTGGTTTTGTTTTAGTTTGGTGGTTTGGTTTGGTTTTGATTGGGTCTGAGTTTGGTTTTAGTTTTGATTGGGTTTGAGTTTGGTTTTGGTTTTGTTTTAGTTTGGTGGTTTGGTTTTGGTTTTGATTGGGTTTAGTTTTGGTTTTGGTTTTGATTGGGTTTAGTTTTGGTTTTGTTTTAGTTTGGTGGTTTGTTTTGGTTTTGATTGGGTTTGAATTTGGTTTTGGTTTTGTTTTAGTTTGGTGGGTTGTTTTGGTTTTGATTGGGTTTGAGTTTGGTTTTGGTTTTGATTGGGTTTGAGTTTGGTTTTGGTTTTGTTTTAGTCTGGTGGTTTGTTTTGGTTTTGATTGGGTTTGAGTTTGGTTTTGGTTTTTGTTTGGTGGTTTAGTTTGGTGGCTTGGTTTGGTTTTAGTTTATTTTTTTTGGTTTGGTTTTGATTGGGTTTAGGTTTGATGGTTTGGATTGGCTTTGGTTTTGGTTTGGTTTTAGTTTGATGGTTTTGTTTGGTTTTAGTTTGGTTCTAGTTTGGATTGGTTTTATTTTGGTTTAGGGTTTTGTTTAATTTGGTTAGTTTTGGTTTGTTTTGTTTCTGTCAGTTTTTTAGTTTTGGTTTTATGATTTAATTTGGTTTAATTTTGGTTATTTTTGGTTGGGTTGGATTGGGTTTGGTTTGGTTTTAATTTTGGTTTTGGTTCTGGCTGTGGTTTGGTTTGATTTTTATTTGGTTTTGGGTTGGTTTGGTTGTGGTTTTGGCTATGGTTTCAGTTTGGTTAGGTTTGTTTTGTGTTTTATTTGGTAACAATTTGGTTTTTATTTCTGTTTGGTTTTGGGTTAGGTCTGGAGTAGTTTTTTTTTTCTTTGCTTTGGGTTTGGTTTGGTTTTGGTTGTAGTGTTTGGTTAGTTTGTTATGGTTTTAATTGGTTTGGTTCGTTTTTTTTTTTTTTTTTTTTTTTGGTTTGGTTTTATATTGGTTTTGTCTGCCATTTTGGGTTGATTAAGTCATGTAGTACAGTTTTCTTATTTAAGATTGATAAACTTTCTTTTTTTTCACAGTCAAAATACCGGTACATATGTCATTGAAGAAGGTTGTAAGAACTTCTGTATCCTATTGTAACAATTAGTATATTATCTTGGGAGTGTTTAGCATAGTAAATTGCAAAGTTACAGGGTGTGTTCTTTTACATGGTTAGACACACATTGACGTATCATAAATGCATATTGCAAATTGTAATGGCTATTGGAGCCATGTTCGTATTAATCACATTACAAATTTATTTTTTGTACTACACTTATGGCTTTATAATGCGAATTGTTACATGGGAAACATTATTGTGGATTTGTTGAAAAATGCACAAACTATAAAGAGTTGAATCTATGAAGTGTCCTTGTACACAGTTGGATAGTCACAGAAGACAGTAAATCTGAATTTAGCAAATCTTTATTTAGAATCTTCACTCTTCTCTATACTGATTTTTAAATGATATTAGAATATATCTTATTATCATTTACTCAATGATTCTGGTTTTGAAAAGGGAAGTAATAAAACTGAAGTAGCAAAAGGATGTTGGAGCGAAGAAAACCAGCTCATCATTCATAGACAGAATCTCACTAACTGTTACAGCCCTTCTGGTTGCTTGGGATGAATCCAGAAGACCACACCAAGTCACTTATTAACTTCCACACCCTACTATCACTTAGGGACTTTATTTGTTGAGGAACCCTTGCTGGGACAAAGTCCTGTAGTTCTATACCAACCAACCATAGGGGAAAGGTTAAAATTAATGGAAAATGTAATGGCTGAATTACTGTAAAATTGAATATCTGTAAAATTAAATGATTTTTCCCCATGGTCCTGGAATATAAGTGACCCTGGAATCAGCTCTGCCTTTAAACATGTACAGGAAGTGCAAAGAATCTCTTTATAACAGATCACAAGATAGTAAAGACCGGAGATAATTTCTTACAAGACTGAGGTGTAAAGGGGAATAAAGTAATTCCACACTTTGCTAATATAAGTACACATTGGCAAAGCTGCTAATGTTATCATGCTGCATAATCATAAAAGACTATATATATATATATATATATATATATATATATATATATATATATATATATATATATATATATATATATATTTATATATATATATATACATATATATAAGTGTGTGTGTGTGTAGAGATTCATGGAGAAACAAACTTACACAACTAGTACAGAAAATGAAGTTTAAAAATGCTAGAATTTTCATATTATACGAACTAATCTCCATATCATCGAAAAAAAGACAAAATTTAGTGGAATATATAAAGAGTACTTTATATATATATATATATATATATATATATATATATATATATATATATATATATGTATGTATATATATATATATATATATATGTATGTATGTATATATATATATATATATATATATATATATATATATATATAAAGCAAGACAGAAGACACTCCAAGATGTTTATGACCAAACACTTTACAAAGAATCACAAAAATGAAAAGAAAAACTTCAGAATTGCTCCTTAAGTTATTTCTGACAACACATTCTTCTAACTGTTTCAGATCCACAACAAAATAATAATGTATAGAGCTCACTTGCTTGAGGATACACTCAGGCACATTATTCTGTTTCCTTATTTCCTTTCCTCACTGGGCTATTTTCCCTGTTAGAATCCTTGGTCTTATAACAACCTTCTTTTCCAGCTAGGGTTGTAGCTTAGCTAATAATAATAATAATAATAATAATAATAATAATAATAATAATAATAATAATAATAACAACAACAGAATGAGTCCTTGGAACTTATAGAGAGTAACAAGAATAGTTTCTATGTCCATAATGAATGTCTTTGTCCCTTGGTAGTAGGACAAAGGATAAAATATTGGAATTAATTCTGTAAATGTTTAGTACAGTTAGATGCCTCTTGAATTATCATAAAAAAAAAAAATATGAAAAACAGAGTAGCAAGGCTGTGAGACCAGATTGACTGTGACCTAATACATCATCAGTATGATCAGTATGAACTGATGTTGTTTTCATAACTTGGGTCAGTAGAAAAAAACAGAATATTTATTAAGTAACAATAGAATGACTTAATTCACTGTCCTATAGCAAAGAAATTGATTTGGAATGACAATAAGTATGTGATTAAAATGGCAAAGCATTGGTAACCAAAGATACAGAGAGTAGGAGAGAGACATGTTATTTGAAACAGCATTTTCAACTTTTTTACGTAACAGATAATCCCTGGAAGTTTCATTACTCTACTATTAAAATTGTGGCCAGAAAGCTGTTCATAAACAAACGCACATACACAAACAGGGACGAAGACATAACCTCCCTCCAACTTCGGTGGCGGAGGTAATAAAATAGAAGGATGTTATGTGATTCTAAATCATGGATTTTCATAAGTAATATTTTCCTCTATAGCTTTTTCACAGATCTGTGTATCTATTGGGCAATGCCTCATCGCTTCGATATTTTATCATTTTAAATAAAATAAGCCTTAATTTGTTTATTTCTCCTTCTTAATAAGTGTTTTTTCATAGCAGGAGTCCATATATATAAGCCTTATTTATAATCTTTAAGGCATAATGCCAGTATGATTGAAGCCAAATTGCATTGCATTACGTTGACGAACTCTGCCTGACCGCTTCGGACGAAATGTCGGTAAAGAATTTGTCTTCCTAACCAATTTAATTTGCAATATAACGATATATTCCTTAAATAATGAGCACACGCACTTCTCATGTACATTCTTACCATGAAATAACTTACATTAATAAGTTTTCATACGAATTACGGCCGTTTTTACGACACTAAATCGAATTATCGATAGCGTAGCATTACAGATCATAGAAAAAACAATAGAAGATAACGAGTTTTGAGATTTGTGAAGTTCCATTTCTATGAATAGATAATTAAGCCTTAAATACTTATTATCAAAGTTACTATTATCATTATTATTAATACTGTATCATTATCATTACTACTGTATCATTATCATTAGCTCAGTAAGCAAAATCTTATTAAATAAACGAAACAAAACAATATGACGTCATCACCTCCGATTGACATAGAAATCAAACGGAATTAAGCAAGGAATTCTTCCCAACATAATTACAATTCTACAAACCAAAATACGTAAAATGATGGTAAATATCTCAATGCAAATAAAGCAGGAACAAATAATAAACCTATATCGTAACTCAGTTTTAAATGAAAGCATTGTAAGTTAACATATGGACCAAATATGCAGCCCCGAGACTATAGGCTACAATCAGCTCCCACTAGACATCCGAAAGGCTGAAGTTAGTTCGAGAGGAAACTGAAGACTTTCTTGTTCTCTAAGTGGTTCGATAGAGTGGATTTGACAATACACGAGTATTATGAGGTGTGGAATGCTGAATATTTTGGAATACATATATTAAAATGGCTGTGAAGGTCCTGTAGAGAGTAGGGTTCCCCTGCTGTATAGGACCAGAAAAGCAGCCATTAAAAGCTTAAAGCAAACTATACAAGGGGCTATTTACTGTCGCCGACACAGACAAGACTTCAAACCAGATTTTGTGGCATAAAAAAAATCCTTATTAAAAACAAAAAACTTCCATGTTCCAGAAAAAAATCCCGATTATTGCAAGATGAAGAGCACTTCCAATATTGCCTATATCACCTAGAAAAAAACAAACATGGTTTAATACTGTCGTACTTCTAAATTCGGTATGAAAAAAGCCTTGATTATAAACAAGACAACTGTCTATATTTTAGAAAAAAGCCTGATTATAAACAAAACTACTGTCTATGTTTTAGAAAAAAGCCTGATTATAAACAAAACTACTGTCTATGTTTTAGAAAAAAGCCTTGATTATAAACAAAACTACTGTCTATGTTTTAGAAAAAAGCCTGATTATAAACAAAACTACTGTCTATGTTTTAGAAAAAAGTCTGATTATAAATAAAACTGCTGTCTATATTTTAGAAAAAAGCCTGATTATAAACAAAACTGCTGTCTATGTTTTAGAAAAAAGCCTGATTATAAATAAAACTGCTGTCTATGTTTTAGAAAAAAGCCTGATTATAAACAAAACTACTGTCTATGTTTTAGAAAAAAGTCTGATTATAAACAAAACTACTGTCTATGTTTTAGAAAAAAGCCTGATTATAAACAAAACTACTGTCTATGTTTTAGAAAAAAGCCTGATTATAAACAAAACTACTGTATGTTTTAGAAAAAGCCAGGATCATTGTCAGATGAACAGAACATCCAAGATTGCCTATACGTCACCTAGAAAACACAAGCATGGTTTAAAAAGGACGTACTTTTGAAATCGGTTCTTAAACAGTAATTTGAAAGATTTACACTATTGCATGGTGTCACAGACTACATTTTACAATTGTGGAACCAATGCTTAAATGAGAACTGTTTTGTATCACACAGTTAAATGTGAACTTTAAATTCACAAATTCACAAAGTACCCAAGTCTGTGAACCCTCCCAAATTTGTACGTCTCCTTAAATCACTATTATAATTTGTATAGAGTCTCCTATAAATCTTTCAAGGGTTAAAACTAACAAAAACACAGGTCCTTTATAAACCTTCTTAGGTAATTCCTAATATTTGTTGTTAGTTATAATACATTAAAACATTTTTGTTTACATAGAAAATACCTTTAAACTCTTCCATGAAGCCACACACACATTGACAAAAATCTAAACTGGTTAGACAGAACTTATGACCTCGATTTAAGTTTCTTAGTCCACAAAGTATTAAAAACAATATTGACACTTTATGTAATCATTTCGATAACTAATAATCCCTTCTAAGTTTAAAATATGCACAATATCCCACGAATCTATCAGAACCGGTCATCCAAAATATCTAAGAGAATTGCTACATATTGTGCAGCCAACAAATCCTCCTGATACGAGAATAGTTACAGATGGTTTCAAACTATTAGAACCTAGATGTCTACTGTAGGCTCTAGAGCCTTTGAATATGCAGCACCGAGACTATACAATAAGCTCCCACGAGACATACGAATAATTGAAGATACAAATGCATTCAAGAGGAAACTGAAGACTTTCTTATTCTGCGAGTGTTTTGATAGTAATGATCTATCAGTAAGCGAGCAATACACATTGTGAAATGTTAAATGCTCCCGAATGAACATTGTTAAACGACCGTGGAGGTCCTGTAGAGAGTAGGGTTTCCCTGCTGTACAAGACCAGATAAGCAGCCATTAAAAGTAAAATTATATTACCTCCAGAAACTGCATGAATCTACTCCTCATTTAAAAATTGAAAATCTAATACAGGCAAAATAAATTTAATATATTACCTTTACATTAAACAATGCCATTTTGGTATGTTATTACCAAATAAGGGTTAGATTTTCAGATTAAAAACTGACTTTTTAAATCTTCACTGACAACGAGTGGGCCCCGTCTTCGTAACGAAGAACAAATACAGAATGGAGACCATTTTCGATTGACTGGTCGAAAAACTCTGTAATAGTGAATCATGAAATAATTAACTGATAGCTTAATACAATATAAATCATATCAATTAAGGTTTTCCCAAGAATATCTTCTCACAAGTAATAGAATTATGCAAAAAATTCGCCCTTACTTATTGCGTTTCTGCAACCAACATATGAAAACTTATAGTCAATATCTCAAGGTAGATAAAGAGGGTGTTATAAAACGAAAGCATTGAAAGGTCGTCATTTACAGTTACATACTAATAAGATTCTACGCCATGAGAGAGAGAGAGAGAGAGAGAGAGAGAGAGAGAGAGAGAGAGAGAGAGAGAGAGAGAGAGAGAGAGAGAGAGATACCATCAAGGTAGGATATTTATCAAAAAACCCAATTATAAAACGATGTCTTTAATCTACTTCTGTGCAAAATGAGAATCTGCTCTGGGTCTTTGACAAAGGAGTGAAATGCCCTCGTAAAAATATGGAATTCCCTACTCCTGATATAAGGTATCAACGTTAGTTTCAATCTGAACCAAAAATATGGCCAAGCTGTTATTGAGAGAGAGAGAGAGAGAGAGAGAGAGAGAGAGAGAGAGAGAGAGAGAGAGAGAGAGAGAGAGAGAGAGAATTGAATTACCTATATACTCACCTGAATATATTTACATTTTCTATTTTAATTACTGAGTTATTCCTTAGTAATTGTCTTCTTATTATGAATATATATCTTATTTATTTTTAGAGAGAGAGAGAGAGAGAGAGAGAGAGAGAGAGAAAAAGAGAGAGAGAGAGAAAGAGAGAGAGAGAGAGAGAGAGAGAGAGAGAGAGAGAGAGAGAGAGAGAGAAATGGGCGTGGCTGATAAGGCGAGCAGTCTGAACTAGGTTGTAAACACGTAGGAAATAATTTGAATTTATTCATTCTAACAAAAACTGCAAAGCTACACAATGACTGAATTCCCTGGGGCTACCGTTTAGTGAAACTATGGAAAACAGGATTTCCCTGTGTGGTAGGAACAGGAAAACAGCACTTAAAGTTAAGTAAATGAGTGATTTCTGTGTACTGTGTGCAAGATACACTGTTGCAAAGGATTAATTTTGTCTAAGTAAATTAATGAAATATTTATGTTATATATATGCTGTGTATGCTAAAGAATCCACGAGAAGAGTTACAGATGGCTTCAAACTGTTGGAACCTAGATTTACGTCCACTTTGGGCTCCAGATCCTTTAAATATGCGGCCCCGAGACTATATAATAAGCTCCCACGAAACATTCGAATGATGGAAGACATTAAGGCTTTCAAAAGGAAACTGAAGACTTTCTTATTTCATGAGTCTTTTGACAGTGACAATTTAACAGTAAATGAACAATATGTGACTTGAAAAGATAAACACTCTGAACGAACTAGAAACAAATGTTACCATAAGACACATGAGTGATAAACATAGGCTATCTGAGCCAAGAACAAATAGTAAATTTGGTGAAAGGGCTTTTAGCTACTGTGCGCCTAGACACTATAATAAACTGCCGGATCTTTTCGGTTTGAGTGCCTATCGAATTTAAATGTTTTTTTTTATTCCAAAGTATGTATTTTGATGTGGAAAACCCTAAAATGATAACCATTTTGTGGAGAAATTATTTATTAACACTTAAATTGGCTTATATCAATCAATATCTTACTGAAATGCTGCGATTTCTCTGTGCGCTTTCTTGATTTTCAGGGCACTACTGAACCTAAGAAAACCCACCTAACCTAGCATATGGGCCCTGTATCCCTACCTAGGCCTACCGGGGGGGGGGGGCTCCGCCCCCCCTGCGACCCCCCCTTAAGGCCACAGTGATTTTCGGGACACTACCGAACCTAATACAACCACCTAACCTAGGGCCCTGTACCCCTACCTAGGCCTAGCCCCTGCGACCCCCCCCCCCCCTTACAGCCACTACCTATCACATCCATCAATAAATAATTTCTCCACAAAATGGTTATCATTTTTGGGTTTTCCACATAAAAATACATACATTGGAATAAAAAAAACATTAAAATTCGATAGGCACTCAAACCGAAAAGACCCAAACTGCCAACTGAAATGAAGGACCTAAAGGGAGCAATTGAATTTAAGAAGAAACTAAAGACATTACTTGTCACAAGATCATATGATTTGGAAGATGCTACAATCAAATAATTGCATAAGTAATAATGAAAATGTTTCGCTAGATGATTAATATGGACCCGCCCAAGAAGTAGTTCACTCGACTTCAGTGGAGGGTTGGATTTAATTACCCAAAACAAGTAACAAGTAAGTGTAGGTGAAATTACGAAGTGTAATCTCACGTAAAAAGAGGGCTGACTGCCTGACTGAAAATAATATACATATTATAACCAGATGGAAAAACTATACTGTTGGTGCAAGTGGCGTGAAATTGAATTATAATTACAAATTCTATATCTTTGATTTTACAAGCAGCGATGTCTATAGTTTCTCTTCCACTAAACCCAGTGATTCAATAGACTTTTGGTACCGGAATCCACAAAGACAGCTGTTTCAGCCTAGGTGTACAGGAATGAATGAAAGCAAATTTACTACATTTCTCTCACAATTAATACTATTGGGAAAAGTAATAAATACTTTTTACCTTTCAATGATTCAACTCTTTTCCTTACATGGATTATAATCACATCTGTCTGTCACATTGCCTTACCAATGTGTAAGACACGGGCTCTTGCCTTAACTTAAGTAGCCAGTAAGAGTAATCACATAGGATTTCTTTTTATGTTATTTATCAGATTCAAAGTCTGCAGTTCATTGTATAAAAAAAAAATAAAGATAACCTTTATCAATATGTTGTTGTTGGGGTATTAAAGCCAACACTTGTTGTTGGCACGGGCCTCTCCCTTGGTTGGCCCGTAGGAGATTTATTAATACTTTTTTTTATTTTTTTTCATACTTTTTTTTCATTTATTATTAGAATAAACTGCAGACTTTAAATCTGAAAATAATATCTTTATGTCATATAAAGCTGATAAGATAATAAATACTTAAATTATTAATAACATTATTCTGTCAAATTGTTTTTAAATACACATAAATATTTCTATAACTGGGAATGTTTTTCTTTGAATTGCCGTCAGGTATCACAGGGGTTCTAACCCCTGAACGTCTAGCCGAAGATATCATGTATAATAAGGGTACTAATAAAAGCATTTACAAATAAGTAGCCTTCAGTTATGACAAAACAATTCCATAATAACAATAATAATAATAAGAATAGGGAAGTGGGGAATATGGAGAAAGGAAGAGACGAAGAGTACCCCTGGATACAATCCAGTTTATAGCTCAAAGACATGCGAAATGTTATTGAAGTTTATAATAGCACACCGCTAGCGATCAGAAAGTCGTCTAGGCCTGCAGCGAATTCTAGGCAAAAAAGAAAAAATAAATAAAACTACAAGTAGGCCTAACTATCTAGGCTTTCTAAAAATCCTCAACTATCCTGGCAAGCACAGTAGACTATTAGAAGCTAGACTGTTACTTTATTGTGAGAACTTTTACTGTACAGTAGAAGTATATTAGAGAGAGTAACAGTTAGTCTTTTTACTTCATTGTGAGGACAGCGATTTTCCATTCTTTCTGAGCAATGTTAGAAATATATTTCAAAATATAAGAAAACTGAACAAGAAAAATTACAGAAATGCAAACTTAAGCCTCGTTCCTAACCTAACCTAACCTAGGCATCATGCATAGGCCTAGTCACCCAGTGCTGATTATGACCAATTACGATGCTAAAACATTCGCATTGGTCACAATTATGACCTTAGTCTGTACTGCTTGGACCGACGTTAGTGCACTTTTTTAATCAACGTTAGACTACGTGCCATCATACAATGTCTTCTCAAAGACAAAATATGATACTTTATTCTCGCGTAAGATCACTAACTTACACTTAATGTCATGCGAAGTCAGATACTTGAGCTTTTTTTTTTCTTGTGAGTTCTTATACGTACACTTTATTTTCTTGTAAGGTCAGATAGTTAAATTACTTTCTTGTGAGGTCAGATACTTATAATTCATCTTCTCGTGAGGTCAGATACTTAAATTACTTTCTTGGGATCATATACTTGAATTACTTTCTTATGAAGTGAGATGATGATGAAGACCTTGAAGTGCCCATGAATGAATTCAGTGTGTTTGAAGTCAAAGGTATCCTAAAAAAAACTTAAGAGATGGAAAGCCCCTGGATACGATGAAATAACTGCCTAGATGATACCGGCCAAAAACGAAGTGACTCCCAGGCTACTTACAAGATGATTTTGTAGAATGTGGCATGAAGAGGCAAAACATGACGAATGGGAGTAAGGAGGGTTGGTAAAAAATAGCTAAAAGGGGAGACCTGACTGATAGCAATAATTACAGAGGCATCACACTTGAGTCAGTTATGAAAATATACAGTATAGTAAGCTTATTCTTAATAGACTGGAGAGAAAGATTCATGAAAAGCTGAGAGATGAACAGGCAGGATTTAGAATCCACCCCATGGTGAAAAACCTTCTTGATCGACTGGAGCCTCGCTTCACTCCCATCAAGTTGCTTGCGACCAGGGCCACAGGTATATCTATCCCCGTAGCTAAAACCCTCTATATCCTCTTCCTAAGGTCAGTTGTTGACTATTTATCTTCTGCTTCAATTCAATTACCCAGACAGGCATTACAACCTCTAGAACTGTTCCAAAATAGAGTAGTGAGGTTTATCCTAGGATGCCCTCCTTCCACTCGGATAGCTAACATGCAGATCGAACTCATGTTACCTCCATTAATAGAGGGAATGTATGCCAATGTAACTTTGTTTTCTGTTAAATGTCTACACTCTCCACAATTTATTCCAAACTTCTCTGCTGTCCTCAGAGCATCACTTGACGAAGATGCACCAAGACCTCAACTCCGGCCAGGGTGCCATAACCTACTTAGGGCAGTATGTGAAAATCTTCGACACCTTGATATCGGTGTACCTGAGCAAGCAGTCATCCAAGATTTGCCACCATGGCGGGTTCCTATTCCTGCTGTCACTTTCACACCAACCTCTAAAGATGCCCATACCAGTCTACAGAAACAGCTGGTTTTGGAAACAATATCCAAAGTGTCAATTTCAGTTCCTGCAGGACACCACATCTATGTTGACGGCTCAGTACAGGCAGATGGAAGTGCAGCATGTGCTATGTTCTCCACAACTTTAGAACCTCCTGAGGGTGGGTGGCATGGTCGCAGGTTGCCAAACTCATCCAGTTCCACTTATTGCGAACTTCAAGGTATATGGGATGCAGTAACTCAACTTGTTAGAAGAAATGTGAATGGATTGGTGATCTGTGACTCCAAATCTGCACTCCAGGCACTGACATCTTCTAGGCCCAGCTGTGGCCGTGTTGTGCGAGACATACTGTGTCAACTCGCTGCTGCTTACAATGCCTCGCTTGTCGTGTCCTTCATGTGGATGCCCTCCCATATTGGGCTTGCTGGGAATGACATGGTGGACAGTCTTGCTAAAGCTGCCTGCACGCTGGACCTTGATGACAGAAATGATGAGCCCTCACTTCGTTGCCTTAAACATAGAATATATTCAGCAGCTTTTGCCTGTACAGTACAGCGTAAGGATGCAGAGGGGCGCACTAGTGTTTCCATACAACATCATGATAACTTTCTGCAGAGCCGTCACAAGTACCGGCGTCGTGGACTCATAATGCGTAGGCATAATGTCTCAAGTGCCAGGATAAGGCTGGGATATCGTCCTGTGTGGCAGGTTGGACAGACACCAGATATACCACACTACACCTCATGTAAACTGTGTAACCTTGCTAATGCCAATAACCTTAAACAATATTGCCTTCATTGCCTTACTGTCAGGAATCAGTTACCTCAAGGACAAAAATTTACTTCAAACCTGTTAATAGTTACTCAAAGATGACCACCTAGGCGTAATTTTGACTCATCCCCACTCTGGTGGCTGCTAAACTGTCTGTTGCAGTTGTTGTGATAATGGAATACGATCTCATATATGTTATTCTTGTAACTGATATACTAATGATTCAATGCTGTAATTTTCCTTTTATGTTGATTTCTGATGTACTGTATGTAATTGCCAATATATAACTTTGTTTGACGTCTTCGGGCGTAATAAATCTATTAAATAATACCTTAATAATGAGGGAGTTTTTTATCCTAAAATTGAGGTTAACGATGGCAGACCACCATGCAGTTGCTTTGGAATGTATAAACATAATAAAAAAAATATAATTTACAGTGTTTTTATTTACAGATACGATACAATTAAGTGAAACACCAATTTAATCAAAATTCAGTTTATTTAAAACATAAATTTTCACTACAGTAAATAGATATTCAGTATACAACAACAGGTAAAACGAGCTCCCTGAAATTGTCTCTCTTTTTCTATTTCATACGTATTGCTTAGATAATTAAATAATAACAACTTTCAGTTATATCCTTATGATACTGTAGTGTTTCCTCTTCGGTTTTAGCCTAAAATCTAAGCTTTTCATTTATTTTCGCGCTATAACGGTAATCTACACACACGAGTCATGTCTCTGTGTCAGTCGCTCTGTGCCACACCTCCCTTCTTCCATACGTAACAGTAAAGTATTCGTATCCTTATGTATATATAGATCGTTGATTAAACATTAAATTTACATTACTATTCTGAGAAATGTAATTACTAGATCCTTCCTTTATCTAGTACTTTTCTATATAAATAAAATTATGCCTCTTTCCTGTTTCGGGATAATTTACGCCCCTTTCTGCCTTCAACTATATTACTTTTATTCCTTCCCTTGTTTCTCTTACTACCAAGGGACTCCCTGCTATACCACTGTTTCTCTAACTTGATAGACTTTTCTATCACAATATTCTTTTCGTAAGGGATATTTTTGCCCTTGTTTCTGCCTCTAACTAAATAACTTTTTATTCCTTCCCATGATCTCCTACTTCCATGGGACTTTCTGCTATAACACTTTCTCTCTGACTCGATAGACTTGTCTATCACAACTTTTCCTTTCGTGGACCTAAAGAGGAGCCTCCTTTCCGGGGCCTTTCACCGTTGTCACGACTGTCATCCCTCCCCTTTTTAATTTTGTTTTGCTTAGTGCCAGCTAAAGGGACCTGTCTCTCATTCAGTTATACAGGCAACTGACTAGGAATCTGCATTGCAAATTCCTGCCCGTGGGAAGTATGGTGTATCGCCATTACCCCCACCTAGGAACAATACCAAAACCTAGGCTGCTGAATGAGAATAAACAGTTCACTTGAAACTGCCACTACTTTTTAGCCTTCCACACATTAGCCTTGGCTATCTAAATTTAAAATAACAATATCCAACAATTGTAATCTAAGATTAACTCCCTTATTAGACCCATCAAATCAAACATTACACTAAACATACCATTCTAAAACTATTTTAAAGCATAATTGTCTAACAATAACTATATTCTCTTACGGGCTGCCCAGCGGCAAGAGCCCGTGTCTTACATAAGGTAAGGCGATCTACACACACACACACAATGAAATTGTCGTAGGTATATGGGGTGGAGAA
This sequence comes from Palaemon carinicauda, assembly GCF_036898095.1. Lineage (NCBI taxonomy): Eukaryota > Metazoa > Arthropoda > Malacostraca > Decapoda > Palaemonidae > Palaemon > Palaemon carinicauda. The sequence goes on from NC_090730.1 coordinate 177,061,261, forward strand.
CGTACTCTCACTGTAAAGGATTTGAAATCTTCGATCCTTAATAATCCTTATTTGTAAATGTTTTTTTTTTATCCTACAGATATTACGGTTAGCTCTGAATAAACTAGAACTAGAAACAAATGTTAACACAAGACACACGAGTGACAAACATAGGCTATCTGAACCAAGAACAAATAGTAAATTTGGTGAAAGAGCTTTTAGCTATTGTGCGCCTAGACTTTATAATAAACTGCCAACTGAAATGAAGGACCTAAAGGGAGCAATTGAATTTAAGAAGAAACTAAAGACATTACTTTTCACAAGATCATATCATTTGGAAGATGCTACAATCAAAGAATTGTATAAGTTATAATGAAAATGTTTCGTTAGATGATTAATATGGACCCAAAGAGAAGTAGTGGTTCACTCAACTTCAGTGGAGGGCTGGATTTAAACCCAAAACAAGTAAGTGTAGGTGAAATTACGAAGTGTGATCTCACGTAAAAAGAGGGCTGGCTGTAAATAATATACATATGATAATCAGATGGAAAAACTATACTGTTGATGCAAGTGGCGTGAAATAGAAGTATAATTACAAACTCTGGCTTTGATTTAACAGGCAGCAATGTCTACACAGTTTCTCCTCTACTAAACCCAGTGATTCAATAGACTTTTGGTCTCGGGGTCCACAAAGACAACTGTGTCAGCCACTCAGCCTAGGTGTACAGGAATGAATGAAAGCAAATTTACTACATTTCTCTCACAATCAATACTATTAGGAAGCTTCAACTTTATTCATTACATGGATTATAATCATATCTGTCAGTCAGATTGCCTTACCAATGTGTAAGACACGGCCTCTTGCCTTAAGTAGACCGTAAGAGTAATCACATAGGATTTCTTTTTATATTATTTTCAGATTTAAAGGCTGCAATTCATTGTGGAAAAAAAAGGGGAAACTTTCTAATGTTGTTGGGGTATTAAAGCCAACACTTGTTGTTGGCACGGGCCTTTCCCTTGGTTGGCCCGTAGTACAAACTTTCTAAGGATTTTTTTTTCTTTTTTTTTTTTTTTTTTTTTTTTTATTTATTGACAAAATAACCTGCAGACTTTAAATCTGAAAATAATATTTTTATGTCATATAAAGCTAACAAGATAATAAATACTTAAATTATTAATTTCATTATTCTGTTAAATTGTTTTTAAATAAATATTTATTTTTCTATAACTTGAAATTTTTTTTATTTGAATTACTAAGTCATTTAGTACGAGACACCACTCCACGACTTGGAACACTGCTGGCACTGATCTATGTACAATTTCCTATTGAAAAACTTATTTTGACATAGTAAAAATCTCTTTTTGGGTCAGAGCTGAGATGGCCATGTGGTCCTGATGGGACTTCCCTCCGGCAGCTTTCTATTGTGTAATATTTCTGCGATTGATATTATAAGAGATTTACCGTCAGGTATCACAGGGTTCTAACCCACCGACTGCAACTGCACAGGTTGCCTTACGACACTCCTGCAAGAAGCCACTGCCATTTCAGAGAACATCCCAGCTACACAGCCATAGAAGCCACTGCCGTTTCAGAGAACATCCCAGCTACACAGCCATCGAAGCCACTGCCATTTCAGAGAACATACCAGCTACACAGCCATAGAAGCCACTGCCATTTCAGAGAACATCCCAGCTACACAGCCATCGAAGCCACTGCCATTTCAGAGAACATCCCAGCTACACAGCCATCGAAGCCACTGCCATTTCAGAGAACATCCCAGCTACACAGCCATAGAAGCCACTGCCATTTCAGAGAACATCCCAGCTACACAATCGAAGCCACTGCCATTTCAGAGAACATCCCAGCTACACAGCCATCGAAGCCACTGCCATTTCAGAGAACATACCAGCTACACAGCCATAGAAGCCACTGCCATTTCAGAGAACATCCCAGCTACACAGCCATCGAAGCCACTGCCATTTCAGAAAACATCCCAGCTACACAGCCATTGAAGCCACTGCCATTTCAGAGAACATCCCAGCTACACAGCCATCGAAGCCACTGCCATATCAGAGAACATACCAGCTACACAGCCATAGAAGCCACTGCCATTTCAGAGAACATCCCAGCTACACAGCCATCGAAGCCACTGCCATTTCAGAGAACATCCCAGCTACACAGCCATCGAAGCCACTGCCATATCAGAGAACATCCCAGCTACACAGCCATAGAAGCCACTGCCATTTCAGAGAACATCCCAGCTACACAGCCATCGAAGCCACTGCCATTTCAGAGAACATACCAGCTACACAGCCATCGAAGCCACTGCCATTTCAGAGAACATACCAGCTACACAGCCATCGAAGCCACTGCCATTTCAGAGAACATCCCAGCTACACAGCCATCGAAGCCACTGCCATATCAGAGAACATACCAGCTACACAGCCATCGAAGCCACTGCCATTTCAGAGAACATCCCAGCTACACAGCCATAGAAGCCACTGTCATTTCAGAGAACATCCCAGCTACACAGCCATCGAAGCCACTGCCATTTCAGAGAACATACCAGCTACACAGCCATCGAAGCCACTGCCATTTCAGAGAACATACCAGCTACACAGCCATAGAAGCCACTGTCATTTCAGAGAACATCCCAGCTACACAGCCATCGAAGCCACTGCCATTTCAGAGAACATCCCAGCTACACAGCCATAGAAGCCACTGCCATATCAGAGAACATACCAGCTACACAGCCATAGAAGCCACTGCCATTTCAGAGAACATCCCAGCTACACAGCCATAGAAGCCACTGCCATAACAGAGAACATACCAGCTACACAGCCATAGAAGCCACTGCCATTTCAGAGAACATCCCAGCTACACAGACATCGAAGCCACTGCCATTTCAGAGAACATACCAGCTACACAGCCATCGAAGCCACTGCCATTTCAGAGAACATCCCAGCTACACAGCCATCGAAGCCACTGCCATTTCAGAGAACATACCAGCTACACAGCCATAGAAGCCACTGCCATTTCAGAGAACATCCCAGCTACACAGCCATCGAAGCCACTGCCATTTCAGAGAACATCCCAGCTACACAGCCATAGAAGCCACTGCCATTTCAGAGAACATCCCAGCTACACAGCCATCAAAGCCACTGCCATTTCAGAGAACATCCCAGCTACACAGCCATAGAAGCCACTGCCATTTCAGATAACATCCCAGCTACACAGCCATAGAAGCCACTGCCATTTCAGAGAACATCCCAGCTACACAGCCATCGAAGCCACTGCCATATCAGAGAACATACCAGCTACACAGCCATCGAAGCCACTGCCATTTCAGAGAACATACCAGCTACACAGCCATAGAAGCCTCTGCCATTTCAGAGAACATCCCAGCTACACAGCCGGAGAAGCCTCTGCCAAAGTTTCGGCTCTCACATATGGACAACGAACTCTCTTATGCCTCTGTTGCTGCCATGGCTGCTAAGTCAGGCATGCAACTCACTGCAAGACCAAACAGGAAAGGTGATTTTATCATCTACCCCAAGGACGTTGAGACAGCCAGATTCCTTCAGGAAGACCCCACTTTAACGCTGCTGGATCCTGCTGTTATCAGGAAGAAGCTGTCATCACCAGGTATCGCGTTCGATGCCTATCTCCATTGCAACGTCATGCAGCAACATTGACTGTGCTGTTCGCTGCACGAGCAAAGATGACGTTCCAATTCAACGTCTCATTGCCACCTTTATAGGTCCAGTTCCCTCCAAACTGGATCTAGGAGTCTGGGGAACTTTCCCCATCAAATAATATACACCTGAGCCACTTCGATGCTATAGATGCCAACGTTTTGGACATAACAATGAAGAATGCAGAGGCCCCATCATCTGCAGTGTCTGCAGCCAGCGACATTGCACAGAAGTGTGCTTTAAGGCCCACAAAGAAGGACGACACACTACATCCAAGTGCCCCAATTGTTCCAGGCCACACCATGCCTGGAATAAGCGCTGCCCAGAACGTCTCATAGCCCAGCGGCATAGTAAGAAATATGAAACCAATTGTTCAAATTGTTCTAAAAGCACCAAAATTGGCACACATGTGGATTAATACATTCTGAACAATTTTGGATATGGAGGCATTCAAGATTCTCCCCGTAGCACATTTGGCGGCCATTTTTCAAAATGGCCGCTATTTACCGTTAGCGTCATTGAATATGTACCATAATTTGTCTTTTTGTGGATGCTAAAGGTGATAAGTGTGCTAGAAGTGATAAGTATTGTACAATTACACATACTTCTGTGCTTACCAAATAATTTGGCTACCATTTCACAAGAAAATGAATTTTACTTTGCAGCAGCAGCGTTGGTGGCAGTGACGGCGGCTGCAGTAATAGTATAGTGTTGATAGTCATGGTGCTTGTAGTAGTAACTTGTGGTAACATGGTGGTGTTTTGTGTCTTTGCAGGTGAGGCAGCAGCAGCACCACCTGACATCAGAGACGCGTTGTTCCAGACTGCAGCCATGGCAAAGAAGTTCCAACTGGTCGATACTTTTGAGCAACGTACTCCCACAACACCTCCTGAGACAAACTGGAAGCTGTGTCTTGTATGTCAAGAGGAGACAACAGAGTCACTTGTCTGCCCAGTACTGTCTAAACGCCGAGACCCTGGGAGTGGATACACGACAATGGCTGCAAACTTGGTCAAATTTGATGAACTCGGAGAACTGCCAAGAACTGTTCAGTTACAGAGACTAGATGAAGGACAAGGTGTTGAGGTGACAATGGTTGCCCACCAGGCCAAGTGGCATAAAACATGTATGCTCAAATACAATAACACAATGTGTGCAGAACACTTTTGCCAGAGATGTGCGCTCACTCGTGGTCGTCATTGAAGAGCTGGGCAACCCTTTCGAGGAGGACAGTCAGGACTTGCTGGTGCTCGACACAAAGGAGATCGCAGACCCTGCAGTCATAGAAACAGTCCGTAACGCCAAGCAGATTGGCCAAGACCAGTTTGAAGCATTCTCAAAGGAATGCATCGTGGACAGAACCAAGTCCATTGAGGTGGCAATCCACCGAAACAAGCTACCACTGTTTGCGACCAAGAGAGGACCCAATATACCCAAAGGAAAAGAACAGGTCAAATCTCTGAAGAATGATGTTGCGCTCTTCGCACGATTATATATCGGCTGCCAGACCCGTGATGGGAATCTAGAAGAGTTCTTCAGGCATGAAAATCAGCAATGCCCTCCAGCTTTATCTGACGGAGGGAGACTGTACCTAGGGAGCAAGAGTGACTTGCTGGTGTGCCTTGAAGGCCATGCTGAGCCTCAGTTTGAAGCTCCTACTGTCACTGCTGTTGTCCTCGATGGAGCAGTAATCGTACAGATGTTGAAGCCGGGTACTGCCAACACGTTCGAGGAATATGCACAGCAAGTGTTCATCCCATACGTTGTACAACGTTTCCAACATGTATCACGTCTTGACCTTGTGTGGGACAGCTACAGAGCAGATTCCCTGAAGGCATCAACCAGAGAACAGCGTGGAAAGGGAGTACGTCGGCGTGTTGTCGACTCAGCAGTCATACCAGGAAATTGGCAAAGTTTCCTGCGAGTTTATAGCAACAAAGTGGAGCTCTTCAGCTACCTCTCCACCATGCTTGCAGAGTCCTTTCAAGAAGAAGGCAAGGAACTGGTCGTCACTGATGGGGAGCAGGTGATCTGTGTTCCACAGCAAGAGGATGTCAACTCACTCGCACCATGCAACCAAGAAGAGGCAGACACCCGCATGATGCTACATGTAGCACATGCTGCACAACATGGTCACCACCAGATACAGGTTCGAACAGTAGACAGTGACGTCGTGGTCCTAGCAGTGATGGTAGTCCAGAAACTACCAGCTGGAGACGAACTCTGGGTAGCCTTTGGGACAGGCAAGAACTACCGCTACATTGCAGCCCATGAAATAGCTTCCTCCCTTGGTCCAGAGAAGGCATGTGCTCTTCCAATGTTTCATGCCATCACAGGGTGTGATACTGTGTCAGCCTTCGTCGGACATGGGAAGAAATCTGCCTGGGCAACATGGAACACGCTGCCAGAACTCACTGATGCCCTGCTGAGTCTGGCAAATGCACCCACAAGCATCCAAGAGGATACAATGCATGTCATCGAGAGGTTTGTCATACTCCTGTATGACCGCACAAGCAAATGCAAGGACGTCAACAAGGCGAGAAAGCAGCTCTTTGCAAAGACGAACTCTGTTCAGAACATCCCGCCAACCTACGCTGCTCTGGAGCAGCATGTGAAGAGATCTGCCCTTCAGGGTGGTCATGTCTGGGGCCAGGCATTGGTACCAACGCCCGTGCTCCCTCCACCAACAGACTGGGGCTGGCATCGGAGTGATGATGGGCTCTACACACCACTCTGGACCACACTCCCTGAGGCATCCAAGGCCTGCTATGAGCTGGTGTCTTGCGGATGCAAGAAAGGCTGCAAAAACCGCTGCAAGTGCAAGAACGCTTCACTGCAATGCACTGGTCTATGTTTCTGTGAAGGCGAATGCCAGTAGATTGGGACAGAAAACTTGCTAACCAACATTATGATCTGTAGACATTCATAATTCTGGTGACCAGATTTGAAAAGTTCGGAATCATAATTAACATAGTGTGGCAAAATCTACGTTATTGTATTACATGTATGTACTGCAGGATTACACAAGTACTGTGCCTAGAGACTGGGCTTTTGGTCGACTATATAACTACAATCTGACCATACTGTAAACTTCCCGTACTCTGTGTATTATTTTGACTAGCAATTTTGCCAGCAATTTGAAATAAAAAAGCAACTTGAGCAATTAAAGTGTGTTCCTGAAATCAGGTACTGGTTATTAGAGGTATTATGTCATTGAGTATTGAAATCTTCATCAAATGTCCACTTTTTCCACAAAATGGCGGCCAGTTTGGGGGCCATTTTTGAGAAGATTCATCTAAATATCTGTTAAACATTTATTGATGTTAATTCTGATGTAAAAAAAGGGAATTTTGGCCCATCTAGCACCAAACTAACGACACATAATGAAGTCTATGTAATGACGCTAATGTTAAATGGCGGCCATTTTGAACAATGGCCGCCATATCTTCCTAAGGGCTAATCTTGAATGCCTCCATATCCAAAAATGTTTAGAATATATTAATCTACATGTGTGCCAATTTTGGTGCTTTTAGACCAATTTGAACAATTGGTCTGCTATGCCGCTGTACTATCAAGAGGATAGCAGCTATGAAGAATACATCCTCTCCAAACCAAAATAAACCAGCTCCAATCCAACCACCGAAAGACCAGCGACCTCCTGGCCAGAGAAGACAGCGCCAGCCAGCCACTGCTCCTGCGCCTGCACCTGCAACTGCTCCTAATAAGGACCAGCAACGACCTGCAACTGTTCCCCAAAAAGACCAGCACCGACCTGCAACTGCTCCTCATAAGGACCAGCAACGACCCTCACCCTCATTCCCTTCCCAAACCTTGGCTCAAGAAATTGAGTCTCTCACCTTGCAAGACCGCATACCTATCGCCTTCCAGATCCTCACCAGAGTCCTTTCCTTATCCTCGACCCCAACCCTCCTGCAGCTCCTGCAACAATTCCAGTTTCCAGCCACAGACCAGGGATAAGCCTCCTCTGCTTGCAGCATACATAATCTCTCTATCCTTCCCAATTCCTAAATGTTTTTCCTATCTCCTTACTCGCTGCAGACACAGTTCTCCCAATCCTTTTTAACCCATCATGTGTGCTCTTCCCAATTCCCACCACAGAGCAGGAATAAGCCTCTTTGCTTAAACCTACTCCTATTCTCTCCTACTGATAATCCTTCACTCCTCTCCCAGTCTCTCCTACTTACTGGGACTTTCTGCTATCAATACTTTTTTCTCGAACTAAAAATTTTCATTTTGTGGATCTAAAAAGGAGTCTCCTTTTAGGGTTACTTTCTATCCCTTTCCATGTCTTGTTAAACCACTCCTTCATCCCTCATCCTGCATCCTTTTATCCCTCATCCTGCATCCTTTTTCCTGTTCCAGACCCTTTCAAATCCAACCTCTCCTTTTGATACACCATATTTTGGCTCCTCTGGAGTTATCCTCTTTCCAGATTGTCCAGGACAAGAGCCCGTGTCATGCTACAGGCATGGCAATCTTCACCCACTAACCTATCTCACAGGTTCAGTCTTCAACTTGGTCCTCATGATTGGTCAAGTCGCCCGATTCTAGCTTTCGTCTTCATTGGGTTACTTTGATAAACGAACATCTGATAACTTATAGATTATTGAATTCTCAAAATTCAAACCTCCTTTTATTTGAATGTTTCTGTGTTATTAATATACAGCAAAACACTTTTTTCTTTTGCTTTGAAGGTGAAAACTTATATCATGATTTCCCCATAGTACATTCCTGTTCCCATCCATCGCTTTCATTAAAATTCTCTTGATTTAACGTGAATTCCTGTTCAGTATTTCATTGGGATCCCTAAAATAGTTCTTGAGTGTGAGATGACTCTAGTAAGGATATTAATTAGTCACTTTTTGGAGTTTTATATCAGATAATGAAGGTTTTTTTCTATCCTTAAGGTTTTTGAAAGTAGCCAAAATTATTGCCCTTCAGTACTTATATAGTGCTCCTATCCCCCTAAATTAATTCTGTTTTTAGGGAGAAATTCCTGGAATAATAATGAGTCTACTCAGATTCATTCTAAATATAAATTCTCTTAAGTAAAATTATCTTATTGTAGTCTTTTGTGGTTTTCTTTATTTCATGAATGAAGGGACGTGAAGGTTAGGCAACTAGCTTAAGGGAATATATTGTAAAAGTGTACAAATAAATGAATTATTGAATAACAGATAGAGGAAAACCCTGGATATATGATGAAATACGGAAAGGAATAAAGGAAAAGAAGGAACTAAGAAAGAAAAGAGATAACTTATAAAAGACTTTTTTATGTAACCGCAAAATTCTATTATTAGATATTTCCTGAAGAAAAGTCACTTTCTTTTTAAAATATAAGTTAATGAGTAAATTACTGATTTATTTTTTTTATTACATAATTTACGTGAATTTTTTATTCAAAAATCAATGAGATTGGTAAATGTTTGCATAAATAGTTATTTTCTTTAGAAAAGTTATCAGTTCTTGACATGACATCTGTAACTCTATGTAGATATATATTTAACTTTTTCGAGTTTCTTCGAACAGATTTCGTTAAATACTCTTTTATACGGTCTGTCTAACGACAAGAGCTCGAGTCTGATCCGATATCATTCTATAGGCCTAGTCATGGCTATCTATGGAACTGAACGTTAATCAACCCAAAGTACTTTGATTAAGTGTCAGACTATCGTGAGCTAGACATAAAACCAAAAAACCTTCCTTTCCCTACCTGTCTGTTCTGTTCTAAAACTGGTTTCTAATACTACTACTGTTACCAGATCTAAATTGTGAAAATATGCTAGACTACGATGAAAACTATTCTATTTTATTGACGTATTTAAGTTTCCATAGCAAATATCATGCAGAAAATGCCTTAATAAATAATACTTCATTGATGTTTTATTCCAAAATTTAATTGTCTGAACTGTAAACCCCAACCAAAATATATATGATAATGAAGGGAACAATAACAAAATTAATGATTGCAATAACCGCTGTATTCAAATATATAGTCAAAACCAATTAAGAATTCGAGAAGTCAGAAATATTCAAAACAAATACTAAGGGAAATGGAACAGTATAATTTGTGGTACAATTTTAAAGCATTGGCGGAAAACAACCGATACCTTATTGCTTGAATCAATGTTACATATTTCGGCAATAACATCACTTTCATAAAATAGTGATTTAATTATATATATAGTTAAGAACAGAACTTGTTCTGAACTACTCGAAACGACTGTCGACGCAAAAATTAGAAAATATGATGCTCTCATCGAAAAGATACACTTACTTTAATATATTTAAATACTAGGGAAAGGAACACGAATGCAATATATTTGAAATTTTTAATCTAAATTTAATTAAACTACAAATAATAGGCTAGGCAGTATTTCTTATATATTTATGTAATACTGCCATGATAAGTTTATGAAAGGATAGAGTTTATTGAAAAAAATTGAGGAAAGCAAATCACACAATGGCTAGGTTAAGTAAAATTTTTAGATAAAACTGCCTGAAATTATACATAAAAATCAGATTATGTATCAGTTAGTAAATAAAAAAAAAACATTAAAGTAAAAATATGCATAAAACAGAATGGGAACCTCCCCTTGCAGAATCGCAAATGAAAACTGAATGGCATCAACATTTATAGCGAGGTCAAAAGAAAAAGCCAGGAATTTCTGGATAGAATACTTAAACAGGAAATCAGATGAAGCTAGCAAAGCTATGAATTTAGGGACTGACTAATGGTGTCAGAATCACTCCTAGAATTATTAATGAAATCTCAACTGGGGGCGAAGAAGAATAAGCTCATGTTCATCAAAAAGAGAGATGGATTTGTCATCACAACTGAAGATGAAGAAAAACAGTGTTGGATGGATCACTTTAGTAAGGTCATGAATAGGAGATATGAAGGGAATAGTTTGATTGATAGACCTGGAGCTGAAGACCTTGATGTGTGCCCATGAATGAGCTCAGTGTGTTTGAAGTCGAAGGTATCATTAGTTAAATCAAGAGATAGAAAGCCCCTGGATACGATGAATTAAAGGCTGAGATGATACTGGCCGAAAAGGAAGTGACTCCTAGATTACTTATAAGATTATTTTGTAGAATGTGGCATGAAGAGGTAAATCCTGATGAATGGAAGCTAGGAGGGTTTGCTATTAATTCCGTAAAGGTTTAGGTTCTATTTATAACACTTTGGGGGGGATGTTTGAGGATACTCTAAGTGTTCCATATTCTGCATAAAAATCACAAGTAAACGAATTCATAATTTCACCGCCGAGTTACAACAGCAATACCCATCTGTCCCCACCTTAGTATTTGACAGTAGGCTGTTCCTGTTGTGATTTTCACCAGTTTATTAAATCTGCCCGATGTACTGGGCGGATCGCAAGGCCTTAAGGGCAAGATTCCCAAAACTTTCCAGGATTTAATTAAAATACGGCGATAAAATTTACAATTTTATTACAAAAATAAACTCTGATAAAGACAAACAACATTCTTAAGCATTCACAAGACTTACTGAAAAAACAAGACTGACCCTAGGTAATATAGCATGTGCTCTTCAAGCACAAAGTCCACACCGGACTCATTAACAAACTGAAAATAGTGCCAATTCGAATTCAATACACAACGAATCACACACCAAATATCCCTATTCTTATTTAACTCAGGATTCAGATCCCCAATCACAAGGATCTCTACACTAAACTGCGATATAAAAACTAAACGTCTTGCACTCAAACTTCTACTACAACCAACCTGGTAGACAAGGTAGAGAGGAGAGATAACAATTAGAGGGGACTTACTTCGGTTGGGGACGTTGGATCAAAGAGGACGAGCTATCATTGCAACCTCCGACGTCACCTTTTTGGCGCAATTTGTCCTGAACCTAAATTTCTAGATTGGATTTTTTTATAATGTTACAACAGAATGACTTTATTTTTCCTAATCTTAAATTACCAGTAATTGATTTTATTAGTCTCAGCGCCTTCCTACCAGGTGGTTTCCTTTTTTGGCTCTAAACGTTCACGTTTGGAACTACATTCATTCGCCCGCGAGTTTCTCCTCTCCCTCCAATTTGACGTAGTCGTAGGTGAAGTCAAATGGCGGGAATTTCGATTGATCGGGTCGAAATTCCCGACATCCTCCACGCCCCAAAATAAGGAGCGATGAAACGTCGGTCAATTGGATGGAGCTAGACTCGGGGTGGGGGGAGTGGCTTACTCCGAGACTCTGTTAGGCTCGCTGCGTAGCGCTCCGCAACGACTCGAACAGAGTACGCACAACATACAACAGCAATGTTACCCCGGGGTAATAAACACAATCAATAATATACAGTCATATAACAGATCAAAATAGGCAATGGGCCTAGCAATTCTAAAGCACTCGTGTAATACACATAAGGAACAGCAGAAATAAGTGATAATGTACACATTTTACAGAATTCAATTGTCAAGCAATTAGGCAATGGGCCTAAGACAATTCAAGAAATGGCAGAAATGCAAACAATAATTCAAGTGCAAAGACAATTAGGCAATGGGCCTAAGACTATTCAAGAAATGGCAGAAATGCAATCATAATAATTCAAGTGCAACGACAATTAGGCAATGGGCCTAAGACAATTCAAGAAATGGCAGAAATGCAATCATAATAATTCAAGTACAACGACAATTAGGCAATGGGCCTAAGACAATTCAAGAAATGGCAGAAATACATACATGACAATTCAAATTCAATCTGTCTCAACTCACAATAATCGAGACTTCTATAGCGCTGCTACATGCAGGCTGTTACTTAATGGAGTACAAGAGGGAGGGGCTGGTTCTGTGCAACGCTCGGTCTGTACGCACGAGAGACCATCCCGTCCCCGTTCTCCACCCCTAAGCACTTCCAACCTCCGCAGATTCACGCACACCTCACAAACTCCACCCTCCCTACCTTCCAGATAGAACACGCCCCCTTTTCACTTACAGTTTACAGCTACTTTTTATATATCGTCACCTTTCAGCAGACAGTCCATTAGTTCTCGCTGTTTCGCGGCAGCCCTTCTCAATGGGCGTGCAGAACGTCCTTGTGCGTTCGTCTGCTCTGTTTCATTTTCATTTTCACTTCTTTCACTAACTGCATAGTTCTCACCTTCCTCGTCGTTGTCGTCCGTTCCTGTGGCTGGTTGTTGAGTTGTCGTAGCTGTTGCCATACCCTGGTCGTTCCCAGACGTCTCCGCTATCCCTGGCATTCCGGCTGTCGATCTGTACGCACCCTCTTCTCCGTCATCGCCGTCGTCTCCTTCATGGTCATCCTCAGAGGGGGCTATTTCTAGGGGAACCAGGTGGCTGACAGCTCGCAGCGATTCGACACCCTCAAACAACACTTTCGCCGAGCGTACGACTCCGTTGTCGTCAGGATACGTCTCCACGACACGTCCCAGTGGCCAAGTCGCTCTCTTCTTATTGTCCTGCTTCACTAGCACGATGTCTCCGGGGTGCAGCTTGGAGGGTTCCCCGGGCCGACTGTCGTGCCGGGCCCTCAAGGCACTCAAGTATTCCTTTCTCCAGCGTTCCCTAAAGGCTTTGAGCGAATCTGTCAATCTTACGTAACGATCACGTAGCTTCCGAGAGGTGAAGGTTGCGTTGAGATGGTCGTCCGGTAAGATCGGGGCCATGAGGTGGACTTGGTGTCCTCTTATCAAATGGGAGGGGGTGAGGACTTCATCCTCGCGCTCGTCACCGCTGTACATGAGCGGTCGATTATTCACCACTGCTTCTGCTTCTTTCACGAGGGTTAGCACGTGGGCGTCCGGCAGGTACTTCTTTCCGAGGGCTATCTGGAGGGTCCGTTTCGTTACTCCTATCAAACGCTCGAAGAACCCACCCTTCCAAGGTGCACGGGGCGTCTGAAACCGCCACTTTATGCCAGTTTTCCTCAGGAACTGCTGGACTTCATCCTCTTCATAAAGTCCCTGCAGGAGGTGGCTGGCAGCCTTGAAGGTTTGATGGTTATCGGACATGATGAGCTGTGGGGCACCGTGGGTGGCGCTAAACCGTCTAAGTGCCAACACGAATTCTTCTGCTTCCAAAGAGGGACAGAAGTCAAGGTACACGGCTCTGCTGGCCATGCAAGTTACGATAAGTATATACCCTGGCCGTGTTTCCGTGTGTATTGCTGCTGTGTGGTCCACTCCGACCGCCGTGAACGGTTTCGTGAGGGTGATCCTTTCCTTTGGCAGGGGGGGTGGTGGTGGCTGTCTCGTTAGAGGCTGGAAGGCCAGCTTGCATTCAGGGCATTGCCGCACGGTTCGCTTCGCAATGGAACGTAGACCCGCCACCCAACATTTCTGTCGAAAGATACCTATTAGAGTATTCACCCCACAATGCAAATGTAACTGATGTAAATAATTTAGATACATCCTAACCAAATGCCCTTTGGCTGGCAAGAGAATTAAATGATCAGTTTCTCCTACATGGGACACTCGTCCCCTGGTGCAGATGAGATTATCTACCAAAACTAAATTCAATTGTCTAGCAAAATTAGCAACTTCACGAGGGGGTCTGACTCCGCCCTCTAAGTAGGCATAAACAGTAGGCAAATAATGTTTTTGCTCTAATTTTACAACAATACTGAACGGATGCCGTTCTATCTTAGCAAACTTTAAAACTAGTCTGGCTACTCGTAACAAGAATTGGAACCCTACTTCCCTCTTCAGGACGTCCCAAATCTCGCCTGGGGGGGTAGGACACATCTCCTCCCTCAACTCCTGCACCGCCGCTACTACGTGAGTTTGATGTAGTAAATCTTCCTCCTCGCAAGGAACAGGCCTTCCCGTGGTCCTGAGAAATTCTGGACCGTTCCTCCACAGGGGGTTAGCTTGCAATTGTTGAGCCGTTGCGCCTCGGGATAGGATATCGGCAGGGTTCTGCTGACTAGGGACATGGTTCAGACTGAAACTACAAACCTGCTGAATAAAATTAATTTCCGCCACTCTGTTAGAAACAAACACATTTTTATTAGACCTGGCATCGGGCGATGCTACCCATGCCAACGTTACCTTACTGTCGGTCCACATTACTATTTCCCGTGGCTCGATCAGATCCTTGAGCGTTCTTGCTAGTCTGCTGCCTAACAACAAGGCCAGCAACTCTAGCTTAGGGATCGTCAGCTTGCTCATCCCTTTCGGAGTGATCCGGGTTTTACTCGTTACCAGACTTACCCGATTGCATTCGTCCCTAGTATATGCTACTGCTCCATATGCCTTACTGCTGGCATCGGTGAACACATGAAGTTGTAAGCCTTTTTTTCCTATTGATCTTTGAAAGGTGATGTCGCTCACCGCTTTCAAATCATTCAACAATTCACTTGCCTCTTTAGCCCTCTCTTTTCCTAAAACATCATCCCAACCTACATTATCCTCCCATAGTTGTTGAAGGAAAAGCTTTCCCCTTACAAATAATGGGCTTATCAAACCTATCGGATCATATATGGAGACTAATAGGGAAAGTACCCTACGCTTCGTGGGCACCCATCCCTCCCCCAACTCACAGATCCCTTTGCTTTCTTTCACACACAATCTGTCCACGTCCCGGGCCCATCGCAGCCCGAGCACGTTCACACTCACAGGCTCACTCCACTGTTTCTCGCTATCGAAGGCCAAGTGATTACTGGCCCACCCTTCTAAGGGCATACCCGCCCCTTTTTAAGATGTTATGAACAGACTCATGCTCTTGCCTCATATGTTCTATATCTTCAAACGTGGCCAGATAATTATCGACATAAAAAGATTTTACTAAATCTGGGCGCCCTTCCTCTTTAAAATGACAATTTAATATTTGCTGTAGCAAAAATGGACTAGCTGTGATGCCGAACACCACGACTCTAAAGGCGAAGGTAAGCGCTCGACCAGCTGCCTTGCGCCACAGAAATCGTGTGTATTTGGCATCACGAGGATCTAACAAAACGCGATAGAATGCTTTACTTATGTCGGCTAACATGGCATATCGATTCAACCTAAACCTTATAATTAAACTGTATGCTACTTCTACTAAATTGGGCCCAGGTAAAAGACATTCATTCAAGGACTTGCAACCTTGTGACTTGGCAGAGGCATTGAACACGATTCTAAGGGGGGTGGTACGGCTGTCTTTCTTAACACCAAAGTGTGGCATGTAATAACCTTCCACTACGGGATTTTTCACTTCTGATATAAAACCTGCTTCGAGATACTTATCTATCACTCCCTGATATTGTTCAAGATATTCCCTATCCTTTCTGAATTTTGTCTGCAACGACTCCGACTGCGCCATAGCGTTACGATAATTGGTTTCTGGCCTAGCATCCGATCCGAATGGTAGGCTAACCTGATATCCCTCAGGTTTTCTTACAACGCTTTGCGATACCTTTCGCACGGCCTCGGCCTCGCGAACAGTGTATTGCTCAGATGGGGCGATACCAACACGGTCTAATCGCCACCACTCATCTACATCATACAGATATGGCTCGTCCGTGATTCTGCACACTCTCAACGTTCTTACTTGTTCGACCTTTTCCCCTTGGAACAGCCACTGTGGCACCTTCCCGTACGGGGACATACCATTATGCGTTAAGAAAAGATTTATCCCATCTACTTTTTCTACACCTATGACAAAATAGCTAAAATAATCAGCCCCAACTAATATGTGAACGTTCTTCATGGTATCTGATTGGTTTGCTGGATCGGCTAACGTGACTCCCTTGGTCAACAGATGCTGTCTGACTTTAACATAACCCACGTTATGTATCGGGACGTCCACGTGTTCGTGTGCCACCAATTTCATACGCACGATTCTTTTCCCCATTTCAACCCTGCAACTTACTACATCGTATTGGCCGCTTATTTCCTCGGAACCAAACGGAGCTATATTCAAGGATACTCTTCCTACCACCGGTAGGCCTAATTGACGGGCAATTTTTGCAGAGATGAAGCTCCTCTGGCTTCCTGAGTCGAGAAATAGGCGGACTCGCTTACTACCTTGCCTTTGTTGAATACCTGCCATGGCTGTTGGCAAGATAGTGCATGGGAGGTCCACATCAGACCTCTGCGCGATCTTTGCGCTCGTGCACGGCTTAGATTCTACTTTAACCTTAGACGGACGGGGGACATTTTGGTTCTGTGCAGGCGTCGCATTTACTACGGGGCGGGACGTTGTTGATTGACTATTACTATGATTAGGGATTGATTGCGGTCTACCCGCGTCGCAAATCGCAGTGTGGTGCTTAGCATTACAGTTTCTACTGGAATTTGATACGGGACATTTATCGCTACGATGGCCTGATTTCGTGCAATTGAAACAAAGACCCCTTTTTAGTAAAATGCGACGTCTAGCAGCTACGTCTGTCACTTGGCGACATCCGTGAGGCGGATGCCGTTCGCTACAAAATGGGCAGGAATTATGGTGGATGGGATGGGTTTTCGGTCTTACACTACTGTCTGGTCTTTTGTCACTCTCAAGACTGTCGCCTCTCTGCAACGCATCGTCTTCTAACATTCTTACAATAAAATCTATGGCCTCAAAAAACTCGTCCAACGTATAGTCGCATTTCCTCAAATGCTCTACCACTTTGCGGTATAGTTTTCCCTCTGACAGTTTTTGATTAATGAGGCTCATGACCATGCCCTGGCCTAAGTCATTGGTACTAAGTCTTTTGATTTGCTCAATAATGATGGTCAACTCAAAACGGAACCTTTTTAATTCTACTGGGTTTAGTGACGGCACAAAGATGTTTGCTAACTTGCGGTGCAGAATCACGAGTGTTTGGTGCACGTTGCCATACTGCTTATCTAATAGGTCTAATGCTACACTATAGTTCGCGGCGGTTACACTCAGAGATTTGATAATCCTAAGCGGCTCTTTGCCCAACGTCCCCAATAAATACGTGAATTTAGACACTTCGTCTAAATCAGCTCTTCGATCCACGTGGATCGTGAATAGTTCACGGTACGATGCGTACTCTTGCACTTCCCCTTCAAACGTGGGGAGAGGCAGCGGCTTCAACCTGGGGAGGGCAACATTCCCCGTTGAAGGGCCTTTCACTTTATCTATTCTATTGTACAATAGAGTGGAAGCGCGTGTCGCTTCACCTAACATATGCCTAATTCGGGCTTCGAAACTAGTTTCTAGCTTGACGCGCTGGCTCTTGTATAGCTCTTTAAGCTGTCGGACCTCTGCCTGCAACTCCGTTACCAAATTCTGGTAAACGGACTCGGAGTAAGTCTCTATCAGCGCCCTTTGCGTTTCGCTTAGCAAATCCTCCAGTTGGCCCATCGACGCCTCGATATGCACGATCGTGGACACAGCCATCTTAATTACTTTACTTTACGTTTGGGGGGGTTGGACAAGGCAAGGAAAAAAGGATAATTTAACGTTAAGGGACTCAAAGAACTGACCCACGTGGGCGATCGCACATCGGGACGTAGAGGACCTTAATTGTTCGTCTCTCTCTCTCTCTCAAAAGCTCATATTTTAAATTAGTCCTGTCCGGCTCTGGGAAGCGCTTGCGATCCGGTTCGAAGGACCAAATCTTGTGATTTTCACCAGTTTATTAAATCTGCCCGATGTACTGGGCGGATCGCAAGGCCTTAAGGGCAAGATTCCCAAAACTTTCCAGGATTTAATTAAAATACGGCGATAAAATTTACAATTTTATTACAAAAATAAACTCTGATAAAGACAAACAACATTCTTAAGCATTCACAAGACTTACTGAAAAAACAAGACTGACCCTAGGTAATATAGCATGTGCTCTTCAAGCACAAAGTCCACACCGGACTCATTAACAAACTGAAAATAGTGCCAATTCGAATTCAATACACAACGAATCACACACCAAATATCCCTATTCTTATTTAACTCAGGATTCAGATCCCCAATCACAAGGATCTCTACACTAAACTGCGATATAAAAACTAAACGTCTTGCACTCAAACTTCTACTACAACCAACCTGGTAGACAAGGTAGAGAGGAGAGATAACAATTAGAGGGGACTTACTTCGGTTGGGGACGTTGGATCAAAGAGGACGAGCTATCATTGCAACCTCCGACGTCACCTTTTTGGCGCAATTTGTCCTGAACCTAAATTTCTAGATTGGATTTTTTTATAATGTTACAACAGAATGACTTTATTTTTCCTAATCTTAAATTACCAGTAATTGATTTTATTAGTCTCAGCGCCTTCCTACCAGGTGGTTTCCTTTTTTGGCTCTAAACGTTCACGTTTGGAACTACATTCATTCGCCCGCGAGTTTCTCCTCTCCCTCCAATTTGACGTAGTCGTAGGTGAAGTCAAATGGCGGGAATTTCGATTGATCGGGTCGAAATTCCCGACAGTTCCTTTTACCAAATTGCAAGCTCTCATCGATAACGAGTCTTATTAATTCCATAATTTTAGTAGATTCTGGTATTCAAAGAAAGTTTATATTTTTTCGTATGCATTGTGTAATTTATCGCAATAAGATTTAAAGATATATGAAAAGTTGCGTTTATCCGAAAACAAACTCCTGCCGTTGACTTTGGCTGGTGTTATTAATTACTTTACAATCTCTTTATATTAATATTATTGATTGAGGGAGAAATTTAGGTTAGTAAATAGGTTTTTAATAAAGTAATGTCTTGTGGCATAATTAACACATACTACTTTGTGGCATAAGTCTATCTATCTATCTATATACCAAGGCACTTCCCCCAATTTTGGGGGGTAGCCGACACCAACAATGAAACAAAACAAAAAGGGGACCTCTACTCTCTATGTTCCTTCAGCCTAATCAGGGACCCAACCGAGTTCAGCTGGTACTGCTAGGGTGCCACAGCCCAACCTCCCACATTTCCACCACAGATGAAGCTTCATAATGCTGACTCCCCTACTGCTGCTACCTCCGCGGTCATCTAAGGCCCCGGAGGAAGCAGCAGGGCATAAGTAGTTCATATAAATTGACTTTGCAGTATGAACAGTTAAATTTATTGTAACTTGCTGTATATAAACTTTGTAGGAAAGGAGATTGCTGTCATGTATCGTTCCTGGTAAAGATAGGATAAATGAGGTAGTACCTGAATGATGAGTATGGGAGCAAGAACTTAATCTATACTCTTCAAAAGTAATCTAAGGTCTTAACAGTTGTAGTAATGTAACTTCAGAAAGACCCATTGAAAAGACGTAATTACTTTGATATATTGAAATACGTGAGAAAAAAACAGTTATGCAATATATTTTGTAATTTTCATTAAATATAATTTTAAATGCATTTAATAGTTAGAATTTATTATATATTCTTGATTTAATTTAAATATACATATATAATACGGCTATTTTTACTTAAAAGGTTGATGTGCAATCAGGGAAAATCTTTGCACCCAAAAAATAAATATGTGGATGATAAACCGAGAATCAGAAGCCTCTCTCTCTCTCTCTCTCTCTCTCTCTCTCTCTCTCTCTCTCTCTCTCTCTCAGGAGCATGGGCTTATGCAATTTTATCCCTGTCCTTAGGGTTCAAAGGTGACTCATGAGTTGCAGAGGCAAGAGACAGTAATAATACCTTAACTGAAGGACAACGCCCTTGAGACTGACCATATATGCATAACCCCCTCTCCACCCATAGTAGCACAAGGCTGGACAATCTAACAAGCAAGCATAAAAGAGTCTTACAAGCAAGAGCCCGTGCCTTGCATAAGGCAAGGCAATCTCAGCTCAGTTCCCAGACTCTCTGCCAGTGCTAGTACCTGCTTACAGGGCACAGGGGACACCAGTCTCCCGTCTGTGCCTGCCATATCTGTCTTTTATTTAGGTGTCTGGGCATGGACTCACTTATACAATGAGAACAGACACAGCAAGAAGTATTCAGAGAACTGCAGATGGCAATTCTGCAGGAATTATGAATGGCACAGTCAACATATTTACTCTTGTTGTTGTAATGAAGACAAGATTAAATATGCTCAACTTAAAAGCAAATTTCAGGGGAAAATATGAAGATATTTGTGTGACTTGTGCAAAGATGAAGAAGATACTACCGAACATTTATTTTTTATGCCCAAAATTAGGACAGCTAATGAATGTAGACATAAGTTTAGGTACGCTGAAAAATCCTAACAGGGATCTGGCTGCATTTATAGGTAGGGCAATGCAAGAGGGTCTGTCCCTCTCTTTTATTCTTCTCCTGTACTTCTCCTACCTATTTCCTTAATCTTTATATGTTCACATATTGGCCAAACTATATGAGAGGCTATTTACAGTGGCTAGTGTTGCCGAAGTGCGGAAATTTCGTATGCGGAAGCGGATTCCTCATCGGCATAGTTTGCACCAATTTCCTCATGGGCTATTTTTGATCGATATTATTGTTTAGTTTATTGTATTATAGATTTTTTGTATGTAAATAAATATATACTTTCATGATAAATCGAAATTTGCATAAATATGTATAAACTGGAGATGTACACTCAAAATAGTTGGTTGATTCACTACACACGATTGCAAACATTTATGGCAATGTTGTCAATTATGGGAATATATTCCTAGATTTGGGGATTTTGGATGTCTGATGGGGATAGTTTAAGTAAACCAATATATTATTGCATTTAGTCTGCACTTATATGAAGTATAGTGAGTAATTTCTATATTAGTAAAGCCTACAGAATAAAATATGTTTGTGGAAATGGAGATTTTTGGGTGGTTTTGGGGAATTATTAGACAAATCCATCTGGCAACACTTAATGATTAAAACGAGTCTGATAATATAGATTAAAACACGGGTTTTAGTAGTTAAAGATGAAATGTAGTACACATAAAAAGTTCATAATCACGCCTTCAATTAAGTGTCTTATTCCAAGAAGTATTAAAGACAGTATTGACGCTTTATGCTGCGCAATCTTGTTGATCACTAATAACCAGTTTTGTCTCATCAAAATGATATTGCCTTTAGAAAACCGCACATAAAACTACTCATCCTTTATTCATTCATAAGTTAATATATGCAAAACAAAATTAACTTATTACTTATACATTAACCTGAATAAGGCTTCCTATTTTCACATTACAAACTGATTTTTAAACAAATGAGTAAGTCCGTAATGAAGAGTAAATATGTTGAAAACTACTTTTGACTGACTGGTTGAAAAACACAATTACACTAAGAATTTAGTCATTAGCTAATGCTTTGATTATATTTGCCCACAAGTAAATAGTATTAATGATGGTTTAATACAAAAGTCGTATCAATAAATGCTTTCCCAAGAATATTTTCTCAAATATGACTTAAACAAGATATTCGTCCTAACTATTTACCATTTTGCCAGAACTAACATATGTAAACTGATATCTGCATGTAAATACATCTAGAATAAGTACTAATTTGAAAATAAACACATGTATTGTGATAGGGTAAATACCTCATAATATATACACATTGCAACCAGCAATAATGATAATAGGAAAGAGGATCCAGAAAAAACTGACATTGTAACCTCCTAGCCCATGTGTGACTGGGGACCTGAAAAAAAAAAAGTTGATTTATGCAATTATACAGAATATTATTATTTTTTTTTTATTACTAAAATTATATTCTTACCAAAAATTCTTTTTTGTTTTGATTTTGAGTTGTCCTTTTCCTAGAAAAGCTGCTATATAAAGCCAATGGGTGGCTGCAAGACTTGTTAAAACTCCACCTGCAGTAAGTCCTGTGACAAATTTGTCTAAAAATGGTTTTGAGAAGTTATGTGAAAAGGTCGTTGCACAATATCCATATTAACGCCTTCACATTTAGGGTATTATATCGTAAGTTTCAGTAAATTACTTTGATTTTATGACGAAGTGTTTTATTAACCTTTAAAGTGTCACCTAAAGATCTTCGCTCAGATTGGTGGATCTTCAGGTGAGAAAATTTGGGATGGTGGATCTTCAAGCGATTCAAAAAAAAAATAAATAAATAAATAAACTTTAACTTTAGTTGTGGGTTCGGCTAATAAGAATAACGCCAGTCGAGTCTGTCTCTTTCCAAAACCAAACAGAAAGGACTTTGGACATCAGCTAACCGATTGTCCGACCTCTAGTATTGAACTACACTGGACAAGTCCACTCGTCATTTTCTGTTATGTTATAATGACGTCATAATGACGTCACTCCAGAAGTAAGACAAACTGAGACTATGATAAGTCCTGTGTTATTTCCGGAATTGACTATTGAAACTCGCTCTGTTACGATCTCAAATGACAACTTAAGATATTACAAAATATAATAAACAGAGCAGCATGATTGATAAAAAGGTGTCCCACCTCTAGAAAGGATCACTCCTATATTAATTGAATTACACTGGCTGCCTATTTAAGCTAGACTAAGGTCTTAGTGCAATGACTCTAGTTATCAGAATCGGACGTCCAAAACACTAAGAGAATTGCTACATATTGTGCTCAGAAATGGTATAACTGTTATAACATCTCAACAAAGACTTCGAATTAAAACAACAGAAGTTCTGGTCCTTCATAACTACCCTTAGAAAAGTCAAAATACTTTCACTGCTAATGATTGTCGATCAATTAAAGTAATATATTTCCTTACACAGAAAATAGCTTAATGTCAAGTATCAAACTATTTATAAACACGAAATTGACAAATTTCTAAACTAGTTACAGATGAAATGTAGTACCACATAAAAAGTTTATAGTCACGCCTTCGATTCATGTTGTTTAGTCCACGAAGTATTAAGGACAGTATTGACGCTTTTTGCAATCTTGTTGATCACTAATAACTAGTTTTGTTTCATCAAAATCACATTGCCTTTGTAAATGTCCACATGAAACTATATATCATTTATTAATTCAAAAGTTAATACATTTAAAATAAAATTAATTTATTACATTTACATTAAACTAAATAAGCAATATTAATTTCAGATTAAAAACAACGAAGAACAAATCTGTTCAAAAGCACTTTTGCCGGACTGGTCTTTAAACAGACTAAGAACCAACACATCCCACCACCAATTGCAATGATTGTTAAGTTATTAACTAACGAACCGAGTAAGCCTGTTCACTAGTAAATGGCAGAAAACTGTTAATGAAAGTTAAAATGAAGTCGAATCAATAAATGCTCTCCCAAACATATTTTCTCACATATATCAGAATTACACAAGAAATTCATCCTAACTTCTTATCATTCTCTAACCAACACATGAAAACAGAAGGTAAATATCCCAAGGAAAATAAAGAGAAAATAAATACTAAGCCTAAATCGTGACCCGGTGTCAAAACGAAAGCATTTGATTATAAACAAGAATTGTGTGTTGTGCAAAATACCTTGAAATATGCAAACGATAAACTGCCCTTGTAGGTCGTGCAGTGATAAGGGTTCCCCTGTTTTATAAGACCAGGAAAATAGACCATAAAGTAAAGTTCGTGTATGGTAAGCTAATCACAGTAGCCAGTTAAACAGATTTATGCATTTCTTTAGGAAAAGTCATGTTAATTAACATATGTAACAACAACAACAACAACAACAACAACAACAACAACAATAGTAATGATAATAATAATACTAATAATGAACAAGTTGTGCAACTCATGCAAGACTGCCCATATCACCTAGAAACACAAGAAGCATGATTTAACAAAGATGTACTTTTGAATTCGGTTTCTTAATGAGTAACTTGAAATAAAGATTGCCACTGCTGTATGATGTCACAGACTACATTCCACAATCATGGAACCAGTGTTCAAACCTTTTTGAGTCATTCTTTACCACAATTTCAAATGTGAATAATCACAATAAATGTAGATTTCTTACGCCAAGTTAGATTAAAGTGAATTGTTAGAGCATCTCCACCTAAAAAACAGAACTTATCCCTCATAACTGCTACTTAAGTCAAAATATTTATGATAATTATTACAGAGTTGATGTCACACCTTCTATTCAAATTGCCCAATCCACAAAATATTAAAACACAGCATCGGCATTCCTTGCAATCAGGGAATAACTAATAACCATTTCCTTTTATAAAAAGCTATTGTCGCAAAGCTAACCATCATTTAGTAACAAAATTAATGCAAAACAAATACAACTTTTTACCTTGATACTGGAGGAAGGCTTAGTATTGATCACTAAATAAGGCTTTCCATTTTCAAATTAAAATCCCCATTAATTTTTACAGTAACAACTACAATTATAGGTGATTACAGTGTGCCCAATTGGAACTCAAACCACACGGCTACAATTATACACCACCTTATCGTTAATTGACAAGTTAAAGCCACATCTAGAAACGATCTCATTTAATAACCACCACACGCTAAGGCAGCCATTTCGGGGAACGTCTTTTATTAAAAAAAAAAAAAATAAAAAAAAATTCTTTGCCAATGAAAAACCCTTAAAGAAATTCAATGGTTTACTATCACACATGGAAACCTACAACACATATAATATATTCAAGTCTCCAGCATTTTTAGTAATAAAACAACAGCGAGAACATAATAAAAAGAAATAAACCTTGTAAAGTGTGTCCCTCCTTACCCAGTAAATCCTTCGTTGTTTGCAGGATCACAAGTTCAAAGACAAGACACACTTCCTTCTTCCTGTGTGTGTGTCTGAGACAAATGAGTTTTCTTCTATAGTTTGCACTGTCAGTGACATCCCTAGAAGTTCCCTAGACCAGAAGTAATTTTTCCAGGCATTTTTCAACGCAATTAAATCTGTAGCCTACTAAATACTGTACTATGTACTCCTGTATCTTCTATGATTATAATATATTCTGTAATTATTTTAATATGGTGTTTATGAAACCACAAACAGTGAAATTTAGTTTTTTAGATTATGAATTTATGTTCTGCTTTCAGTTTGTGCTCTGAAAGATATATTAATCAAATCATAATTGTAATGAATTTCATACCACAGGGAAACAATAATACCTAATTAAGTCATTATAAATCTTATTGAAGACAGAATTATTCATGAGTATTTACAGTAGAGTATTTTTCAGTTACCAGACGTATGGGAATTCACACACTTGATATGTCCCCAAACACCTCTAGAAATTCCGAGATTTGGAGGCAAATTCTCAACAAGTTGTCCCCCTGGTTAAAGAATTGCTTTATCCAATCAGAGACCTCCACCATAGCCTGCTTTCTATAGCTTTTTCATCGGCTAAAATTATAGTATTTTGCTTAGGATATATTTAAAAATTCTTCCAATAGATTAATTGAATTATAATAGGAGCTCATAAGATATTAATATGAATATAATTTAATATTTAATTGATATACAGTATACGAGTGAAATTTATAAGCAAGTTACCCCTGAATCAGTTGGCTTAATAAAAAGAAAACGGTGCAACTTTTTATTTAGAGAAAACTTATTTTAATGGTAACTATGATATATTTAACCACCACGAAAAAATTTTCTTTTTCTTTTTGTTATAAAGTTATCTTAGCAAATTTATGAGTTAATGCCCTTAGGAATATTATCTTCCATAACTTATATAGTTGTATGGTACAAAATTAGTAAGATTCACTTGAGAATAGTTAAACTATCACCACAAACTAAAAGTAGATAGTATCTTAAAATCTAGGATTTATAGGGGGTCTATGTATAATAGCGGCCACCTGTATGTAGGATGATGGCTAAGAATACAGCAGTATAAGGGGGATCACAGGGTGGGGGGGGTAACCCCTATTAGGCACGTAAGGTCATGGCATGTAGGTTAGGTTAGGGGGTAGGAAGTTTAGGTTAACTGGTATCCATTCTTATACACATGGGAGGAACTGGCCGCTAATGTACAAAGGCTCCATTTATAGTTAGCCTATAGACTTCATGTAAACCAGTATTAGCCCATGTTTGTTTAACTATCTTTACAAACATTTATCTTTTAAATGAAGGGAGATGTCATGTAAATACCCTTATAATAGTTTTGACGGATTAAAGAAGCAGTTAAACGATGTAACTATATCCTTTGTGATGTATTTGTGGCCAAGTTCACACTGGGTGAATGGAGGAGTTTTGAAATGAAGGAATTAAGTTTGGTTGGAGGTGTCTGATGCATTTTATTGAATACCAAATGGAATTGGAAATACACAATATTTTACATTAAAAGCAGCTGCTTAATTTCATTTTAAAATTAGTTTAAAGATCTAAAAATTATGCACACACTTATTCATGTTGAGCGTTTTGGTATAGGTCTAATGTATACTTCTGTAAATAGATTGCTATTAGAGTATTATCATTAATGACTAAGCTACAGCCCTAGTTGGAAAAGCAATATAATATAAGCACAAGGGCTCCAACAGGGACAATAGCCTAGTGAGGAAAGGAAATAAGGAAACAAATAGAATAATGCGCCAGGGTGTACCCTCAAACAAGAGAACTCAAAACCAAGACAGTGGAAGAAGACCATGGTACAGAGGCTATGACACTACCCAAGACTAGAGAACAATGGTTTTATTTTAGAATGCTCTTCTCCTAGAAGAGCTGCATAAAGATGATGCCAATATAAAAACTGTCACTCAAATATAGATAGACGTATTGCTATAATTGTGAATATGGCATTTGATAATGATAGCTGGCAAACACAAGATGAACCTCAAACTTCATTAGAATAGTTAATTTCAATTTTGAACATTAAGAATACAGTAGGCCTTAAGTAGCCTAATGGCAGAAGAGGTTACAAAGTTCTCTTGCCTGAGTATACACTCGGGCAAACTATAATCTTCTTTCTCTTCGTTTTTTTTTTCTAGCTTTCCTAGTTTATATATGAAAGATTTTTTTTAATTTTGTTACTGTTCTTAAAATATTTTACATTAATTGTTAGTTACTTCTTTTGTAGTTTATTTTCTTGTTTTCTTTCCTCACTGGGCTCCTTTTCCCTGTTGGAGCCCTTCGGCTTATAGAATCCTGCCTTTTCCAACTGGAGTTGTAGCACAGCAACTAATAATGATACTATTAATAGGTGGACTTAACACAAAGAAGCAGTAAGACAAGGTTGAATATGATAGATTTAATAATTAAAAAAAAAGGACATCCAAATACGTAGGGTACGGAAATGCATAAGGTACCATGTAAATCGCATTGCTAACTCTCTTAACTTTGGTATTTTCTTGTCATTTAAAATGAATTCTAAGAACAAATGACATCCATTGTCATGAGGAAGTGAACTACTGGACATTAAATATCACCCCCAAAAGACTTAGAATTTCAAACTCCTCCTGTATATCAGTAGGCCTAGACATTTTTAAATACCTGTATGATTAAAAATGAATGATTTAGGAAGGTTGACAGCTGTACTTTACATTGAAAAAGAGATCACTATCTGTTGATGAATCCACTTACCGTTATACCTAAGCTTGTGTGAATCATAACAGAAAATGTTGCAGACACCAGCATTGAGCGATGGTTTGAAGGCTACAGTTCTTTAAAGGTCGCACATGAATGGAAGAAGCAAGGGACAGTGACAATGCCCTGGAGACTGACCTTATATACATATGCTCAGCACCCAAGCCCCCTCTCCACCCAAAGGACAGGGGAGGGACAGACAATGGCTGCTGATAACACAGCAGGTAGACCTATAGGCTCCCCTCAAACCATATATACTTACCTCACAAGGGTAGCGAGGTTATAGACACTACAAGAAACTATCGAGGTTGCGCTGGTCTCAAGCCCCAGTCCAACACATTACGAAGACAGGGTTGTTTTCAGTAGGTACCATTGAAGAAAATGCCTAATGACGTGAAAAACTGCTATGCTTTACTTTACGTAGGAAGATGACATAGTTTAAATTAAATAGCCATGCTAACAAATGCAAGCCTTGACTGGCACTACAGAAGGATGGCAATGTAACACCAAAAAAATTTATGGTGCCTTTTTGCAACTTGCTCTAGGCTTCATTTGCACAAGAAGAATTGCGTACCTAAAGGTAGTAGGCTGGCCAAGGCACCAGCCACCCGCTGAGAAACTACCGTTGGAGAGTTATTGGGTTCTTTGACTGGCCAGATAGTGTTAAAATAGATTCCTTTCTGGTTATGGCTCAATTTTCTTTGCCTACACATACACTGAATAGTCTGGCCTATTCTTTACACATTCTCCTCTCTCCTCATACACCTGAAAACATTAAGATAACCAAATAATTCTTCTTCACTCAAGGGGTTAACTACTGTACTGTAGTTGTTCAGTAGCTACTTTCCTTTTGGTAAGGGTAGAAAAGACTCTTTAGAAGGATACTCTAAAACTAAACCGCTGTATTGTACTCTAGTTTTGGGAAGTACCATAGCCTCTGTACCATGGTTTTCTATGGTCTTGGGTTATTGTTTTCTTGCTTGAGGGTACACTCAGGCATACTATTCTGTTTCCTTATTTCCTTTCCTTACTGGGATATTTTCCTTGTTGGAGCCCTTGAACCTACAGCATCCTGCTTTTATAACTTGAGTTGTAGCTCAGCTAGTAATAATAGTAATGCATATGTTTCCAATTATTGGCAATTAGTTGTCATGAAATTTATAACGTGAATTAGACAACAAAGATTGGTAGTCAAATCAGAATGCAGAGGACCATGCCCACTTAGTTTAGGCCTTACAGAAACGTCCCAACAAAATATACAAAGCCTTTTATCAACTCCTGGACCTTTGCATTAAATACATCTATAACATAAAAAGCATTTCTTGCAAAACAAAATACAAAATAGTTAACGCTACTTTAACATTACATAATTTACCAATAAACTAAAGGGACAACTTTACCGCAAAGTTTATCAATTAAGAATAATAACTTTTGTCTTAAGAAACCATAGAAACTTGAGGTATTTCCATGAACCTTAGTGAAGTGGAGCATGAGAACAAGCATCAAGCAGGTCAACTGAAAATATCCCATCCCTTCCTTGATAGCATCTCGGGACACAGGAGTACGAAGATATGAAATACGGCAACATTACTGGAGAGCAATTTTGGCTCTGAAACCCAGTAACAGTGGAATCATAATACCCTTATATTGAAGACCACTTGGACTGAGGCAACGTAAAACTAGCCTACTCTTTAAGCTGATGCTAAGAACAAAATAAAGTGTGTCAATGTCTGAAAGGAGATTCTTTCTATAGGGTCAAATTAAGGAATATTTACCAAATAGAAATGAATGACGAGTGATTATGCCGCAGTTCCAGTAGGCACCGTTGCTATCTTGGGTCAACTTGGTGGGCGTTGAGGTAGCGGCAGTACGGGAGTCAGCATATGAAGCTACATTTGCGGTGGAAAACGGGGAAGGGTGGGCTGTAGCACCTTAAGTCTACCAACCAAACTCAGCTAAGTCCCTTGTAAGGCTACCTCACAAAATTGGGGAATATGCCATGGTAGATAGAATTGATTTTACAAAATAAATCTCGGCAAATAGGTGTATCACATATCTATATTTCACTATTACTGAAAAATTCCATCCACTGCCCTAACTTGAGGATCTTGAGCTAGAGAAATAGATGGTATTTTCTTTACCACCAAGTTACAAACATGTCTATCAATCGCCATCTCTGACCTTTCCTTATGTTCAGATTCTTCAGTTACAAAAATTAATGCATTCAGGACTTGATCATCTTTTCCAAACAGGTAGAAGCTCTGAGAATGGCTGACAAATCCTGTATAAAAGATATAATATTCCCAGAACAAACAATAAGCTTTGCATAAAACCAGTTAAAGTTTTTTAAACATCTATTTCCCTCTGCATTAGATTAAACAATATTAAATGACAATCATGAGCTTTGACTGTGATTCATGTGACAATTGATAATAACAAGAAAAAATGTTATTTTCATTAGTAAAATAAATTTTTGAATATACTTACCCGATAATCATGTAGCTGTCAACTCTGTTGCCGACAGAAATCTACGGTCGGGATACGCCAGCGATCGCTATACAGGTGGGGGTGAACACCACAGCGCCATCTGTGGTCAGGTACTCCAGTACTTCTTGTCAACACCACCTCAATTTTTTCCTCGGTCCACTGGTTCTCTATGGGGAGGAAGGGTGGGTCAATTAAATCATGATTATCGGGTAAGTATATTCAAAAATTTATTTTACTAATGAAAATAACATTTTTCAATATTAATCTTACCCGATAATCATGTAGCTGATTCACACCCAGGGTGGTGGGTGGAGACCAGCATACATGTTAACAAAGAAGCTAAGTATCCCGTATTTTATTTTATTAGTTATTCAAAAATAACATAAAATAAATAAGTACCTGGTAAGGAAGACGACTTGAACCATTACTCTGCCTTTATTAAGTACGTCTTTCTTACTGAGCGTAGCGGTCCTCTTAGGATGCTGAACGACTCTTAGGTGCTGAAGTATAAAGGGCTGCAACCCATACTAAAGGACCTCATCACAACCTTTAACCTCGGCGCTTCTCAAGAAAGAATTGACCACCCGCCAAATCAACAAGGATGTGGAAGGCTTCTTAGCCGACCGTACAACCCATAAAAAGTATTCAAGAGAAAGGTTAAAAAGGTTATGGGATTATGGGAATGTAGTGGCTGAGCCCCCGCCTACTACTGCATTCGTTGCTACGAATGGTCCCAGGGTGTAGCAGTTCTCGTAAAGAGACTGGACATCTTTGAGATAGAATGATGCGAACACTGACTTGCTTCTCCAATAGGTTGCATCCATAACACTCTGCAGAGAACGGTTCTGTTTGAGGGCCACTGAAGTAGCCACAGCTCTCACTTCATGTGTCCTTACCTTCAGCAAAGCAAGGTCTTCTTCCTTCAGATGAGAATGTGCTTCCCTAATCAGGAGCCTGAATAGGTAAGAAACTGAGTTCTTAGACCTTGGAAGAGAAGGCTTCTTGATAGCACACCATAAGGCTTCTGATTGTCCTCGTAAAGGTTATGACCTTTTTAGATAGTACCTAAGAGCTCTAACTGGGCAAAGTACTCTCTCCAGTTCATCCCCCACCAAGTTGGACAGGCTTGGGATCTCGAACGACTTAGGCCAAGGACGTGAAGGAAGCTCGTTTTAGCAAAAAACCGAGCTGCAAGGAACATGTAGCCGTTTCCGATGTGAAAACTATGTTCCTGCTGAAGGCGTGGATCTCACTTACTCTTTTAGCTGTTGTCAAGCACACGAGGAAAAGAGTTTTTAATGTGAGGTCCTTAAAAGAGGCTGATTGGAGAGGTTCAAATCTTGATGACATAAGGAACCTTAGGACCACGTCTAGATTCCAGCCTGGAGTGGACAACCGACGTTCCTTTGAGGTCTTAAAAGACCTAAGGAGGTCCTGTAGATCTTTGTTGGTGGAAAGATCCAAGCCTCTGTGGCAGAAAACCGCTGCCAACATACTTCTGAACCCTTAATCGTAGGAGCTGAAAGGGATCTTACGTTCCTTAGATGTAACAGGAAGTCAGCAATCTGGGTTACAGTGGTACTGGATGAGGAAACTGCATTGGCCTTGTACCAGCTTCGGAAGACTTCCCCTTTAGACTGATAGACTCTGAGAGTGGATGTCCTCCTTGCTCTGGCAATCGCTCTGGCTGCCTCCTTCGAAAAGCCCCTAGCTCTTGAGAGTCTTTCGAAAGTCTGAAGGCAGTCAGACGAAGAGCGTGGAGGTTTGGCTGTACCTTCTTTACGTGAGGTAGACGTAGAAGGTCCACTCCTAGAGGAAGAGTCCTGGGAATGTCGACCAGCCATTGCAGTACCTCTATGAACCATTCTCTCGCGGGCCAGAGCGGAGCCAACCAACGTCAGCCGTGTCCCTTTGCGAGAGGCGAACTTCTGAAGTACCCTGTTGACAATCTTGAACGGCGGGAATGCATACAGGTCGAGATGGGACCAATCCAGCAGAAAAGCATCCACGTGAACTGCTGCTGGGTCTGGAATCGGAGAACAATACAACGGGAGCCTCTAGGTTATCGAGGTAGCGAACAGATCTATGGTTGGCTGACCCCACAGGGCCCAAAGTCTGCTGCAAACATTCTTGTGAAGGGTCCACTCTGTGGGGATGACCTGACCCTTCCGGCTAAGGCGATCTGCCATGACATTCATATCGCCCTGAATGAACCTCGTTACCAGCGTGAGCTTTCGATCTTTTAACCAGAAGAGGAGGTCCCTTGCGATCTAGAACAACTTCCACGAATGAGTCCCTCCCTGCTTGGAGATGTAAGCCAAGGCTGTGGTGTTGTCAGAGTCCACCTCCACCACCTTGTTAAGCTGGAGGGACTTGAAGTTTATCAAGGCCAGATGAACCGCCAACAGCTCCTTGCAATAGATGTGAAGTGTCCTTAGCTCCTGATTCCATGTTCCCGAGCATTCCTGTCCGTCCAAAGTCGCACCCCAGCCCGTGTCTGATGCGTCAGAGAAGAGACGGCGGTCGGGTTTCTGAACAGCCAAAGGTAGACTTCCTTGAGAAGAAAGCTGTTCTTTCACCACGTGAGAGTAGACCTCCTCTCTTCGGAAACAGGAACTGAGATCGTCTCTAGCGTCATGTCCTTTATCCAGTGAGCCGCTAGATGATACTGAAGGGGGGGAGGTGGGGTCTCCCTAACTCAATGAACAGGGCCAGCGATGAAAGTGTCCCTGTTAGACTCATCCACTACCTGACTGAGCATCGGTTCCTTCTCAGCATGCTCTGGATGCAATCTAGGGCTTAGTATATCTTTGGGGCCGACGGAAAAGCCCGAAAAGCTCGACTCTGAAGATCCATACCCAGGTAGACAATGGTCTGGGATGGGACGAGCTGGGACTCCTCAAAATTGACCAGGAGGCCCAGTTCCTTGGTCAGATCCATAGTCCATCTGAGAATCTCCAGACAGCGACGACTTGTGGGAGCTCTTAAAAGCTAGTCGTCTGATGGAGCCGGACACAAGATCATGGTACTGCTGCACAGTCTGTGAACTGTCAACCATGGGGAAGCGAGGAAGTACAGTGACAACCCGAAGCTGTCTAGACTGTCTGGGTCGTACAGACAACTCCTTATCGGGTTGCTGAGGTTGCCGCACTGCGTCACAACAAGTCACTTCTGGTGGTTGTTGAACGTCTTCCCAGTGACACACTGACTCCGTAAACAAAAAATCCTCTAACAAGGACTAAGCTTGGACTGCATGTCTTGCAACACAGCTCAAGGTCTATGGGAGCAGGTGTGGTAACAGACGGGGTTAGCGACTGAAGTGGAACCATTACCCTCCCTGGAAGCATGCTATGCTTAAATAAAAGTCCATAGGAGGCTAAGCAGCTAAAGGCTCCTCTCCAAATGACAGAGTCCTCAAGGGAAAATCAGAAGGAGGGAGAATAGCACTTTCTCATCTACAGGAACCATATCCGAGAAAAGCTAAGTTCTCTCAGTGAGGGTTTCACTGGTGCAAAAGCAGCAGACTAGAAGGCAACGTTATGAAACTGCTTGACAGTCTAGTGAGTTGGCAACAACCAAAGATGTGTGACTGAGAAGCATGCGGTAAGGTATGCAGAGCATGCTGTATGCAGAGCATGCTGTATGTAGAGCATGCTGTAAGGTAAGCAGAGCATGTTGCATGGCGTGCGGCTTATGCTGCATGGGATGAGGCTCATGCTGCATGGGATGAGGCTCATGCTGCATGGTATGAGACTCATGCTGCATGGGATGAGGCTCAAGCTGCAAGGGATGAGGCTTATGCCGCATGCGTTGAGGAGGATGCTGCATAGTATGAGGCTCCTGCCTCATGGGTTGAGGCGGTTGCCGCATAGCATGAGGCTCCTGCCTCATGGTTTGAGGAGGATGCCGCATAGCATGAGGCTCCTCATAGCATGAGACTCCTGCCTCATGGGTTGAGGAGGATGCCGCATAGCATGAGGCTCCTGCCTCATGGGTTGAGGAGGATGCCGCATAGCATGAGGCTGCCTCATGGGTAGAGGAGGATGTCGCATAGCATGAGGCTCCTGCCTCATGGGTTGAGGAGGATGCCGCATAGCATGAGGCTCCTGCCTCATGGTTTGAGGAGGATGCCGCATAGCATGAGGCTCCTGTGAGGTTCCTGCCTCAAGAGTTGCGTCTGCCTCAAGGGTTGAGGAGGTAGCTGCGCAGAGAGAGGCTCATGCTGTGAAGAATGCGGTTGCTGCATGCGTTGAGGCGGCTGCCTCATAGCATGAGGTTCCTCAAGAGTTGAGGCTCTTGCCTCAAGAGTTGAGGTTCTTGCCTCAAGAGTGGAGGTGGCTGCCGCAAGAGTTGAGGTTGCTGCCTCAAGGATGGTGGAGGTTGCCGCAACGCAAGAGGTTGCTGCCTCGAGGATGGAGGAGGTTGTCGCAACACATGAAGCTCCTGCCTCAAGGGTAGAGGAGGTTGCTGCAAAGCATAAGGCTCCTGCCTCAAGTGTTGAGGAGGTTGCCGCATAGCAAGAGGCTCCTGCCTCAAGGAAAGTGGAGGTTGCTGCACAGCGCTGGTATCTGGCAACTCCCAATGCGGCAGCTCACGCGTGGAGGTAGGTTGAGGAACCTCAACATCATACGTCTGGCAGGGTGGACTGCGCAGAGGTGGAGTTGAGGCGGCTGCCTCATGAGCGCTCGCAGGAGGAGGTGTGCTAACCTTCTCTGCCTGAAACTCCTGCATCAACACCGCAAGCTGAGACTGCATTGTCAGCAGCATAGACCACTAGAGTTTAAGAAAGACAACAACAAACGGAGCTACTGTCCGTTGAAACTGAGGGTCTAAAACAGCTGGTGCGGCAACAGACGGAGTTACTGTCTGTTGCGATACCACCTTGCCTCTCTGGGAGGTGTGCAGTTGTCGTACTGCAGCAAGTCCGAACTGACCCAGTGCTAATGGCACCACCTAGGAGTTGGACTTGCGCGGAAGGGACCGACTTGCACTTAAAAGCTGCAAGATTTGGTCCATGGTTTCTGCGAGAAACCTCTTCCGCAGACGAGGAATAAAAGGGCTCTCTCGTCTTTGTGTGGGTGGGGTGATCACGTCGGCTACGTGAGTTGGTAACACCCGAAACCACGGAGGGAAACGTCTGTTCGTCGATCAAGGCCTGCTGAACCCATAAGTCCTTCGACATTACTTCTCCCCTGGGCTTGGGAGCTTGTAAGAGGTCCCAGACTAGGCGAACAACTGGCACGAACAGACGAACCCTCGAACGCAACACTGTAACACTTTGCGCTTATCACTAAATCACTTTTGATTTTCTGTTTGCACTTATTTCACTGAACTCGAAACTTTAAGTGGTTTGTACCTGAAACACGCAATTCTATCCTTCATTAAAAGTTAGTAATTGCGAAAACAGTATTACAATGTAACAGAAAAACATAATGAAAGATAAATAATTCAGTGGCTGGAAAAGAGACTAAACACTAGATCAAATAAACTACGTTTAAAATCTCTCACCGCATAAAGCCTGAGAACAAGAATAAAACTCTAGAAACGTTTACCTTCTTCCCCTAAAGAGACTAGGGAGAAGAGCAAAAACGATAACAACGTTACCCGCTTGAACGAAACGTTTATCCTCCTCTCTCCCTCCGTCTCTATCTCTCTCTCTCTCTCTCTTGACTTAGCACCTGAGAGAAGAGCCCAATTATATATATCGTTAAAACATATTATTGTTAAAGGAAAAAAACTGAAAGATTTCCCAAATAAAAAGTTCCTTTATTAGAATTAAAACCATTTAAGCTAAGAAAGAATGAACAAAACGCTAGAATCGGTTTACTCTTACTGCAACGTGACACCGTGATAGACTCTCTCTCTATCGTAACGATAGAGCGCAAGTTGAACGTTCTGAACGTCAACAACTGCAGAGATAAAACAAAACGTTAGTTCAACTTTGAAAACAGTACAAGACTATCAAAGAAATTCTTTCAAAAACATTAAAATAGCATAATATGTTAACAGGTAAAAACGAAATGACGGGCTCAATGTTAATTAACTTCGGTTCCAAGAAAAGACCGCCTACTATTAGGAAAGGTCGAATATAAACAAATATAAAAATTAATTTTAATAAGTTTATAATAAAAGGAAGTTAATCAAAGAGGCCTATAAAAGGCGGAGAGATATAAAATAAATCTATAACTTTGTTAAGCAAAATTAAGAGAGTCTATACTCTCTTCGACACCAACACTTCCGTCTAAGGGAAGGGTCGGCCATTTAAAAGTGAAAGAGAGTTCATACTCTCTTCGTACCAAAATTAAATAAAAAATTAAATCAAATTAATTCCAAAAACTTGCTAAGCTAATGTTAAAGCTTCCTGAATAGCGAAGGCTAAACTCTAGAGCAAATACATCACCAAATCGTGAGCAATAACTCCAGAATCAACAGCGTATCCATGTAGGTCTAGCCGGAGGCACGACAGAGGAAAAATTGAGGTGGTGTTGACAAGAAGTACTGGAGTACCTGACCACAGATGGCGCTGTGGTGTTCACCCCCACCTGTATAGCGATCGCTGGCGTATCCCGACCGTAGATTTCTGTCGGCAACAGAGTTGACAGCTACATGATTATCGGGTAAGATTAATATTGAAAAAAACATCTACAGAATATGTCAGTAGTTTTCTTTAGATTGACACACAGATAGAGAAGACAGTGGGCCAACCCACGCCGTCTAAATGTCTCAATACTATACTAGACACTTGAAGGTTAAAAGGTCTCTGGTTTGAGTTCCAGATTTATCAGAATAGATGCTCACCTGAACGTCAGGCAGGCAAGCCCTAACCCCCAAACTGTGGTGCCCAACCACAGCAGTGGCCTCTCAAGTAAATAGCTTAAACTCCCGGTCCCGGGCGGGGATCCATCTGCCGCCAAGCGAATGCTAGGTAAACTCGCTACCACTGTACTAGCCAGGAAGCTATTAAGCCTATTAAAAGGAAAGAAAACAGGGAAATTTTCTAGCTTTTGGGGTAAGCATCAACGTAAGGAAGCAAACAAGATTTTGAAGTATATGTGAACATCAGGTGAAGTTTGGAAAAATAAAAAAAGAGAAAATGCTTAAAATTTACATTAATTTAGGATGGAAATAAATAAAATTAACTTATTCAATTTAAACAAAATTTATATATAGATTTGATACTGTTGATTGAGGCATAAAACATCTGTTCAAGAAGTGTTATTCATTCAGCGCAAAGGAAAATTCCCCAGTGAAAGAGACACTCATATTACACAATAACTGAAATTTTACATTTAATAGAAGACTGGCATGAGAAAATCATTCTTACTAATGAATATTCTTCTATAAAGGTCTCAGGGCTTAATACATTTTACCTCAAGTTAAAAAACATCCATACTTGTTTTAAATACTATAAAAGAGCTGTTTAGATAAAAGATTCTCCCTCTTCAGGTCATTATACCAATCGAGATAGTCAATGACCCCTTTAATATCAAGATTTTGAACATAGCTGATCAGTGTACACATAAGCCTAAAATGCAAATATGATTGATAAATATATATATAAAAAACTCAAAACATTTAATATGGGTAAGCAATAATTATAATAAGTAAAAAGTAAACTTTTTGTTTCTTTTATAAATGCTTGAAAAATACATTCGACTTTAATTGGGATTTGAAACTCCATATGAAAGGACATCCAAATAATTGAATCTCTCATAAATGAAGTAGTAGCACTATCAATGCATTACTTGGTGTTGTACAGTATCTTTTTGGCCACTAGCTGCCCTTTCATTTTAATCTTCACCTATATATGGGTGATGAATGAACTCCCAGGACCCATTGCTTGAGCTTTATATCCAAAATTCTTGTGGTTCCGTAACCAAAATACAAACCACGCTATTTAATATGGGTATTACTTTCGGCGTAGCTGAAATGACGAGCCATTAGAATTTTAACGAGGGTTTACTAGGGTAGGGAGGGGTAGCTAGCTACCCCTCCCCCCCTCACACCTGTGACTAGCTCACTTTGCTTTTGGCTCGGGTGATGAACAAACGTGTCTGCTCCCACCCTTGCTTATTGACAGCCTTGATCTTGTTTTGCTTTTTCTTTTCAGTGTGCTTGGAAGTTGATTTTAGTTTTGAGGCAGATACCAAGGTCTGACATCTGAAAGTATAAACAATATTAGACAAAGGAATTTAAAAAGAAAACAAACTGAATATCAATCTCGCTTCAACCAATTTAACATCATTAATGATATACTAACACAAGAGGTAGTTTTTTTAGCAAGTGTCAAAATAGTCCTTTCTCTCCTGTTTAGATTGAAATTATAAAACTTTATAAGGAAAACTTATCTAAAAGTATTTTTATAAAGCTTTCTCAATACCTACATTTTGCTTTCTATTCAGAATTGATCCAAACTACAAAAAATTATTTCATACTATAATTATCTTTTTAATCTACTCTAGTTTAATTTATTAAGAAAACTTCTCAGAGTCATTCTAAAAGCAAATAAAACGCGCTCTGGAAATAACCAATTCACTGAATTATGTGTGAAAATTCTGAGCAGCAGAACTACCAAGTATAGAATATCTATTGATTAAATTATTGATATTTAGGATAATATAAAAAATAGCAACAAGCTGAAATTAAGCAATTTTATCATCCATGGAGGTCCGGAAATAGTAAATATATTGACTAGGAAAATAAAAATATATCGACACAATCAAATATTTTTGCAGGCACATTTCAAATTCCTTCTTGGTGAAGGAAAATCTTATCAACGAACTATAGTCAATTTCTTTGAGCGAGGCAGATTTGCACCGACTCGCAGCGGTGCCCCTTTAGCTCGGAAAAGTTTCCTGATCGCTGATTGGTTGGATGAGATAATTCTAACCAATCAGCGATCAGGAAACTTTTCCGAGCTAAAAGGGCACCGCTGCGAGTCGGTGCAA
This sequence comes from Palaemon carinicauda, assembly GCF_036898095.1. Taxonomy (NCBI): domain Eukaryota; kingdom Metazoa; phylum Arthropoda; class Malacostraca; order Decapoda; family Palaemonidae; genus Palaemon; species Palaemon carinicauda. Next base: position 177,100,714 of record NC_090730.1, read on the forward strand.
ATCTGCCTCGCTAAAAGAAATGGACTATAGGACAACTGTAATCTCACTCCTCTCTTACTGAACCCTATTATTATTATTATTATTATTATTATTACTTGCTAAGCTACAACCCTAGTTGGATAAGCAAGATGCTAATTTATAAACCCAAGTCCTCCGATAGGGAAGATAGCCCAGTGCAGAAAAGAAATAATGAAATAAATAAACTACAAGATAAGTAATTAACAATTGAAATAAAATATCTTAAGAACAGTAACATTGAAATAAATCTTTCATATATAAACTATAAAAACTAAAAAAAAAAAAAGAAAAATAAAATGGGGAAGAGAAATAAGACAGAATAGTGTGCCCGAGTGTACCCTCAAGCAAGAGAACTCTAACCTAGGATAGTGGAAGGCCTTGGTACAGAGGCTATGGCACTACTCAAGACTAGAGAACATTGGTTTGATTTCGGAGTGTCCTTCTCCTAAAAGAGCAGCTTACCATGGCTAAAGAGTCTCTTCTACCCTTACCAAGAGGAGAGTAGCCACTGCACAATTACACTGCAGTAGTTAACCCATTGAGCAAAGAAGAATAGTTTAAAAAATTTCTAGAAAGCCTAAAGGCTTGATTACTAGTTCTAATTATTACCAAGATTGAATTTAAAATAAAAAAACTTTCCTGATAAAAATTATAAAAATTAGCTACTGAAGAACAGTGACTTTCAGAAGGTCCTCAAAGACATCTGGTGATACAAACAAATCCAAAATACATACATATACCAAGGCACTTCCCCCAATTTTGGGGGATAGCCGACATCAACAAATGAAACAAAAACCAAAAAGGGGACCTCTACTCTCTACGTTCCTCCCAGCCTGATAAGGGACTCAACCGAGTTCAGCTGGTACTGCTAGGGTGTCACAGCCCAACCTCCCCCGTTATCCACCACAGATGAAGCTTCATAATGCTGAATCCCCTACTGCTGCTACCTCCGCGGTCATCTAAGGCACCGGAGGAAGCAGCAGGGCCTACCGGAACTGCGTCACAATCGCTCGCCATTCATTCCTATTTCTAGCACGCTCTCTTGCCACGCTCACATCTATCCTCAAATCCAAAATGAAATCATAAAATCTCAGTTATTCTATCAAAACCTCATTATGAAGTACTGTAATCAAACAATATGTAATTCAATACAGTAAGCAAGACGACACTTACAATACGAAATGTGACTATTTGTTGACCTTTGCTGCTGAAAATTGTAGGCACGCAAGTTAAATGATGCTTACCCTAGGACCAAATTTAAAAATTTGACTCGCATACAGTTTTTAGGAACCCATTAAGTTTTAAGTTGAGGACTTAGTGTAAAAATGGCTGTTGATGAGAGCTTACCAATACAGGGTCAGTGGCAGTAGTGAGAAATACACTTCTTGAGCTCTGTCCTTGTTGTTAGCTGCAACAGAGCAGTCAAAGTCCTCTAACATAGGCTTGTACTATTGTTCTTCCCTTACACACCATTCTGTAATACAATAGAAAAGGAATTAAGCTATCCAAGCATTATCATTTTTATCTGGTTATTATTATTATTATTATTATTATTATTATTATTATTATTATTATTACTAGCTAAGCTATAAACCTAGTTGGAGAAGCAAGATGCTATAAGCCCAAGGGCTCCAACAGGGAAAAATAGCCCAGTGAGGAAAGGATATAAGGAAATAAATAAATATGAGAAGTAATGAACAATTAAATAAAAATATTTTAAAAACAGTAACAACATTAAAACAAATTTCATATGTAAACTATAAAAAGAGACTTATATCAGCCTGTTCAACATAAAAACATTTGCTGCAAGCTTGAAATTTTATCCTACCCTCAACACAATAGCCTATACAGAACAGTCACTCAAAGTAACCTATAAGGTTACTTGTTTTTCTAGCCAATAACACATTTCCATTTGTGAAAAGAAAACACTTTCCAGATAATCAAAAACTAAAAGCAACTTACTTTATAAGGATTTCCATCCAGTACAAACAGATGCGATGTTTTACGAGTTCCTAAGGGAACTTTAAAGAAAGGGTCAGTGAGAGTCCCGAGACGCTACTTCTAGGCAAGTCTTGATAGCGTGCTGGGGCAGCCAGGAAAGAAAAGATACGGCTATTTCCATCGCATCGGCGTCATGATTAAAAGCCATTTTCATCTTGGGGTGACAGCAACCTTACCTGGAATATTGCTCAATTCAAATAAATCATCATAAAAAAAGCCCTTTCCCTAATAGTGTTACTTGAAAAATGCTAAAATTTTATCTAACTTCAGAGAAATTCATTGCTAGGCACCAAGACTTCATTCCAAAGTTACATAGTACATAAAATATATAAATAATTCCATTATTTTATAAATTAAGCAGTAGGCTATACGCTGTTATCCATTCACAAAATATTTGTACAACCTTAGTGACTATTCTTAACAAAACCGACATAGCTTCAGTCGGGATAGAGCTACAGGCTTCAACCTGTACACAGTACTGAACAGCTTTGAGATGAAAACACAGTTATCAAAACATAGCTTATGTTTTCGTTTATCACACTTCTGTACTTATATTTTCTCGTTATGCTATGTATAATACCATTACAGTGAACCCTCGTTTATCGCGGTAGATAGGTTCCAGACCCGGCCGCGATAGGTGAAAATCCGCGAAGTAGTGACAGCATATTTACCTATTTATTTAACATGTATATTCAGACTTTTAAAACTTTCCCTTGTACGTAGTACTGTTAACAAACTACCCTTTAATGTACAGAACACTTAATGCATGGACTAACGTACCCTAAACTAAAACAGGCACAAATATTAAGGGCGACTTTATATCATGCGTTTCCTAAACACGCCTAAAAGCACGATAAAAAATGGCAACCAATGTTTTGTTTACGTTTATCTCTGATTATAATGAAGAAACAAACGCATTTACACATCTGTGTATAGGTTAGTTTGTGCATCGATTATATTGATTATTCAGTACAGTATGTTGATTTGGTTATTACTAATGTTTTACTTAATTTTTCTTAGGACTTCCAAATGAAATGTTTTTCTTTATGACGCCACCTGAAACGACGGCGTCATAAAGTACGCTCAGTAAACAAACTAAGGAATTTAACGCGCATGATGAAAGTGATAAATAATGATATTACAGTAAAACCTTTAATAAAATATGTTATTACAAATATTTTCTGGGTCGAACCTGTGGCGCCGGGCGAAAAGTCCTTCTTGTATACCTTTTCTGATAAAAACCTTCCAATTATACCAGAGAAAGATAAAAGCATGGAATGCTGAGGTTACAACCCTCGCGCGAGCACCTTTTGGGTGTCGTGTATAAAGCAAAGGCGCGTGAAATCCACTATTCACAGGTTGTCTTCCATTTAGTTAATTCCTTCGCCAAAGGGATGGGCCGATACAGAGGCCCTAGACACATCCCCATCGCCGCACCACCCACGCCACGACGCGAGCGCCATCTGAACATCATCCTTCTTTTTGGAATTCAAGGTGTTGAATGTTTTCGTTGTGCTCTCGGTCTTTTTTATCTATCGTGGATTTATTTTGTCATGTCCGAAGCTCCATCTTCACACATTCCAATGTTAAGTACCATAGTTTGTTTTGACAGTATTTTATTGTACCGGGCTTGTGTTTTATATCCAGTATAGTCTGTTTTATTATTCCCGTCTGGCCTGTCATGGCGGCCATTGTTTGTTCACTTGTTTGGGAATTCATCTTTATCTGCCCGTTTAGTACTCTGTCACTTAGGTTCTTGGTTAAGTCCCTGGCCTTATGCCTTTAGAACCGTTATTATTTTTATTTTTATTTTTTTTTTGTGTATTTATGCTCATGGTACTTTTTGCAAGTAAGTCCAGCCTACGATCGAGATAGCGATTTAGCTTTGTTTTTGTTTAGTAACCGCCCGAGGCGTTCGTCACTCGACTCGGTTAAAGGAACAGTGCTATTTATTTTAAGTTTTAACGGATGCTATTCTTCGATCGTAGTATTATATGGATGTACATTTTTATTTTATACGTTTATAATAGTGTTTTGTGATTTTTAGTCCTGTTTTTGTGTCCAAGAGAGCGGGAGATTGGGGTCCCCGTTTTCTGTTCGCAGTCACGAGTTACCCCTTTCTCTCGTTTTCTTTCTTAGCTCCGGTGGGGGAGTGGATTTCCCGTTTTCCGTTTTGTGCGTTCAGCGGGTTCTCCCTCCCTCACCTCTCCCCCTCTGGGTGGATGATAACTTACGAGTTATTTATTTTTCGTGTCTTTTCAATTGTTAGCGTTATTTTGGTCCGTGTTTCGTCCTCTCCCCGTTACGGCTCGGGAGTAGTTATGAACGTTATCCACTCCGCCTTGAGTTATACTCCGCCACGAGGGATTCTCAATAACTTTCGTTCTATTGTTATATTTATATTGTTTACTACATGGGACGGGCTTCATATTGTTTAGATAAGACCCTCCGGTGGCCCTTACTTCGGTCTCAGGCCACGGCCATATCCACAATAGCCTTTGTTATTACAACTGTGTTGTTATTCACAATAATTATTCAGGACCTTTCTTCTCCCTCCGGCCTCACCGGAGATCGTAAATACGCTTTACTATAATCTAAGCTTTAGTCTTTAGCTACGACTTAGCTTTTTATCTTTCACAATTGAATTATTAGCCACAATTGAATTATTCAGGGCATCTCATTATCCTCCGGCGTCACCGGAGGTCGCCCAAACACTTAACACTTAAAGTTGCCTTAGCTAATTAGCTAAGGCTCCTTTATTCAGGACATTTCATTACGATCCGGCCTCACCGGAGCTCCGGCTTCACCGGAGGTCGCCCATACACTTCACACTTATATTTGCCTTGCCTTTAGCTAAGGCTGGTGTTTGTATTTATTTTAAGGGCATGTCACTGCTTCCCCGACCCTTGGAGGTCGGCGGATTACTTTAAGCTTATTATCCTTATGTCATTAACAGATATTGGGTGCATTACAAATATACAGACAATTGAATTTTAAAGTGCCAACAATGGTATGGGGCAGTATCAACTTAAAGTTAATAGTTAGTTGTTTGGTCAATGCAATATGGGTGCTTAGGTAATTCAGTGAGTGCCAGAACTCTAAAATAATAGGTTTTTATCCCTTATCAGAGTTTCAAGCATCACCAGACTCATGTCTCCTTTCTTTTACAGAAGGCCCGTTGTACTGCTGAAGGATGCTCTGCCTCGTTCAGCGACCCCGTTGGGCATGACCTCTGCCGGTCTCATGCTCACTGCTCCATTCCCTTTATCCAGGAACCGGGACAGGCCCAATACCCAGTGTGGTTCCCGGATTTGTGCTCGTTCTGTTACGAGTTGTCGTCAGTTCTGCTGAATGATGATGTAAGTGGGTTTTCCCTTTGTTCCTTATTTCTCGTTGGCAGACACTAATATAGACATGAATATGATATACACAGTATATTTAGGAGGGCAAACCCCCTCCTCCATCACTAATCACTGCAAATCTTACAGGCCGATGATGTCTCTCTTCGGTCAGCAAGGGCTACTCTTCGGCCGTGGGTGTCGGGCTTTGGCAGGAATGCCCCGTCTGGCGCTCCCTATCTCCTCGATGGGGATATGGCCTCCCGTCTCTTCCCAGGCTCGACTACTGCTGCAGTCTCTCCTGACCTTGCTGCCCCTTTAATTGAAGAAGTCAGGGCTACCATTTCCGTGGAGGACGAAACCCTCGTACCGATGGACATGGCTGGTCTGGATATAGACGTAGAACCCAGGGACGAGCAGGTAAGTGGTGCCGAGTTGGTGGAAACCCTTTTCTCTCCTACTCCCTCTTCTACCTCTTCCTTTCTAGGTTTTGATAACTCTAAGGCTTCTCCTCGGGATCCCTCTGCCTCCGTACGACCCAAGGTGAAGCCACTTCGAACTTATAAGACTTCAGCTTTGCCAGTATCAACGTCACCGGTCCCCGGACCCTCGACAGCTCCTGATATTCATATTGCTCCTCGTAAAACCACTACTCCTAAGAAGTCTAAGTCTACCAAATCCAAGAAAAAACCAACGGGTGACTTTCAGGTACCCTGGGCTGATCTCCTCCCCATCCAACTGATCAAAGGATTGGTCAGGGATCAAGTTCAACATCACTCTGGTGCAATAACAGAGATTAAGGATATGATGGCTACTCTGATCCGCGCCGGAACTCAGTTCCCTCCCCCTTCTGCCCCAGACGCATCGAAGCTGCCGCCCTTCGATAAAAACAATCCTTGGCGGTTTGCTTTGCATGCTCCATTCGTAGATGGCTCCCTAACTCTGGAGGGCATGGGCACCCGCCCTCTAGAGGACCTGGAGTTCTATCCCCCGGACCTAGCATTCCCGTTCAATGGTTTTGTACGGTTAAAGGAACATGCATTGGTCCGTATGGACAAGGTACCGAAGGAAACGGTCATATTTCCAAAAGAGCAGGCCCAGGCTATCTGGGCCAGAACACTATCAGAGTGGGGGTGTATTAACTCCAAGCTCACCCCTCACAAGGGTTCCTACACTATTTTTACGACAGCGGCCTCCATCTCTTTGCCGCTCATAGACAAAGTCACAGAGCTGACTATACAGGCCATCAAAGAAGGCTCTTCCATGCCGGCTCTCAAGGAGACGGACCCCACCTCTTTGCTTATTCCGGGTTCCACGGCAGCCTGGGATGCTGCGGCCTCTACCTTCACGGTGGGGAAACTAGACCCGGACTGTGCCTCTACTCTTTTCTCTGAGAAGCTTCCCAGATTAATAGAGAGTCTTCTCAAAACTGAGTTCGAGACCCGTACTAGACTTGCTAGGTCCCTCCAATCCATCACCTCCATGGAGTCCCTTGCATCTCTTTACCCAGAGGAAACGCTGTTCAGAGTCGCCACAAAGAACCAGCTGCTATCCTACCAAATAGATCTCCATGACTTCTGGTCAGCACGGGTTAGTTGCAGGAAGTTCGTTCTGTCGGAGGCCACCATCAGGCATGAGCCGAACAGACTGATAGCTTCCTCCTGCTGGGGTAAGACCCTCTTCCCTCAGACCGAGGTGGATAAGGTTCTTCAGGACGCAGCGAGGGCAAACCAGAATTTGCAGGTAAGGTGGGGTCTCTCAGCCAAAAAGAGGTTCGAACCCCAGAGACACACATTCTTCAAGAAGAAGCTGAGGTTTAGTCCTTACAAAGCGGCCAGGGGTACCTCGTCCCCACAGCCTTCCGCGGCCTCGACTTCTCGACAACAGGCTCCTCCTCAGCAGGTAGTCTACCTCGCTGCTCCCCCTGGTACACAGCCCAACCCCTCTTGGATGCCCTCACCTGCATACAACCCTGCCTACGAACCCTCCGGTTCCTTTCGTGGATACCAAAGAGGGAGTTCCAGAGGTAGAGGACAGTTCCGCCAACGCGGCGGGCCCAGAGCAAGGGGTTCCCGTGGAGGGAGGGGCCCTAAGTTCACTCCCTCCCAATGATGTGATGCCGGTAGGAGGGAGACTTTATCACTTCCGGGATCATTGGACCTTCAGTCCATGGGCTCACAGCATAATATCAAGGGGCTTGGGTTGGAAATGGTCACAGGGATCCCCTCCTCCACCGGTGACCTTCTTCCAGAGACCCACTCCCATCCTGGAAGAGTACACTGCGGAGTTACTCAAGAAGAGAGCAATCAAGCGGGTTCGATCCCTGAAGTTCCAAGGCCGCCTGTTTACAGTCCCGAAGAAAGACTCGTCGGCGTTGAGGGTAGTTCTGGACTTATCGAAGCTCAACTCTTACATCCTTTGCGACAAGTTCCGTATGCTGACTATCTCTCAGGTACGGACCTTACTTCCCCGTGGGGCCGTCACCACCTCTATCGATCTTACCGACGCCTATTATCATGTCCCAGTAGCTCGAAACTTCTCTCCTTATCTAGGCTTCCGTCTCGGCAAGAGAGCCTTCGCATTCAAAGTCATGCCCTTCGGTCTCAGCATTGCCCCCAGGGTATTCACGAAACTGGGGGAGACGGTGCTCGAGCAACTCAGACACCAAGGGATACAAATCGTCGCCTATCTGGACGATTGGCTCATTTGGGCCCAGTCGCACCAGGAATGCAAAAGAGCTACGTCGAAGGTACTCCATTTTCTCGCCAAACTGGGCTTCCAAGTCAACCTCCGGAAGTCCCGCCTACAACCATCAAGCCTCTTCGAATGGTTAGGCATCCGTTGGGACCTCTCAAAGCACAAGCTCTCCCTTCCTCCCAAGAAGGTGAGGGAGATAGCTTCCAAGGTCAGGAACTTTCTCAAACACAAACAGGTGTCCAGAAGAGCTTTAGAACGGGTCCTCGGCCTACTCCAGTTTGCCTCACTGACCGATCTCCTATTAAAACCCAAACTCAAAGACATCAATCGAGTTTGGAGAAAGAGGGCGACAATACCTTTAAGAGACAAGACCTCGAAGATCCCCTCTGTCTTGAAAATGAGACTACAACCATGGTCCGATCGGAGGAACCTCTCCAAGTCGGTTCCTCTACAGTTCCCCTCTCCACAAGTGACAATTCATACCGACGCGTCTCTGAGTGGTTGGGGGGGTTACTCCCAACATCAGATGTGTCAGGGCTCTTGGTCACCCGCCATGAGACAGTTCCATATCAATGTTCTCGAAGCCATGGCGGTGTTCTTGACCCTGAAGAGAATCTCCCCTCCGAGGTCGACCCACATCAGAGTAGTCTCAGACAGCACGGCCGTAGTACACTGCCTCAACAGGGGGGGGTCCAAATCACCCAACCTGAATCAGATCCTGGTCACTATCTTCACCTTGGCAGCCGACAAAGACTGGTTCCTGTCAGCAACTCACCTAGCAGGAGTCCAGAATGTGATAGCAGATGCATTATCCAGGACGAGCCCACTGGAATCGGAGTGGTCCCTGGACATGCACTCCTTCCGGTGGATACTCAGGCTGGTTCCAGGTCTCCAGGTGATCTATTCGCGACCCGACTCAATCACAAACTCCCGTGTTATGTGACACCGAACCTGGACCCTCAGGCTTATGCCATGGACGCATTAACCCTGGATTGGAACCATTGGCAGAAGATCTTCTTATTCCCTCCAGTGAATCTTCTACTGAAAGTCTTGCACAAACTCCGCTCCTTCAACGGGGTAGTAGCTTTAGTGGCACCTCACTGGCCAAAGAGCAGTTGGTTTCCTCTCCTCCTCGAGTTGAAACTCCGTCCCTTCCGGATCCCATTCCCCAAACTGACCCAGGTGGTCCAAACACGGACTGTGTCAGATTCCTCAAGGATAGCCAAAACCCTAACTTTGTGGATTTCATGAAGTTTGCGGCACGTAGGGACGCAAACATCGACCCAGATAATGTCCTCTTTATAGAATCAGACAAAAGGGACTCAACGATTCGCCAATATGATTCGGCGGTTAAGAAACTAGCGGATTTCTTAAGGACTTCAGACCATTCGGTTATGACTCCTAATTTAGCCATCTCCTTCTTTAGGTCCATTTTTGACAAAGGCCTAGCAGCTAGCACTATAACCACCATTAAGTCAGCTCTGAGGAAAGTCTTCCTGGTTGGGTTTAACATTAACCTGGCGGAGTCTTATTTCTCATCTATTCCAAAAGCATGTGCTAGGCTTCGACCTTCGGTCCGTCCTCAAAAGGTCTCTTGGTCTCTAAATGATGTCCTCAAACTGGCCTCCGACACGGACAACGAATCCTGCTCTTATATCACTCTTCTTAGGAAGACTTTATTTCTAACAGCTTTGGCCTCGGGTTCCAGAATCTCAGAACTAGCAGCTCTCTCACGAAACTCAGAGAACATGGATTTCCTCCCTTCAGGTGAGGTACTTCTTTCACCAGACAGGGCGTTCCTAGCTAAGAACGAGGACCCCCAAAATAGGTGGTCCCCTTGGAAGATTATTCCTCTTCTCCAAGATACTTCTCTATGTCCGGTCACCACTCTCAGGGCCTTTTTAGCCAGGACTGCTACCCGATCGTCTGGCCCCCTGTTTATCAGAGAACAAGGAGGTACCATTTCCATACGTGGCATTAGGCAACAGATCCTATACTTCATTAAACAAGCCAATCCGGGATCATTTCCCCATGCTCATGATATCCAATCGATAGCTACCTCCATCAACTATTTCCAGAATATGGACTTTGATAACCTTAAGAAGTACACGGGTTGGAAATCTCCTATGGTCTTCAAACGCCACTATCTAAAGAACTTACAGGCTCTTAAATATCCAACGGTTGCAGCTGGGAGCCTTATCTCTCCCCATTGATCTTTTGTTCTTCCTTTCATCCATCTCTTCTCTTCTCCCTCCTACCCGCCACTCGCACCACGACGCCGCTTCCTTGGTGGTTCGTTAGCCCTAAGTGTATTACATATTAGGTTAATATGATTGTAACTATTATTGTTTTCCCTTGTTATTAAGTTGGGATATTCTTAGCCATGTCAGTTTTGTTGCATGTTTTCCTCTGATACTCAGAGGTTTCCTTGTTATCATGTTTGTTTATCCTTACTCTCACTATGCCCTGTGGCTAGTTTATATTTTATGCCTACTTACCTGAATTATATATGATTTTCTTTACATGGTGTTGTTTCTCTCCCCTTATTAAATTAGTAGTTATTGTTGGGCTTGGAAGGCATTCTCTGGTACATTTTCGCCCGGCGCCACAGGTTCGACCCAGAAAAGGGATTTTGACGAAGGAAAAATCTATTTCTGGGGAGAGACCTGTGGCGCCCGGCGAAACCCTTCCCCTTATTTTACACGATCCCACCCTTTCCTTTCCAAGCCATCATGGTCAATACAGAAGGATGTTGTTCAGATGGCGCTCGCGTCGTGGCGTGGGTGGTGCGGCGATGGGGATGTGTCTAGGGCCTCTGTATCGGCCCATCCCTTTGGCGAAGGAATTAACTAAATGGAAGACAACCTGTGAATAGTGGATTTCACGCGCCTTTGCTTTATACACGACACCCAAAAGGTGCTCGCGCGAGGGTTGTAACCTCAGCATTCCATGCTTTTATCTTTCTCTGGTATAATTGGAAGGTTTTTATCAGAAAAGGTATACAAGAAGGACTTTTCGCCGGGCGCCACAGGTCTCTCCCCAGAAATAGATTTTTCCTTCGTCAAAATCCCTTATTTACCGTATCTATATAAAATCATACATACGTAGCAAAGCAGGAAAACAATCTACGAGAGACAGAGAGAGAGAGAGAGAGAGAGAGAGAGAGAGAGAGAGAGAGAGTTGTTTTACATACGTAAATGTAAATTTAAAAAAAAAAAAAAATAGCCCCATTTCATATAAAATAGATTACAAATATTTTACTTTATCATATTAAAGTAGTCTGTATAATACTGTAAAGTTCAGTACAGTATGTTGTTGTTAAAGTCGTGGCGATGAAACTCTCACGAAACAAAAATACGCCATTTGAGTACAACAGCTGATTCTCTCTCTCTCTCTCTCTCTCTCTCTCTCTCTCTCTCTCTCTCTCTCTCTCTCTCTCAATCTCTCCGTGTTATACAATACTTACATTTAGATGAAGAAGCTAAAATTAGTTTTCTTAGTGTCAATTAAATACGAAACGAAATAATTAGGCCGAGTCTACATCCATTTCAATCATAGCTAAAAATACGGCATCCGATTTCCTCAGCAAACCACTATTTTTTGGGAAATATCCTTTTATTCTAGAAAATTGCCACTCTTTAAATAGTTAATAGCACATTAAGAAAGCGTGTACTTTTATTTTTAAATTTCGGGTTTGTTTTAAAAATCGAGTATTGTTGACTTCGTTTTTTTTTTTACTTTTGGCTGTGATTAGATCAGCTGTCATCTAGCTGCCGCTCTTGAGTGTGTACGAATACACTAACAAAGTATCATTTATACCATTTCTTAACTTATTCAAACCGTCTACAGTATACAGTTGATATTACATAAGCACCAATGTGTTATAACCTATCAATTTTTTTTGTTTATTACATTTAAACCCCCCCCCCTCTCTCTCTCTCTCTCTCTCTCTCTCTCTCTCTCTCTCTCTCTCTCTCTCTCTCTCTCTCTCTCTCTCTCATCAATCACGATTCAATTTTCCTTACTTTCTCCAATCTCGCACCATCGGTCACTTCGCGGTATTTTTTATATTTCCGGAAAATCCGCGATATATGTATATACATGGGTTATGAAAAAAATCCGCGAAGTGGTGAATCCGCGATGGTCGAACCGCGAAGTAGCGAGGGTTCACTGTATACCATTATCAGAGATAAGTATGTACTGTATTTTCTAATTTCATGAATAGAATTGCTCTTTTTGTTGCAGAGCTCGTCGCAAGATCACGTATATCGGCATAACATGTCAAATTTGAAAGTATTTTGTATTTTTTATAACGACACAAAGATTTAGCTATTTATACGAAGCTGAAAGAAAACGGATTTTGACTTAGGAAAAATCTATTTTTGGGTGAGATAGCCATGTCGTCCTGATGGAAGATCCTTCCGGCAGCTTCCTACTGTATAATATTTCTGCGAGTGATATTACAAGAGAATTATCGTCAGGTATCAAGGGGTTCTAACCCCCAGAACGACTATCCTAAGATATCGTGTATAATCAGGGACGTATCCGTAGATAACCATAGATATCTGCACCCCTAACAGACTTAACCCAGTTTAGGAATCTAAGAAGGATAGGTGAGGAGACTTTAAACGAGGGTTAAGCACCCATCCGCTAAGTAGCAGGGTGGGGGGTGGGAGTAGTAGCTACCCCGCTCACTCACACACCTGAGCTATTAACCTAATTTTCTAGGAAGTAGGACTTTAAGATGGACAGGTACTGGCGGCCCAATCTATATAAATAACTAAAGGTTTGTATCGTTAGGAAAAACACAAATTACTTCCAAATTTGTCATTTGTTCCATCACTAAATAGAAACCAAAGCTATCTATATGGGATGACTTACCCTTGAGGAAGGTGGAAGTCGGTGCCAATTGGCTTTTTGGCTTCGACCCGAGAGTTTTCCCCTTTATGTGTTCTGCACATAATTGGTGGAAACCCTACACCTCGCTAAACCCGTGCTATGCATGGTCAGCGGCCTACACTAGCTGCGTGTTCGTGACACTAGCAATGTGACAATCTAGCTAAGAGTTCTTCCAAGCCATAGGAATCTTCAGAGGTTACCAAGACATTACCTAATACCCCATCGTTAGGGTATGGGGACACAACAAGTATTGAAACAATGCTAGGTTACACAAGGGAAAATGGTTTACCTGCAGATAGTTGAGGTCAGCTTTGCAGAGGATACTGGGTGCTGATTTCTCAAGAGAGGGAAAGATGAAGAAAAGAAAGAGCCAGCCATCCTTGAACAATCACCCCAGACTAATCCCGGATAACCTATGCCCTCAACCCTCTGCTACTTGTGCATCAAGGAGCTTGAGGTGTTAAACAACTCGTGCAGCCACCACAGGACCAATGGAAAAAGTTTCCATGTTCCTGTGGGTTACGTCTTCTAGGTAGTGGGCAATGAAGGTCGTCTGATGCTTCCTCATGCCCTAGTACCTGCGCCACAGAGTAGTTTCATTTGAACGAAAGGGATGTTGCAATGCCCTTGACGTCATGAGCTCTCGGTCAATGTGTTGGAAGAGGATAGGGATTCAGGGCCTTATGAATACAAACACAGATGTTCTTCATGATCCTCCTCTTGACATTCCTCGTGCTGACGAAGAGTGCTGACACTAGGGGGCAAGCTGCAGATGTTCTTTTGATGTAATAACTCAAAACTTCTTACTGGGCATAGTAACAGTTGATCTGTGTCATCGGTTATGGTACGGAGACTCTCAATCCGGTAGGAATCGAATCTAGGATCTGCTACCCCTGGATTTTGAGTCTTTGCAATGAAATCAGAATTGAAGCTGAGGATTACCTCTCCCCATCTCTTTGAATGGGCGATGTCATAAGCGAGTAGGAACACCGTCTTCAGAGTGAAAGGGCAATCTGTTACCTGGCGTAATGGAATGTAGAGGAGACCCTTCAGAGACTGAAGGACCCAAACCACATTCCAAGGAGTAGTTCTATCTTCCAACTAGGGACAGTAAACTCATAACTTCACATGAGGAGAGAAAGTTCCAACGAAGAAGAAATATCTACAACTTTCAGCTTCAAGACTAGACTCAAGGCTGAGTGGTAACCTTTTACTGTCGAAACTGAGAGGAGCTTTTCCCCCCAAAGGTGTACAAGGAACTCTGCTATCGTTAGAATAGTAGCATCGAGGGGAGAGATACCCCTCTCTAAACGTATTATGTCTAGTCTTCCAGTATCGCTGGAAGTATATCCCTAATAAAGAGCGAAAGGGTTTGCATTTAGCGTCGGAACAAAGATGATTTGATCCTACCCTCAACACAATAGCCTATACAGTACAGTCACTCAAAGTAACCTATAAGGTTCCCTGTATTTCTAGCCAATAGCACACTTCAATTTGTGAAAAAAAAAAAACACTTTCCAGATAATCAAAAACTAAAAGCAACTTACTTTTAAAGGATTTCCATCCAGTACAAACAGCTGTGATGTTTTACTTGTTCCTAAGGGAACTTTAAAGAAAGGGTCGGTGAGTCACGAGACGCATACTTTTCTTGACAAGTCTTTAGAGTCCACTGGGTCAGCCAGAAAAGATCTGGCTATTTCCATCGCATCGGCGTCATGATTAAAAGCCACTTTCATCTTGGGGGTGACAGCAACCTTACCTGGAATATTGCTCAACTAAAATAAATCTTCATAAAAAAAGCCCTTTCCGTAATAGCGTTACTTGAAAAATGCTAAAATTTGATCTAACTTCAGAGAAATTCATTGCTAGGCACCAAGACTTTATTCAAAATTTACATAGTACATAAAATATATAAATAATTACATTATGTTATAAATTAAGCATTAGGCTATCACGCTGTTATCCATTTACAAAATATCTGTACAACCTTAGTAACTATTCTTAACGAAACCGACATAGCTTCAGTCGGGATAGAGCTACACGCTTCAACCTGTAAGGTACTGAACAGCTTTGAGATGCAAACACAGTTATCAAAAAATAGCTTATGTTTTCATTTATCACACTTCTGTACTTATATTTTCTCATTATGCTACGTATAATGCCATTATACATTATCAGAGATAAGTATGTACTGTATTTTTTAATTTCATGAATAGAATTGCTTTTTTTGTTGCAGAGCTCGTCACAAGGTCACGTATATCGGCATAACATGTCAAATTTGAAAGTATTTTTTATTTTTCCTAACGACACAAACCTTTACCTATTTATACAGGGATATTACTTTATGCGAAGCTGAAAGAAAACGGATTTTGAAGTAAGAAAAATCTATTTTTGGGTGAGATAGCCATGTCGTCCTGATGGAAGGTTCTTCCGGCAGCTTCCTACTGTATATTTCTGCGAGTGATATTACAAGAGAATTACCGTCAGGTATCACAGGGTTCTAACCCCCGGAACGACTATCCTAAGATATCGTGCATAATCAGGGACGTATGCGTAGATAACCATAGATATCGTACCCCTAACAGACTTAACCCCATTTAAGAATCTGAGAAGAATAGGTGAGGAGACTTTAAACGAGGGTTAAGCACCCATCCGCTAATTAGCAGGGTGGGGGGTGGGAGTAGTAGCTACCCCGCTCACTCACACACCTAGGCTGTTAACCTAATTTGCTAGGAAGTAGGACTTTAAGAGGGACAGGTACTGGCGGGCCAATTTATATAAATAGCTACAGGTTTGTGTCGTTAGGAAAAACACAAATTACTTCCAAATTTGTCATTTGTTACTTCACTAAATAACAAACTAAAGCTATCTATATGGGACGACTTACCCTCAGAAAGGTGGAAGTCTGTGCCAATTGGCTTTTTGGCTTCGACCCGAGTTTTCCCCTTTATGTGTTCTGCCCATAATTGGCGGAAACTCTACACCTCGCTAAACCCGTACTATGCATGGTCCGCGGCCTACAAAAGCTGTGTGCTCGTGATACTAGAAATGTGACTGTCTAGCTAAGAGTTCTTCCAAGCCATAGGAATCTTCAGATGTTACAAAGATATTACCTAATATCTTATCGTTAGGGTAAGGGGACGCAACAAGTATTGAAACAATAAGAGGTTACACAAGGGGGAATGGTTTACCTGCAGATAGTTGAGGTCAGCTTTGCGGAGGACTCTGAATGCTGATTCCTCCAAAGAAAGGGAAAGATGAAGAAAAGAAAGAGCCAGCCATTCTTGAACAATCACCCCAGACTAATTCAGGATAACTTATGCCCTCAATCCTCTGCTACTTGTCCATCAAGGAGCTTGAGGTGTTAAACAACTTGTTGGGCAGCCACCACAGGACCAATGGAGAAAGTTTCCATGTTCCCATGGGTTACGTCTTGCAGGTAGTGGGCAATGAAGGTTGTCTGATGCTTCCACATGCCCGCTTCTAGTACCTGCGCCACAGAGTAGTTTTATTTGAACAAAAGGGATGTTGCAATGCCCCTGACGTCATGAGCTCTGGGTCGACATGTTGGAAGAGGATAGGGATTCAGGGCCTTACGAATCCAAACTCAGATGGTGTTCTTCGTGATCCTCCTCTTGACATTCCTTGTGCTGACGAAGAGTGCTGACACTTGGGGGCCAGCTGCAGATGTTCTTTTGACGTAATACCTCAAACTTCTTGCTGGGCATAGTAACAGTTGATCTGTGTTATCGATTATGGTACGAAGACTCTCAATCCGGAAGGAATCGATTCTAGGATCTGCTACCCCTGGATTTTGAGTCTGCAATAAACTCAGGGACAAAGCTGAGGATTACCTCTTCCCATTCCTTTGCATGGGCAATGTCTTAAGAAAGACCATGAAGTTCACTAACTCTTACGGCCAAAGCCAAAGCGAGTAGGAACACCATCTTCAGAGTGAAAGGGCAATCTGTTACCTGGCATAATGGATTGTAGAGGACACCCTTCAGAGACTGAAGGACCCAAACCACATTCCAAGCAGTTCTAACTTCCAACTAGGGACAGTAAACTCATAACCTCACATGAGGAGAGAAAGTTCTAACGAAGAAGAAATATCTACAACTTTCAGCTTAAATACTAGACTCAAGGCTGAGTGGTAACCTTTTACTGCCGAAACCGAGAGGAGCATTACCTCCCGAAGGTGTGAAAGGAATTCTGCTATTGTTGGAATAGTAGCATCGAGCGGAGAGATACCCCTTCCACGACACCAACCATAGAAGACAGTACACTTAGCCTGGTAGACTAAAGCTGATGAGTGTCGAAGGTGTCCAGCCATCAGGTTCGCAACTTGTTGCAAAAATCCTCTCAGAGTAAGGAGGTTCTGGATAGTCTCCAGGCGTCAAGTCGGCTACGACATTGTGGAAGATGTTCCCATGGGGCTGCTTGAGTAGATCATGTCATGGAGGGAGTTCTCTTGGGAGCTTTGTTAGGAGCTGCAGAATGTCCGGGAGCCATTCTGCGTGATGCAATAGCGGAGCTATGAGGGTTATCGAGAGATTGGTGGATACTCTGGTCTTGTTGAGAACTCTTCTCATCAGACAGAACGGGGGAAAGACCCAAACGTCGATGTTGTCCCACCATTGTTGGAATGCATCTTGCCAGAGAGCCTGGGGATCTGAGACTGGGTAGCAGTAAAGCGGGAGCCTGAAATTCGGGGATGTTGCGAACAAGTCCATAGTCGGGGAACCCCACAAAGTCAGGACTTTGTTAGCTGCTAGATGATTTAAAGACCACTCGGAGCCCAATATCTGAGTCGCTCTGCTCAGGTTGTCTGCGAGCACATTCCTTTTGTCTGGAATGAAGCATGCTGATAGGGTCACCGAGTTGTCTTCTGACCATCTCAGAATCTCTAATGCTAGATGCTAGGGCCTGCGAAAAGGTACCGGCTTGTTTGTTGAAGTAAGCCACTACCAATGTGTTGTCGCTCATCAACACCACCGAGTGGCCTGCCGAGAACTGCTGGAACTGTTGGAGGGTTAAGAAGGCTGGCTTCATTTCTAAGAGATTTATGTGCTGGTACTTTTTGGACTCTGACCATAGGCCTGAGGCTGTGTGGTGTAGCATGTTGGCCCCCATCCTTCTTTTGATGCATCTGAAAAGAGCAGCAAGTCAGAGGGGAGGACGAGAAGGTCGACACCCGTGCGGAGATTCTCGTCGTTCACCCACCATCTGGGGTTCGTCTGCTCTTCTAGTTCTATAGGAACTCGAATGTTCGGGGAATCGCTGGACTGATTCCAGCTGAACTTTAGCCCCCATTGGAGAGATCAGATACTAAGACAGCCATTCGGAACTAGATAAACCAAGGCTGCTATGAGCCCTAGGAGACATAACCACCTCTGGGCTGGGAGTTCTTCTCGTCTGAGGAATGGTCTTACTACCTTCGTCAGCCTCACTACCCTCTCGTCTAATGGGAAGACTTTCTGTTGATCAGTGTCGATGATTATATCTAATTATACCAGTCGTTGAAAGGGAAGTAGTGACGACTTCTTGAGATTTTTCATGATTCCCAGATCTTATCAAAACTCCAGAAGTTTGTCTCGGAGTTAAAGAAGGGTTGCCCCCGAGTCTGCTAAAATCAGCCAGTTGGCCAGATATCTCAGGATACATATGCCAATTCTGTGAGCCCAGAATGACACTAGGGCGAATATTCTCGTGAAGACCAGAGGTGCTGTGGAAAGACCGAAGCACAGCACCTTAAACTGGTATATCTTGTTGTCTAGAATGATCCGTAGATACTTCCTTGAGGACGGGTGGATTAGGATCTGGAAGTATGCGTCTTTTAGGTCGAGTTTGCACATGAAGTCCTGTGGTCTTACCGCTTGTCTGACTGTGTCTGCCGTCTCCATGCTGAACGGAGTTTGTTTGACAAACTTGTTCAGAGCTGAGAGGTCGATAATGCCTTTTTCACAAGAAAGAGTCGACTGAAGAAGCCTGGGAGTCGCCGAGGACCTCTTGGAGAGCAGCCTTCTTCAACATGGTCTGGACTTCGGCCCGGAGAGCCAGCTCTTTTGCGAATCCCTTCGCATAGAAGCTTGATGGAACTGGATCCTTGGTCAGTGTAGGTAGAGATTGAGTGAATGAGACGCAATACCCTAAATGAATCACGGAGGCTGTCCAGGATTTGCCCTTGAGCTACAGTCACCTCTGCCAGCAGCAATGCAGGCAGCCACCACTGGTGGACAAGTGGGAGGATTGCCCATCCTAGCGGGTGCAGCCTTGGCCGCTTTCCCTAGAACTCTTACCTCCACATGAGGACTTTGAACCCTTTCGCTCTTTGGCTGGAAAAGGCTTCTACACCTTGTTGCTGTTGTTGCTGTTGTAGCTGCTGTACTATTCGTTGGCAGTTTTAGCTGTTGCTGTTGTTTCTTCTGCAAAGGAAGTGGTCTATAGCACGAGATGTTCAAGCCCTATGGAGGAGGATGTCCTGGTTGGACTTTCTTCACCTCTCCGAAGCATGCTTGACGTTTTCATGCCTGAGCAGAGGAACCATTCAAAGTAGAGTTTCTCAGTCTCGTTACTTCATTCTATGGGAGTCCCTTTGCCGAAGGATCGTATTTGCCAACAGGTTCACAACTTGGTGGGAAAGGAACTCAATGGTTCAAGTTCCCGATAATAGAAAGGTCTACATCGCCTTCCTCGACGTCTCCTTGGACCAGTCCTCGGTCCTTATGAGGTGTCCCACTAATCCTAACCAAAAGTCCAGCCACGAAGTAGCCTGCAAGGCGTACTTCACTACTTTCTCCTGGTTAAGAATCTTCAATGCCGAGAACGAGACTTGAAGTCCTGATAGCCTCTCGAGGGAGATCCCTCTGGTAAGAGCCTCTATGGAGTGATCGAGAGGCAGGGGAGGAAGGGGCTCGGAGACCTCATGATACTTCCTCTGCTCCACAAAAGGAGGCGGAAGATGTTTAAAGGAGGAGCAAGTGATCTGTGAGAACGCCTTCCGACAGGCACTGCTGAGGGGCCACTGCTGGATCAGATAACCCCTTAATGATCTTCCTGCAGGCCAAGATCTGCTAGAAGGCGTGCTCTGACTCCTACTGCTCTGCCTCCAATAGCTTTGGACTAGCAGGTCTTGGGAGATGGTCGTCATCGTCGTTAAGTCATCCACCCACTAGATCTCCTTTCGAGGTGAGTCGACGTCGTCCCTCAAACAATGCTGACAACCCTGCAGGGTCTGGAGAAGATCATTTGGATCCTTTTAGTGAAGGCCTTGAAGTCCTTGCCAAAGACTCAATGACAGTCTTGGCATCCTAGACCCCTTACGGGATGGAAAGAATATCTCCAGGAGTGAAGGTCTTGCATACTCTTCCCTATATCCATCATTTGCTGAGTGAGCGACGTCCTCCCGTAAAGGACTGGATACCGGTAGCTGCTCCAAGGGAACCACCTTGATAAGGGAGGGGCAGGAAGACCCAGCCAAAGATCCACTCCCTTTCGTAGGTTCTCGTCTGCTACCCATCACTGGAGATCCGTCTGTTCTGGTTGTCCCATAGGGATCAAGGTGTCCGGGAAATCGTGTCCTTGATTCCACCGCGACTTGAGTCGCCACTGGAGAGATCTCATTCTGAGGCGACTATTGGGGACCAGACGGGCCAGGGAGGAGAGATGGCCGAGGAGACGTAACCACGTTGGCTGGAAGTTCTTCTCGTGTGAGGAAAGGTCTCGCGACCTTCCGCATCCTTGCTATCCTGTCGTCTGAAGGGAAGGCTCTGTGGAGATTGGTGTCTATGACCATGCCTAGGTATACCACTCTCTGAGAGGGCTGTAGAGAGGACTTCTCGAGGTCTACCATGATCCCTAGATCTTGGCAAAGTTCGAGAAGCTTGTCTCGATGGTGACGAAGGGTTGCCTTCGAGTCTGCTAGGATCAGCCAGTCGTCCAGATAACGGAGGAGACGGATGCCGATCCTGTGAGCCCCTGATGAAATCAGAGTGAACACCTTGGTGAACACTTGAGGTGCTGTGGAGAGACCGAAGTACAGCACCTCGAACTGGAATATCTTGTATTCAAGGCAAAATCTAAAGTACTTCCTTGAAGACGGGTAGACTGGGATTTGGAAGTACGCGTCCTTCAGGTCCAGGGTACACATGAAGTCTTGTGGTCTCACTGCAAGCCTGACTGTGTCTGCCGTCTCCATGCTGAATGGAGACTGTTTGACAAACTCGTTCAGTGTCGAGAGGACGGTGACTGGTCTCCAAACTCCAGACGCCTTCCTCACAGAAAGGAGTCGATTGAGAAGCCTGGGGACCGGTCTACAACCTCTTGGAGAGAGTCCTTCTTCAACATGGTCTGGACTTCTGCCCGGAGGGCCTGTCCCTTTACCGATCCCTACTCAGGGAGGAGGGAGGAGCTTGTTACAAGCACTGGATCTATTGAAGGAGGCAAGCTCTGAGAGCTGGCCCTCGACCTTGTCTCTGGCGTTCTTTATCCCCTGAGACCAGGGCAAAGCTTCACTGGCCCTAGAGAGTTTCTGGGTGCAGTAGATTCGGTCCAGGACCGTATCCTCCCTTCACGAGGAGGAATCTCTGGGTCTGGGATCCCATTGAGGTTCCTCATGAGGGTTAGGACTTGCCAGAACGCATGTTCTGACTCTTGATGCTTTCCTCCCGATGGACTAGCAGCGAAGTCTCCCGTCCCCAGAGGCTCTTCCTTGGGAGATTCGCGGACGTTCTCCAAGGGTCTTTCTGGTTCTTGTCTAGGCCTTGCGGAAGACTTTGGTAAAGTCTTCGAGTCCTTCGGTTCCCTCCTAGGAGAGATACAGGACTCCAGCAACGATGGGTGTAAGGTTTTCCCTACCTCCGCGAGAGAAGACTTGTCAGGAAGAGGAGGAGTTTCCCCCATTGGTGCGATGGGGGAACGCACCGGCTCTTCCGACTCTCCTGAGGATGGGTAATACTCATCCGCAGGGGTGGGAGAGAAAGTCTGTGGAGGGGGAGTAACCTTACGCAAGGGCTTTCGAGGAGACAAGATAGTCCTTGGAGAAGTTACCACGGAGGGGACTCCTCTCTTTCTCTTCAGGGGGGTGGAAGCTGCCACTGATTTGTGGCCTAGGTCAGAGAGCACAGGCTTTATAGCCTGCATAAGGGCTCTGAACACGGCACCAAACCTGGGCTGCTGACTGACAGTTGCACTGTCAGACACTCCCTCTGGAGGGAAAGGAATCGTTCGATCCCTTGGAGGAGTCGACAAACGAGAGTTCGCCTGTTGAAAAGCTGCAGAAGAAACAGAAGAGTCCTTAGACCTGTCTGGAAACCTCCCCTCCTCCGACAGGCGTGCTGTTGTGCGCTTGCGGGGAGGGGAACGCAATGATGCCCTGTAGCCCTGTGACTAGTACATGATCGTGTTGGCGATCAGGGCGCCGTGAAGATCCCTGTTCTGGATCGCGTGTGAATAATTTGCGCGCAGCAGGGTATTCGCGCTCACGCGCACGCGCGTGGGAGTGCGAGGTTAAGGGTGTGGGCACGTGGGCGCGCAGCCGATGGCGCGGGCACTTGGGCACGGGCGCGCGTAGGAGATGGCGAGGGCGTGTGGCGCGCAGGAGCTGGCTTACAAGGGATTAAAGGATGGATGCGAGAGTCAGTGGGTTGATGAGCTGCTGATGAGCGCTGGCGCGTGTCTGTAAAGACAGGGCACGGGCGTGAAAGCGCATTCAGGGATTGGTGCGCTGGTGAGATTGCGCGTTGGCGCGCAAGTTGCGCAGTTGCCTTCGGCGATCGTGAGATGGCCAGGCGAACAATTTGCGCAGGTGCCCTTGGTGATCATGGGCGAGCATGGCGCCCATCAGGATGTGGGCGCACAGGTGTGCGCAGTTGTGGTGGGCGCGCAGGGCGTGCAGCAGGAATCGAACGCGTGGGCGTTCGCTGCTGATTTTGGCGCGCAACTTGCGCAGCTGGAACTTGGCGCGCATCTAGCGCAACTGGACCTGGGCGCGCAGACGAAGCTGGAACATTGTGCGCCGTTGAATTAATACGCACCGCTGGAACAGAGTCCAGGGGAACCTGTGAGGTTCCTCCTGGACTGCGCGCTGAGTTGTAGAAGCGCGCTGGTGCGTTGGAGAGTCCAGGGGAACCCGTGAGCGCCCGTGCGCTATCTTGGGGACCTCCTGGACTGAGAGCTGAGATGTAGAAGAGCGCTGGTGCATTGGCGAGCGCGTTTGCGCTATAACAGGAATCAGCGCGAGGTTGGCGCACATCACTCTTGGTAGTATAAGTGTGTTGGGGGTCTAGAGGTACCTGTGAGCGCCTGTGCACTAACTTAGGTGCCTCTTGGACCGTGTGTTCCACAGGAACTGCCGTGCGCATTTGCGCAGGCGAGTGCGTGTGCGCAGTTGGGCGCGGGCGCGCTAACTCAGGAACTGTTGATGGGCGCGGGCGAGCCGAAGGTTGTGGGCGTGCAGGGAAACCCTGGCGCGTAACTGGAACATTTGCGCGCACGCGCGCAGGTGAGCGCAGTGGCGCTAAATCAGGATCAGCAGCAGCAACAGCAGAAGGGTGCACAGGTATAACCTGGCGCGCAAGGGTTTGATGCGCAGTTTTGCGATCATTACCCTTAGGTCCTTACGGGACCTGTGCCTGCGCAATGACAGGTTTAGATGGTACGTAGCACGCATCATCCTTGAAAGGAGATGGCAGGACAGCATGTCTGGAGGATGACTGGATACAAAGTCCCGAAGGACGACCATCCCCCGACGGGGATTGCGAACGTATGTTGCGAGACCCCAAAGGATTTGAGTTGCGAGACTGTGAGGGTCAGCGCAACGAGAAACCGAAGTTTCCCTGTCACTAATCACCGAAGTGTAGGAGTGACTAAAGTTACGAGAGCCCAAGGGATCTACGTAACTAATGTTACGAGACCTCGAAGGGTCAGTGTAACGAGAAACCGAAGTTTCCCTGTCACTAACACCGAAGCGTTAGTGACTGAACAGCAAGTTGTTCTAACAGGAACAATCCTCCGAAGAGGAGTCTCTATGAGTGGCCTCTCTCGCGAACGAGAGAGGTGAACACTTCATAAAAGACTGGTGATGGTGCCCCTAAGGGCCGTTGGATCAGCAAGCTGACCTTAACGGGAACAAACCTCCGGAGAGGAGTCTCTATGAGTGGCCTCCCTCGCGAACGAGAGAGGTCACAAGACTCACTTGTAGCTGCTCAACCCCTTGAGCATAGCTACAGAAGCGACTGCTCAGCCCCAAGAGCATAGTCACATCAGTTTCCATGGTCCGGCCTTGCAACCGCTCAGCCCCTTGAGCATGGTTAAAGGGCGGTCGCTCCGCCCCAAGAGCATAACCGCCTAAGGACCAGGAAAATTAAGGGAAGAAGGGAAGTTAACTAACTACCCTTGGAGGCGAACCTCCTTATCGTTCTAGGATGCACTGAAGAGCTGACAGTTGTCACGGGAGAACTTCTCAGAGAAGGGATAACGCCCATGACGATGTCCTAGAGAGACGGCAGCAACAGCAGACTCCTCAGACATAAACCGGACAGCTCTGCTTCGTTGGCACACTTCCGTCAAACAAAGAAACTGCATAGTTAACTGGGAAATAAATAAAAATAATTATTTAACAGAAATTCCCCCTGGTGAAACTCCGAAGAGTAACCCCGAGGGAAAGAAAAACATAAGAACGAAAGTTAGGTATGCGCCCTCCTCCCCCACTGACATTCACGAGAGAAGGGGGAGGGCGGAGAACATTAACAAAAAACAGAATTATAATAACTATCATTATGTAACTGATTTTGAATGTTCCCAAGAATCACAGACCCCCGAAGGGAAGTGTTCCCAGAGCTGAAAAGTTAAAAATACAATTAGATTTCATAAAAATAATTGAGACAAATAAAACGGAGTAGCAACTCAGCCCACAACGGGAAAGAAGCTATCGTAGTAGAAGTAGTAGTAGTACGTAGTAAGAGGTGAACAACCTCGAGAGAGAGACCGCTCTCCATGAAGGCAACTTTGGTGGCCTAGGAGTGAGAGGCCGCGGCCATGAAGATGGAATCGTAGTGGCCTAGCGCTAAGCCGGTGATCACTCTCGTTGTCATCACTACACACATCGCAGGCACTGAAAAGGAAACTTACCATATCTTATACACAAAAATATATATATAAACATCAATAATGTTTAAATATATAAGTATAAGAGAAAGTAAGTAAAAGACAAAACATTAATGGCCGTCAAGCGAGGATGGGAGCGGAGACATGCGCTCGCCATCCGAGCCAGAAGTAAACTGAAGCACTCACTGAGTGTGTGAGGGGGGAGGGGTAGCAAGCTACCCTTCCCTACCCCCCGCTAAGTAGCGGTGGGGTAGTAAACCCTCGTTAAAATTCTTATGGCTCGTCATTCAGCTACGCCGAAAGTAATTACCCTATGTAAATAGCGTGGTTTGTATTTCAGTTACGGAACAAATGAACTCTAAATAATTTAAATTATTAGATATCGCCTTTGAAAGACTGAAAAATTTTCCTTCCAAGCTATTAATATTTTCCTTGAATGGAAATTGAATATCAAAGCAACATCAAGTTAAAGAAACCAAACGGCTTAGTAAGAAGGAGGCAATTGATAAGGTTCAAAGGCACTAGAGAGGATTCTACTGCTGTCTGCATTCAGTGGCCTCAAAATCACTGGATTAAGATAATATCGAGTAGTACAGTATACCCTTTTACACTGAATACAATTCTGACATCCATTAAAATAATTCATAAATAAGGGATTTTGACGAAGAAAAAATCTATTTCTGGGAAGAGGCCTGTGACGCCCAGTGAAAGTGGTAGGTCTTACTTTTCAAGCTATCAAAGAAGGTTCTGCCATGCCGGCTCTTAAAGAGACGGACCCCACCTCCATGAGCTAGCACTATCAATAGGTTACGTTAGTGTATGAGTCATTAATTGGGGTCGGAACCTTCTTTGATAGCTTGAAAAGTAAGACCTGCCACTTTCACCGGCCGTCACAGGCCGCCCCAGAAATAAGATACAGAAAATTCCACTAAGAAAAGTTTTGATCAAATAAACAAGATTTATCTAAGAAAATCTTTCATGGATCTTTTTCTGCAGGAAAAAAACAAACTTGCCAGCCACTGAATGCTACATAACCATTTTGAAATCAAAAGAATTTACACGATGAGATCTATTGCATAAATTACTGAGAGAGTTATGCTATAATAACCTTGAAATTTACTTAACCATTATGGAGTTAAGACCATAAACTGTACAGCAAGGGGACTGATTTTCTTATATAAGTGAATTTTCAAATCCTTACATAATACTATAACAATTTTAAATCCTTTCTATTTGGTTTTATATAACTATAAATACTATTAAAATTGTCCTCCTTTCTCTCAAGTGGAAACATCACAAATATTTAAAGTAATTTGTATTTTTCCTAATTATACAAACCTGGGTCTTTACATAGGATTGTGATTCAGTGGAGCTAGGGTTATCGTTTAATATCTATTATAATCATAATAATTGTTATTGGCCAAGCTCCAACCCTAGTTGGAAAAGCAAGATGCTATAAGCCCAAGAGCTCCAACAGGGAAAAATAGCCCAGTGAGGAAAGGAAACAAGGAAATAACTAAACGATATAAGTAGTAATGAAAAATTAAAATATTTTAAAAAACATTAACAACACTAAAAACAGATAATTCATATAGAGACTATAAAGAATTATATCAGCCTGTTTAATATAAAATCACTTGCTGCAAGTTTCAACTTTTGAAGTTCTACTAATTCAACTACCCGATTAGGAAGATCATTCCACAACTTGGTCACAACTGGAATAAAACTAGAATACTGTGTAGTATTGGGCTTCATGATGGAGAAGGCCAAACTATTAGAATTAATTTCATGCCTAGTGTTATGAACAGTCCAGGAAGATGTAAATGTAAAGGATGGTCAGAATTATGAAAAATCTTATGCAAAATGCATAATGAACTACTTAAACAACTGTGCCAAAGGTTAATATCTAGATCAGGAATAAGAAATTTAATAGACCGTAAGTTTCCGTCCAACAAATTAAGAGGAGAATCAGCAGCTGAAGACTACACAGGAGAACAGTACTCAAAACAAGGTAGAATGAAAGTATTAAAACCCTTCTTCAGAATAGATTGATCACCAAAAATCTTGTAAGACTTTCTCAATAAACTAATTTTCTGTGCAATTGAAAAAGACACAGACCTAATCTAACATGGTAGTTAGCCCTCTATTATAGTCATTATCATAGAGGTAAGAGAGCATGCTAGAAATAGGAATGAATGGCGAGCGATTGAGACGCAGTTCCAGTAGGTCCTGCTGCTTCCTCCAGTGCCTTGGATGACCGCGGAGGTAGCAGCAGTAGGGGATTCATCATTATGAAGCTTCATCTGTGGTGGATAATGTGGGAGGGTGGGCTGTGCCACCCTAGCAGTACCAGCCGAACTCGGTTGAGTCCCTTGTCAGGCTGGGAGGAACATGGAGAGGAGACGTCCCCTTTTTGTTTCATTTGTTTGATGTCGGCTAACCCCCAAAATTGGGGGAAGTGCCTTGGTATATGTATGTACTGTATGTATT
This sequence comes from Palaemon carinicauda, assembly GCF_036898095.1. Taxonomy (NCBI): domain Eukaryota; kingdom Metazoa; phylum Arthropoda; class Malacostraca; order Decapoda; family Palaemonidae; genus Palaemon; species Palaemon carinicauda. The sequence continues at coordinate 177,128,262 of NC_090730.1, forward strand.
ATTATTATCATTACTAGCTAAGCTAAAACCCTAATGCAGAATGCTGTAAGGCCTAGGGCCTATTTCAACAAATTCAAATTCACATTCCACAAGTTATATGAAGCAGGTATAAATGTCAAAATATGCTGAGTCATTTTGTGTGAAGTTATGGAAGGAAATGAACCAACTGATGAAGAAGCCAAAGCTGCAGACACTTCCTTCCAATGGACAACCACGGTGAATCTTGTTTGCCTTCCTTAAGGTAACATTGTCTTACAAAACATTACCTCTGGCATTCTCCTTATGACCCCAAGACACAGGTAACTCACCCACGTGCTCAGGGAATGAGATCCCTTGTCACCCGTTCTTTCTGTGTGTGGCCAGTCCACAAGATGGGAAGTTCCCACAAGCTTGCCTTACCTGTAATAGGGACAGGTGACCACCCAGGACTCCTCTTAACAATCTCATGAGCACAAATTTGGGATAATCTCTAAGTATCCTGACCTGTAAGGAAGGATGTTTGATTGTCTTTCAAAACTCTCACTCCTTCTGATGTAGGAGGAATTTTAGTGCCCTCCCAGAACCCAGGGGCAAGTCATTCCAGTTCCTACTGGTCACTTCTCGTAGGAAATCGATGAGGAAGGATCTGAATTCGTGAAAGGTTGGGCTCTAGGTCCTGTACCCAAACTCAAGAACCTATGTGATGGATATCCTCTATTCTTCAAAAGGAAAGTCATGCCATTTCATGCTTGTTTGGTCAGGACTAGGATGGAAGAGGATAGTTGAGGGTGGATGCCTTACCTGCCATCTGTTCAGCCGTTTGAGAGATCGCTTGATAGGCTTGCGAAATAGAGGAACACTTCCTGTGGCATGAACGCCCTAGGAACTCCCCAACATGGTGGTGCGTTAACAAAACGCTAGCGCGCAGGTGAAGAATCGCGCGGGCGCGTAGGCGATTGCCAACGCAAGAAAGACTAGTGATGGTTAGCGCGCATCGCGCTAACAGAAGGTGCGCAGGTGCATCAGGAAGGTGAGCACTGAGGCAAGCTGTTAATCAGGCGATCCTAGATGGTCAGAAAACCGTTGGCGCCCATTGGTGCATGGCAAAGAAGGGCGTGCAGATGTGCGCTGGCAATTGAAGAAAGCTGGCGCACAGAAGGACAGAAGTAAAGGTGAGCGCTGGCGAGCAGGAGGAAGATCTACGGCAAGACTCAGCTACCGGAGATAGTGGTCCACAGCAGGCGAGCGCTAGATCGCTACTGATGGTGTTCCGGGGAACTGACACGCGTGGCAGATCGATGGTGATCGTTGACGCGTAGGAGATCGCTGACGAGCAGGTGAACGTTGACGCGTCTAAGGTCGCTGGTGAGCTGGTGATCGCTGACGAGCAGAAGGCAACGCGTGGAAGCCTGCGCGTAGAAGAAGAGTCCTTGACCCAGACCTGAACCGAAGTTCTAGATCGCGAGCGAACGTGGGCGCACAGGGCGCGTAACAGGAACCAACAGGAACAGCAGAGATGATCATCATGAGAGCGCTGACGAACAGGAGAGTGCTGGCTAACAGGAGAGCGCTAGCGATCAGGAAAGCGCTGATGAGCAGGAGAGCGCCTGTGCGCTAACACTGAGCAGGAGCAGGAGACCAGAAGGGCGCGCAGGGGAATCCTGACACGCAAGGGAAGAACCCCCGTGGGAGGCAACCCTTTGCCCCGAAGGGATCGTTGTCCGTCGGGAGACTGATGTCCGTCGGAAGACTGTTGTCTGTCCGCCAGGAGACTGATGTCCGTCGGAAGACCGTAGTCCGTAGGGAAGACCGTTGCCCGTCGGAAGACGAGGTCAGACTGCTGTCCACGGAAGATCAAGAAGAAGGAGTTGTAGGCTGCATACGGAGATTCAAAAAGGTGCCTCCTAGCACCCTTATAGGGAGATGAGAGGCCCTTACGACGAGGCGGACGGTGAGCCTTACGGCGAAGGAGGCCAACAGCAACAGCAGCAGAAGAATCCTCAGAAGAGGAGTCTCTATGAGTGTACTCTCTCGCGAACGAAAGAGAAACACTTCGTAGAAGAGACTGGTCAGCCAGTGACCTAAAAGGAGCAATCCTCCGAAGAGGGGCTCCTGCAGTTGCCCAGCCCCTTGAGCGAAACTGCAGGTGCGACCGCTCAGCACCAAGAGCATAGTCGCACAAAAAAAGGCAAGAGAAGAACCCCCCAAAAAGGGGAAAAACTCAAGCCTGGACAGGAAAAAACTTCCCTCGGAAGGAAAGTTACCCACAAGAGTTCTAAAATGAACTGGAGAGCTGTCAAACGTCACGGGAGTACTTCCAGTAGAAGGAGACACGCCCCTGACGAAAAGCCAAAGGGGAGGCAGCAACAGCCGAATCCCCAGGCCTCAACAAGACAGCTCACAACGTTGCCATATTACAGAAACGAAGTAGATCGGTAACTGTAAAAAAATAAAACAAAAATCATTAGTACACATTCATTCCCCTGGTAAGGCTCCGAAGAGGAATCCCGAGGGAAAGGAACAAGAATTACACAACAGGCACGTGCCCTCACAACCACTTACACTCACGGAAGGAGAGCTGTAACCAAAACAGAATTATAACAATTATAATTATGAAACTATGTAATTATGTAATTTAAAAATGAATGAACACTAAAGAAAGAACGAAAACCCCACAAGGAATCTTTCTACAAGCTGAAAAATTAACAAATACAATTAGATTCATAAACTAATTGAGACAAAACGTACGGCGTAGCAACTCCCCCACACGGGAAGGAAGCTACAAGGGGCGTAGTAAACGTAGTAAAAGGGTGAACGACCTCAAGAGAGAGAGAGAGAGAAAGACCGAAGTCAAACTCGACCGCAACCCATAAAATTACACCATGGTGGCCTAAACTGCCGAGGGCTCCACGGAGATATCGTACACTACACACACAACTCTGAAAAGGAAACTTACTGATTTCTATACTCAAATATATATACAAACATGAAAACTGTTTACATATATATTGAAGTAAAAGAAAAGTAAGTGATTAAGTAAAGACAAAACAAACAATGGCTGCCAAGCGAGGACCAAGACAGAGACGTCTATCCCAGTCCGAGCCAAAAGTGAAAGTGAGCTTCACCGGTGTGTGAGGGGGTGGGAGGGGTAGCTAGCTACCACTCCCCTACACCCCCCCCCGCTAACTAGCCCGGGGGTAATACACCCTCGTTAAATTCTAATGGCTCGCCATTTCTAAACCCAATGTAAATAGCGTGGTTTGTATTTCGGTTACGGAACAACTACTAATGACACAATAGAAATTCACCAACCTGCACAATTCTCCAAAAGGTTCCAGCTTTATTCTAGGTAAGCATGTTTTCAAGTACACCATCTCTGTGAAGAGTGCCTTTGGATCTACGTCAACTTCACACTGAAAAGCATTAATTACATATTAAATTATAAACTTACGAAGACCTGCAGTAATTTCTACTTCTGGGAAAACTTTCATGAAAAAAATTACTGATGAAGACCTATACCAGATAAGAATTAATTTCATGTCTAACCCAATCCACGTAAAAGCAGACTCAAAACCGATAAAAACTAATGCTTCATTTGTACTATCAAAAATCCATTGCTCTACTGTACTTCCTATTTAATGGAATCACAAAAGATTGAAATACAGTAGTATTGGTCAGGAAGCTCCATTATGGGAACTTTAATTTTTTGGGATTATCCCTAACCTTCCAGCTTCTTAACTAAGATATACAGTAATAACAATATATTTTAATGGCTGCCAATATGACGGCGAGGATGAGAGCGGACACGTCCGACCACCATCCGAGCCAAGAACAAAGTGAGCTCAAGCACAGGTGTGTGTGGGGGGGTAGCAAGCTACCCTCCCCTACCCCCGCTAACTAGCAGTCTGGGTAGTAAACCTTCGTTAAAAAATGTTATTTTCATTAGTAAAATAAATTTTTGAATATACTTACCCGATGATCATGTAGCTGTCAACTCCGTTGCCCGACAGAAATCTACGGTCGGGATACGCCAGCGATCGCTATCCAGGTGGGGGTGTACTCAACAGCGCCATCTGTGGTCAGGTACTCAAGTACTTCTTGTCAACAAGAACTCAATTTTCTCCTCGGTCCACTGGTTCTCTATGGGGAGGAAGGGCGGGTTCTTTAATTCATGATCATCGGGTAAGTATATTCAAAAATTTATTTTACTAATGAAAATAACATTTTTCAATATTAATCTTACCCGATGATCATGTAGCTGATTCACACCCAGGGTGGTGGGTGGAGACCAGCATACATGTTAACAAAGAAGCTAAGTATCCCGTATTTCATTTTATTAGTTATTCAAAATAACACACATAAAATAAATAAGTACCTGGTAAGGAAGTCGACTTGAACCATTACTCTGCCTTTATTAAGTACGTCTTCCTTACTGAGCGTAGCGGTCCTCTTAGGATGCTGAACGACTCTTAGGTGCTGAAGTATAAAGGGCTGCAACCCATACTAAAGGACCTCATCACAACCTCTAACCTAGGCGCTTCTCAAGAAAGAATTGACCACCCGCCAAATCAACAAGGATGCGGAAGGCTTCTTAGCCGACCGTACAACCCAAAAACAACAATAAAAAGTATTCAAGAGAAAGGTTAAAAAGGTTATGGGATTATGGGAATGTAGTGGCTGAGCCCTCACCTACTACTGCACTCGCTGCTACGAATGGTCCCAGGGTGTAGCAGTTCTCGTAAAGAGACTGGACATCTTTGAGATAGAATGATGCGAACACTGACTTGCTTCTCCAATAGGTTGCATCCATAACACTCTGCAGAGAACGGTTCTGTTTGAAGGCCACTGAAGTAGCCACAGCTCTCACTTCATGTGTCCTTACCTTCAGCAAAGCAAGGTCTTCTTCCTTCAGATGAGAATGTGCTTCTCTAATCAGAAGCCTGATGTAGTAAGAAACTGCGTTCTTAGACATTGGTAGAGAAGACTTCTTGATAGCACACCATAAGGCTTCTGATTGTCCTCGTAAAGGTTTTGACCTTCTTAGATAGTACCTAAGAGCTCTAACTGGGCAAAGTACTCTCTCCAGTTCGTTCCCCACCAAGTTGGACAGGCTTGGGATCTCGAACGACTTAGGCCAAGGACGTGAAGGAAGCTCGTTTTTAGCCAAAAAACCGAGCTGCAAGGAACATGTAGCCGTTTCAGATGTGAAACCTATGTTCCTGCTGAAGGCGTGGATCTCACTTACTCTTTTAGCTGTTGCTAAGCACACGAGGAAAAGAGTTTTTAATGTGAGGTCCTTAAAAGAGGCTGATTGGAGCGGTTCAAATCTTGATGACATAAGGAACCTTAGGACCACGTCTAGATTCCAGCCTGGAGTGGACAACCGACGTTCCTTTGAGGTCTCAAAAGACCTAAGGAGGTCCTGTAGATCTTTGTTGGTGGAAAGATCCAAGCCTCTGTGGCGGAAAACCGCTGCCAACATACTTCTGTAACCCTTGATCGTAGGAGCTGATAGGGATCTTACGTTCCTTAGATGTAACAGGAAGTCAGCAATCTGGGTTACAGTGGTACTGGTTGAGGAAACTGCATTCGCCTTGCACCAGCTTCGGAAGACTTCCCATTTAGACTGATAGACTCTGAGAGTGGAAGTCCTCCTTGCTCTGGCAATCGCTCTGGCTGCCTCCTTCGAAAAGCCTCTAGCTCTTGAGAGTCTTTCGATAGTCTGAAGGCAGTCAGACGAAGAGCGTGGAGGTTTGGGTGTACCTTCTTTACGTGAGGTTGACGCAGAAGGTCCACTCTTAGAGGAAGAGTCCTGGGAACGTCGACCAGCCATTGCAGTACCTCTGTGAACCATTCTCTCGCGGGCCAGAGGGGAGCAACCAACGTCAGCCGTGTCCCTTTGTGAGAGGCGAACTTCTGAAGTACCCTGTTGACAATCTTGAACGGCGGGAATGCATACAGGTCGAGATGGGACCAATCCAGCAGAAAGGCATCCACGAGAACTGCTGCTGGGTCTGGAATCGGAGAACAATACAACGGGAGCCTCTTGGTCATCGAGGTAGCGAACAGATCTATGGTTGGCTGACCCCACAGGGCCCAAAGTCTGCTGCAAACATTCTTGTGAAGGGTCCACTCTGTGGGGATGACCTGACCCTTCCGGCTGAGGCGATCTGCCATGACATTCATATCGCCCTGAATGAACCTCGTTACCAGCGTGAGCTTTCGATCTTTTGACCAAATGAGGAGGTCCCTTGCGATCTCGAACAACTTCCTCGAATGAGTCCCTCCCTGCTTGGAGATGTAAGCCAAGGCTGTGGTGTTGTCGGAGTTCACCTCCACCACCTTGTTTAGCTGGAGGGACTTGAAGTTTATCAAGGCCAGATGAACCGCCAACAACTCCTTGCAATTGATGTGAAGTGTCCTTTACTCCTGATTCCATGTTCCCGAGCATTCCTGTCCGTCCAATGTCGCACCCCAGCCCGTGTCTGATGCGTCCGAGAAGAGACGGTGGTCGGGGGTCTGAACAGCCAAAGGTAGACCTTCCTTGAGAAGAATGCTGTTCTTCCACCACGTTAGAGTAGACCTCATCTCTTCGGAAACAGGAACTGAGACCGTCTCTAGCGTCATGTCCTTTATCCAGTGAGCAGCTAGATGATACTGAAGGGGGCGGAGGTGGAGTCTCCCTAACTCGATGAACAGGGCCAGCGATGAAAGTGTCCTTGTTAGACTCATCCACTGCCTGACTGAGCATCGGTTCCTTCTCAGCATGCTCTGGATGCATTCTAGGGCTTGGTTGATCCTTGGGGCCGACGGAAAAGCCCGAAAAGCTCGACTCTGAATCTCCATACCCAGGTAGACAATGGTCTGGGATGGAACGAGCTGGGACTTCTCTAAATTGACCAGGAGGCCCAGTTCCATGGTCAGATCCATAGTCCATCTGAGATTCTCCAGACAGCGACGACTTGTGGGAGCTCTTAAAAGCCAGTCGTCTAAATAGAGGGAGGCTCTGATGTCTGCCAAGTGAAGGAATTTCGCAATATTCCTCATCAGTCTGGTAAACACAAGAGGTGCCGTGCTTAGGCCAAAGCACAGGGCTTGGAACTGGTACACAACCTTTCCAAAGACGAATCTTAGGAAAGGTTGGGAGTCTGGATGGATGGGGACGTGAAAGTATGCGTCTTTCAGGTCTAACGAGACCATCCAGTCCTGCCTGACCGCTGCTATGACCGACTTCGTCGTCTCCATCGTGAACGTCTGCTTGGTGACAAAAGCATTGAGAGCACTGACGTCCAGCACCGGTCTCCAACCTCCTGTCTTCTTGGCTACCAGGAAGAGACGGTTGTAAAAGCCCGGGGATTGATGATCCCGGACTATGACCACCGCTTCCTTTTGTAGCAAGAGCGACACCTCTTGTTGCAATGCTAGCCTCTTGTCCTTCTCCTTGTAGTTGGGAGAGAGGTTGATGGGAGATGTAGCTAGAGGGGGATTGCGGCAGAAAGGAATTCTGTATCCCTCCCTTAGCCACTTCACAGACTGAGCGTCTGCACCTCTGCTCTCCCAAGCTTGCCAGAAGGTCTTGAGTCTGGCTCCTACTGCTGTCTGGAGAGGAAGGCAGTCAAAACTTGCCTTTTGCGGACTTGGAACCCTTCTTGGACTTGCCACGGTGACTGTCTGCACGGGTACCTCCTCTGCTGGAGGTTCTGCCACGAAAGGGCGGGATGAACCTAGAAGCAGGTGTATCAACTGCTGCAGGGCGGAAGGGTCTAGGCACGGAAGGTAAGGTTTTAGCCTTACGTGCAGAAGAAGCCATCAGATCATGAGTATCCTTCTGGATAAGTGAGGCAGCCATCCCCTTAATCAATTCCTCCGGAAACAGACACTTGGAGAGAGGAGCAAACAACAACTCTGACTTCTGGCAAGGAGTGATACCAGCAGATAAGAAGGAGCAAAGATGTTCTCTCTTCTTGAGGACTCCTGATACATATGAAGCCGCAAGTTCACCAGACCCATCCCGAATTGCCTTGTCCATGCTAGACATGATCAGCATGGCCGAGTCCTTATCTGAAGGGGAAGTCTTCCTGCTTAAGGCTCCCAAACACCAATCGAGGAAGTTGAATATCTCGAAGGCACGAAAGACTCCCTTCAACAGATGATCTAAATCGGAAAAGGACCAGCAGATCTTCGAACGTCTCATAGCCAACCTGCGGGGAGAGTCAACCAGACTTGAGAAGTCGGCCTGGGCAGAGGCAGGAACCCCCAAGCCAGGTTCCTCTCCCGTAGCATACCAGACGCTCGACTTAGAAGCAAGCTTGGGAGGAGGAAACACAAAAGAGGTCCTTCCCAGTTGCTTTTTGGAATGCAACCAGTCCCCCATAACCCTCAAAGCTCTCCTAGATGATCTGGCGAGAACAAGCTTGGTGAAGGCAGGCGCAGCAGACTGCATGCCCAGAGCAAACTCGGAGGGAGGAGAACGAGGGGTTGCAGACACAAAATGCTCAGGATACAAGTCCCTGAACAAGGCAAGGACTTTGCGAAAGTCTAAGGAAGGTGGCGAAGACTTGTGTCCTTCAACATCAGAGTGAGGATCATCCAGATGAGCAGCTTCATCATCCGATACATCATCATCCGAAAGTTGAGTTGTGAGTGGCAAAGGCAGAGCAGCAAGCTGAACGGCTGAATCCTGCAGAACGGGTGCATGCGTACCTGCGGATCCAACATCATGCCTCTGCTGGTCAGTCTGCGAGCTGGCAACAACAAAAGCAGAGGGCTGTTGTGTGGGAGGGGCTGCGGTGGTCTGAGGAGCATGCGGTATGGGATGCAGAGCATGCTGTAAGGTATGCGGCTCATGCTGCATGGTATGCGGAGCATGCTGTAAGGTATGCAGAGCATGCTGCATGGGCTGAGGAGAATGCCGCATAGTGCTGGAACCCGGCAACTCCTGATGCGGCAGCTCACGCATGTTAGCAGATGGTGCAGCAAGAACATGCGTCTGGCAGGGAGGACTGCGCATCGGTGGAGGAGCTCTCACAGGTGGGGTGTGGGAGCAGGCAGCCGCAGTATCTGCTGAGCGCACAACCTCTGCGGGTTGTAGGTTAACAGGAGAGGTGTTAACTTTCTCGGCATGATACTCCTGCATGAATGCCGCAAGCTGAGACTGCATAGTCTGCAGCATGGACCACTTAGGGTCTACTGTGGTTGGAGCAACAACAGACGGAGCAGTAGCCTGTTGAGGGACCACTCTACCTCTCTTGGGAGGTGTGCAGTCATCAGATGACTGTGGCGAGTCCGAACTGACCCAGTGGCTACACCTGGGCCGTTGGACTAGCTCGGAAGGGACCTTACGTTTGAGCGGTCGTGAGACCTTGGTCCACCGTTTCCTCCTGGAAACTTCTTCCACAGACGAGGAATGTAAGGGCTCATTCGTCTGTATGTGGATGGGACGATCCTTAACAGATACGTCCGCAACCACTGAGGATACATCCGTGCGCCGATCAAGGCCTGCCGAACCCTTTGGTCCTTCGACATTGCTTCTCCCCTGGGCTTGGGAGCTTGCAAGAGGTCCCGGACTGGGAGGACGACTGGCACGCACAGATGTACCCTCATGCGCAACACTGACACTGACACTATGCACATCACTAGCACTAACACTTCCCACTGCACTCTTCGCTTTCAGCTCTCTGACATCTGCCAAGAGCTGATTGCGGTCACTAACCAACGACTCCACCTTCTCACCGAGAGCCTGAATGGCACGCAACATATCAGCCATTGCAGGCTGAGCACTCGTAGCAGGTTCGGGAGTCACCACCACAGGGGAAGGAAAAGGTTGAGGGGCATGGGGAGAGGAAAAATCCACAGAGCGAGAAGAACTCCTCCTATCTCTCTCCTTCTCTCACCTACGTGCATATCTAAGGAATTCGTTAAAATCGAATTCCGAAAGCCCAGCACATTCCCCACATCGATCTTCCAATTGACAGGATTTACCCCTACAATTGGAACATACGGTGTGAAGATCTATAGAGGCCTTCGGAAGACGCCTAGTACAAGTCCTAACACTACACTGCCTGTATTTAGGAACTTGGGAATGGTCAGACATCTTGAATTTAGAAGTAGTCAAGGGGGAATTCCAAAATTAAGCAAAGTTCGTTAACCAATAAATCAAATTAATTCCAAAAGCTTGCTAAGCTAAGGATAAAGCTTCCTGAACAGCGAAGGCTAAACTTTAGAGCAAATACATCACCAAATCGTGAACAAAAGACTCCAAAATCAACAGCGTATCCAAGTAGGTCTTGCCGGCGGCACGACAGAGGAAAAATTGAGTTCTTGTTGACAAGAAGTACTTGAGTACCTGACCACAGATGGCGCTGTTGAGTACACCCCCACCTGGATAGCGATCGCTGGCGTATCCCGACCGTAGATTTCTGTCGGGCAACGGAGTTGACAGCTACATGATCATCGGGTAAGATTAATATTGAAAATTAATAGCTCGTCATTTCAGCTACGCCAAAAGTAATACCCCTATTAAGTAGTGTGGTTTGTATTCCAGTTACGGAACAAACTAATTTGTTATACCTGTATATACAACCAAAGGTTAGGGTAGGCAACATCTAGTTAAGATGTTTAGGAGGATTAAGTCTGTGTCAATCAGCTCAACCAAACCAACCTTTCTTTTCCGTGCGCTTGTAGGCCTGCTTTTGTTGGCCGTGTGATTTCAAACTTTTTAACCCACCCGCGACCCAAGATTGATCTGAGCGAGGTCGGCCTTCCCAGCGCTAACCTCCAAGATGGACAGACGTATATCCTATACTGTAGTTTTCCTTTGCGCAATGTGGTTGAATTTATTACTCATATCGGTCAGCTTGATACTTTGAGGACGATCGTGTATAATAGGAGATGCAGGAACCACAATTGCCGTAAAAAATGCACATAAAGGTAATCCCAAGTAATATTTTTATTACAGTGTGGTTAAGATATAATTTAGTGCTGCCCACCATTTTATTGTGTAGGAGAGAGATTTATTTGTGATTCACTTTAACATAATGTAAGGATTTATTTTTTATTCCGTTTTAGTTTGTGACCTGGAGGGGGTCTGGGGCTTGCCCCAGGCGAGGGGTTATGCCCTGGGAACTATTAGGTTAGGTGGGTTTGTGAGGTTCTATAACCTTTTACAAATCTGGCAAGGGGTTGTGACCTGGGAAGGGGATCGGGGGGGGGGGGGGGGGGGGGCTTGCCCCGCCTAGGGGGTTGTAACCTGGGAACTATTCGGTTAGGTCAGGTGGGTTTGTTAGGTTCAGTGGCCTTTTACAAATCTCACAAGGGTTAAATAATCACGTTTAGTCCTATTTAACCACACCCAAACCCCAAGGTTCCCACCTGTGTCAGTCGAGTGTTCCTAGTACAGTATGTAGAACGTTAGGACAAACGAGTGAAATTTCAGTTATTTGACATCGTATGAAATGCCAAGCACAAAATTAGGGTTTTCTCGGTGTTCCAACACGTTTCTTGTTGGCTATTCTCACGTTTCCGACATTCATGCGCAAAGTGGTCCTAGTATGTAGATTGTTGGGACAAGCCTTTACAAAACTAGTGAATTCATCGATATCTCATTCGGTTATAATTCCAGTGGGGGTGTATGTATGATAGCGGCCACATGTATGTATTATTATGTCTAACTTAGAATACGACAGTGTGAGGGGGGGTCGCAGGGGGGCGTCAGCATCCCCCCCCCTCATTAGGTAAGTAGGTAAGGGCAGGGGTTGTAAGTTAGGTTAAGGGGGAAAGATTAGTTAGTTGATGTAAATTCTTATTCCACATGGGAGGAACTGGCCCCTGAAATACAAAGGCCCCTCATATGGTTATAATTCCAGTGAAAAAACAGCCAATTTCTGACGTTTATTACTCTATTTTCTAGTTATCCCAAACCTCTCCCAACAAACTACGAAAGCAACAAAGATTTACCTATCCACCATAGGTGGGCTAGGGTCTACCCTACAACCCTGTCAAAAGTGGGACTGAAATGGAACAAAACACGACATATTTCCGTAACAAAACAGTTATTTCAAATATTGGATTAAATTTACAAACTGAAAAATCAAAGTTTTGAAACCCCAAGCAACACCCATAACCTACGATTTTACCGGCCAAACAGTGCCGAAATAAAGGCCAAAAAAGCTGGTTTCATTTAAAATATGAATGAAAATTGTGAAAATAATCAATAAAATAAGAAATAAATCAATTAGATACATAAATATGGTACGTGACATCTAGTCAAAAACATCCCCAAATGATACGCCGACAAATCCTGCTTTATCGGTTAAATAACATAATTCCCGGCTAAATAACGTCAAAATAAACCATATTCATCACTTACTGTCTTCTGTTTCTTCCAATCTGAAGTCGACATCTTTTTCTACACTTCAAAATAGGAAAATATTAATGATTTGACGACGGGAGAACTTGGGACTCATGGGAGGACTATAGACGACTGAATCTTGATATATAATGGATCAAAAGTATCCATTTCAAGGCTATTTAATCCCTTAAAGCGATACTTATGATCCATTATACTTCCAGATTCAGTCGTCTATACATGTAAACAAACGTGGCAGTTGATTCTTCTTCTTAAAACTTCTTCAAGGACGCCATGACCAGTTTCTAGGATAAATATATCCCTTTTAAATTATGTAAATACATTCGAGTGATGGTGTTTAGGATAAATATATACCTGTTATATTATGTAAATACATTTGTGTGATGTTGTTTAGGATAAATATATACCTGTTAAATTATCTAAATACATTCATGTGATGTTGTTTAGGATAAATATATACCTGTTAAATTATGTAAATACATTCGTGTGATGTTGTTATGAATATATTATATTCTCAATAGAACAAAAATTAAATGATTTAGATGTTTTTAGGCAGCTTATAGTGTTATCAAGCCATGAAATGACATAATTGCTCTCAAAAGTTGCAAAGATACATAATATTATAGTTATATAAACTAAAACCATATATGTTATATTTTAGTGTATATATATATATATATATATATATATATATATATATATATATATATATATATATATATATATATATATATATATATATATATATATATATATATATATATATCATATTCTCAATATAGCTAAAAAAATTACAATTTCATACTTTTTATCCAATTTATAACGATTTTAATACATAAAACGACTTAATGTTGTGTTGTTAGACATTGAAATTTATGTTGATCACTTACCAGTTCTTTTGTGGGATTAAGAATTAAAGTCACGAGTATAATATAAAGAAATTATGTTTTAATTTTGGACGATAAATTAAAACACGCACATGTGTAAAACGAGGAAAACTCCATAGTTGCAGTGAGAAGGACAAGGAAAGGAACCCAGTTGATCAGAATCCAACAAGAGCAGTATATGATTATCAAACTTCACATTTAAGTTTGAAATGTGACATCTCCAATGGAAGTTTAAATGTGAAGTTTGAACATGGATTAAGAAAATGAAGATTGATAATGAGGTTTGAGAGTAAAGTTTGGAAGTGAGGTTTGAAAAAGGTTTAAACCTGAAGTATGAGTATCGCTTGAAAGTGAAGTTTGAAGGTAAATTTGAAAAAGGTTTGAACATAAAGTTTGAGGTTTGAATATAAACTTTTGGAAGTGAAGTTTTTAAAGCGAGGTTTGAACGTCAAGTTTGAAAGAAAGATTTAAACATGAAGTTTGGAGTGGGTTTGAACAGTTCAAAAGTGTGGCCTAAAAATGAGGTTTAAATGTGAAGTTTGAAAGTGACGTTTGAATGTGAAGTTAGAAAGTGGGGTTTAAATGTGAAGTTTGGGTATTTTGAGTGAGGTTGAACATGAAGTTTGAAAGTGAGGTTTGAAGTTTGTAAGCGAGGCTTAAATGTGAAGTTTGAAAGTAAGTTTTAATCGGTAAGTTTAGGTAGTTTGAATGAGAGGTTTGAACGTGAATCTGAGATTTGAACGTGAATGGGAGGTTTGAACTAGAAGTTTGAAAGTGAGCTTTAAATGAGAAGTTTGGGTAGCTTAAAAGTGAGATTTGAACATGAAATTTGAAGGTGAAGTTTGAACATAAAGTTTAGAAGCAATTTGAAAGTTAGATTTGAATATGAAGTTTAGAAGCAATTTAAGTGAGGTTTGAATATGACGTTTGGAAATGAAGTTTGAAAGCGAGGTTTGAAGACAATTTTGAAACGAGGTTTGAATATGAAGTTGGTGAGGTTTGAAAGTGAGGTTTGAACATGAAGTTTGAAAGTGAGGTTTGAACATGAAGTTTGAAAGTGAGGTTTGAACACAATTTTGAAGGGAGGTTTGAATATGAAGTTGGTGAGGTTTGAATAAGAAGTTTGAAAGTGATGTTTGAACCTGGTTTGGAAGTGAGGTTTGAACATGAAGTTTGAAAGTGAGGTTTGAACATGGAGTTTGAAAGTGAGGTTTGAACATGAAGTTTGGAAGTGAGGTTTGAACATGAAGTTTGAAACAGGTTTGAATAAAAATTTGAAAATGAGGTTTGAAAGCGAGGTTTAAATGGGAAGTTTGAAAGTGAGGTTTGAACATGAAGCTTGAAAGTGAGTTTTGAACGTGAATGTTGGAAATGAAGTTTGAAAGTGAGGTTTGTATGTTAAGGTTGGAAGTGAGATTTGAATGTGAAGATTGAGTGTGGTTTGAACACAAAGTTTGAAAGTGAGGTTTGAACGTGAAGTTAGAAAGTGAGATTTGAATGTGAAGTTTGAGTGTAGTTTGAACACTAAGTTCAAAAGTGAGGTTAGAACATGATGTTTGGAAATGTAGTTTGAAAGTGAGGTTTGAATGTGAAGTTAGAAAGTGAGGTTTGAACACAAAGTTTAAAAGTGAGGTTAGTATAGGCCTATGTTTGGAAATGTAGTTTGAAAGTGAGGTTTGAATATGAAATTTCAAAATGAAGTTTGAAAGTAAGGTTTGAACTTGCAAGTTGAAAGAGAGGTTTGAATGTGAACTCTGGAAGTAGTCTGAAACTGAGATTTGAATGTGAAGTTTGGAACGTGAGATTTGGAAACAAGGTTTGAATGCAAAGTTTGATAGTGAGGTTTGAACATGAAATTTGATAGTGAGGTTTGGAAGTGGTATGAAAGTGAAGTTTGAATGTTAAGTTTGAAAGTAAGGTTTAAACGTGAAAATTGAAAATGGAATTTAAATGTGAAATTTGATTGTGAGGTTTTAAAGCAAATAGCCTAATGAGGAAAGAAAATAAGGAAACATAATAGATTCGTGTGCTTGATTGTACCCTCATAAGAGAACTCCAACCCAAGACAGTGGAAGACCATGGTACAAAGGCTATGGCACTACCCGAGACTAGAGAACAAAAGTGTCCTTCTCCTAGGAGACTTGCTATAGCTAGAGTCTCTTCTCCCCTTACCAATAGGAAAGTAGCCACTGATCAATTACAATATTAGAAAGGCCATGGATATATATATATATATATATATATATATATATATATATATATATATATATATATATATATATATATATATATTATTATTATTATTACTATCCAAGCTACAACCCTAGTTGGAAAAGCAAGATGCTATAAGCCCAGGGGCTCCAACAGGGAAAAATAGCCCAGTGAGGAAAGGAAATAAGGAAATAAATAAATGAAGAGAACAAATTAACAATAAATCATTCTAAAAACAGTAACAACGTCAAAACTGACATGTCATATAATAAACTATCAACAACATCAAAAACAAATATGTCATAAATAAACTATAAAAGACTCATGTCCGCCTGGTCAACAAAAAAGCATTTGCTCCAACTTTGAACTTTTGAAGTTCTACTGATTCAACCACCCGATTAGGAAGGTCATTCCATAACTTGGTAACAGCTGGAATAAAACTTCTAGAGTACTGCGTAGTATTGAGCCTCGTGATGGAGAAGGCCTGGCTATTAGAATTAACTGCCTGCCTAGTATTACGAACAGGATAGAATTGTCCAGGGAGATCTGAATGTAAAGGATGGTCAGAGTTATGAAAAATCTTATGCAACATGCATAATGAACTAATTGAACGACGGTGCCAGAGATTAATATCTAGATCAGGAATATATATATATATATATATATATATATATATATATATATATATATATATATATATATATTTATATATATATATATATATATATATATATATATATATATATATATTATGTATATATATATATATATATATATATATATATATATATATATATATATATATATATATATATATATATATATTTACAGTATATATATATATATGAATATCATGTTAATAATTTTTAAAGCTATATTTAAAGATAGACAATGAAATGACATTTTGTCGAAACAAATAATAATAATAATAATAATAATAATAATAATAATAATAATAATAATAATAATAATAATAATAATATGCTTTTAGATTGAAAATGCTTGCCAGCATATTATTATTATTATTATTATTATTATTATTATTATTATTATTATTATTATTATTATTATTATTATTATTATTATTATTATTATCATTATCATTATTATTATTAGCCAAGCTACAACCCTAGCTGTAAAAGCAAGATGCTATAAGCCCAAGGGCTCCAATAGGGGAAAAATAGCCCAGTGAGGAAAGGAAATAAGGAAATAAATGAGAACTCTGTCTCTTGGAAATAGTACATTAAATAGGTACATTAAATATATGTAAAACATAAAATAAGATGAAGAGAACAATAATTATCATTTTTATCAACTTTTTCATCTATTTTAAAGCAATAATAGACATTTAATTCATGTTTTTCTATGAACTGGATTATTAAAGGAGAGCCGTTGCATAAAAAGAACCTCCTCCTGCCACTACTACTACCACCATGTTGTTTACAAGCCAGGGTTGCCAGATATGGGAATTTATCCCCTAGATTTGGAGACTTATCCCTACATTTGGGAATTTATCCTTAGGTTTGGGGATTTTGGATGACTAACTACTATATTCTATACATGTATCTATGAAGAAACAGAGATGAGTAAACCTTTATATTGTTACAATTAGTTTATTTATAATTACATGAAGTGTAGCGAGTATTTTTTGGGATTTTCTGTATTAGAAGAAAATATATTTCTGGAAATGGGGATTTTTTATCAAGAGTTTTAGGGAATTTTACACTAACCCAACTGGCAACACTGTGTTTACCCGCCCAATCTTTGTGGAAGGTAGTGAGTC
Source organism: Palaemon carinicauda (assembly GCF_036898095.1). NCBI lineage: Eukaryota > Metazoa > Arthropoda > Malacostraca > Decapoda > Palaemonidae > Palaemon > Palaemon carinicauda. The sequence continues at coordinate 177,145,489 of NC_090730.1, forward strand.
GTGACGGAAATTACTCAAAAATAGGATAATATCTACATATTACTGTAAGTTAACTATGATTTATAGTAATTATTAGAATGTATAAACTTACTTTTAGGGTTAAGATCGGGTTTTAAGTGTAATTAAAACGGGAAACAAGTAATTTCATGTACTTAAGTGCAGCCACCTGTAGCTTACGGTAGCGTTGTTAGTTTTCTACACTTTACGGGTAAAATAAATACTGATATCTGATTAAATATTGTATTTAATTATATTTAAATTATTTGGGAGTTTGCCTGCTCATAATTATAAGGTTGATATAGTTTTTTATATACAATTTCGTAAAAAAAAAAAATTTCACCTTGACCCAACCTAAGACATCGTCCTTGCCTATCGAAATTTGGCTAAGGGCTTCTAAATCCCTCTATTTATCTATAAAAGGTTAAAATTGTGTTCTTTTTCATCGTACAGTGAGGCATGAATGACATACAGGGAGTGAGTGATGCTATTAATGGTGTAGGGTTTTGTCGGGGTGTATGTACGATAGCGGCCACCTGTATGTATTATGGCTAACTTAGAATACGGCAGTTTGTGCGGATTAAAAATGAACATCAACTAACCTAAACTTTCCCCCTAACCTAACCTACAAGCTGTGTCCTTACCTACTTAACTAACAGGGGGGCTAATGCCCCACTGCGACCCCCCTTACATAGCCGTAATCAAACAGACAGGTGGCCGGTATCATATATACACCCTCCCCCTAAATTTTTGTCCACCTAAATACTCACCCACTCGGTTAACTTGCATAGCGCAACGTGTACTGCTTACCAGGACAGAAAAGCAATGAAATAATTTTTATTTGCGAGCGAAACAAAGACCTGAAAGTGAATAATTAGCGTTAGTTCATTGAACACTTATAAATACACTTATTAGTGTCGGTATGACAGATACGGATAGTAAGAATTCATATTATCCATGCGAGTGGCAGGCCTAGTGACTCAACGTTTGGAGCCTTTGTATATCAGCGGCCAGTTCCTCACGTGTTCTTTAAAAATGGACAACGACTAACCTAAACCTTTCCAACGTTCTACACACATAACCTGATAAGTGGGGTTTCAGTCGTAAGTTAATAGGAGCCTTTGTATAATGATGAACAGGAACGCATACCTAGAATACTTCCTTACCTAATTTAACCTACAAGTAGTGTCATTATTTATATACCTAATGGGGTCTAATGCCCCTTTGTGACTCCCCTTAGACGGCTGTAATCTTAGCGATAAGGCTGAAAATAAAGTAGTTATGTAGTATGGCCGTCTTCTTATATACACCAGGTTACTTGTTTGTATAGAATAAATGGCCCAACGTTTTTATTCTAAACCTCTTAAATATTTTTTTCCAATATTGGCTTACATTGTACAGTATAATTAAAGCTCTTCTTTTATTCACGGTGTTATAAATGATAGGTTAGGGTAGAAAATTATGGTGGTCAACCCACCATTACAGAAAAACTGGAGTTTTTGCCAAAAATCATTATTAAAGCCATTCAAAAGACCATAAAATACATTGTCTTATTTTTTACAAAACTTATTATTATTGTTATTACTAGCCAAGCTACAACCTTAGTTGGAACAGCAAGATGCTATAAGTAGAAGGGCTCCAACAGGGAAAAATAGCCCAGTGAGTAAAGGAAATAAGGAAATAAATTAATGATCAGAAAAAATTAACAATAAATCATTCTAAAAAACAGTAACAACACAAAACATATGTCATATATAAACTATAAAAAGACTTAATCTATAATTTTACCCTTGTTTTAATCCCTTTCTTCCTGCGGGGCGCTCTAACATTCCCTAACCCTATTGTATACCTATTAACCCTTTTCCCCTCAAAGGACGTACTGGTACGTTTCACAAAAGCCATCCCTTTACCCCCATGGACGTACCGGTGCGTCCTTGCAAAAAAATGCTATAAAATTTTTTTTTCATATTTTTGATAATTTTTTGAGAAAATTCAGGCATTTTCCAAGAGAATGAGACCAACTTGAACTCTCTGTGACAAAAATTAAGGCTCTTAGAGCAATTTAAAAAAAATATACTGCAAAATGTGCTGGGAAAAAAATAACCCCCTGGGGGTTAAGGGTTGGAAATTTCCAAATAGCCTGGGGGTTAAAGGGTTAACTAGCATATTGGAAAGAACCCCTTCGTGAAACGCAGTTCTTTGGGATTTTGGTGATTGACCCGGTCGATACTGTAATTAATTTGACTTTTAGAGTAATAAGCTTAATTTTGATGAATTCAGATGTCGTGGGGCTCTTAGGTTTTAGAATAACAAATTAGAATACCATAAAGATAAAAAGCGGGTGGGCAGGGAGTGGCTGAGGGGTACCCAGCCGCCTCTATATATACTCTCATATCTGTGAGACGTCACTTTTTATTGCAGGCAGGACTTAAGGGAGATGGGTGATGGTGGGCCAATTTATATAAATAACTCCAGGTTTGTGTTAGTTAGGGAAAAATGCAATTAATTTCCGAATTTGTCATCTGTTCCCATACTGACAAACCTTCCATTATTTAGGTGGATAACTCACTCTTAAGTGGGTGGAAGTCCTAGGTCTGGCATGGACATTAAACCGGTTTTACCTAGTACAGTATATAACTGTGGTCTAGGGAAAACTTTGACACCTCGCTGAAATATAAAAAGCGAGTGTATTCGCAGCCTGTACAATTTATTAAAATAAGAGGTTGGTATTTGTATGAACGTCTTGAGTTTTAAACAGGAAAAAACAACAAGACTCATCCCATCACTCCCTCGCACAAAGCAATGGGGATGTGGACAGTATAAAAATTCTATGACTTAAACTAGGCTACACAAGGGAAGGGAAGGGAAGAGGTTGAAGCCAGCTTGCAGAGGGACCCATGGCGCTGTACCCCAAGAGAGGGAAAGATGAAGGAAGGAAAGCCAGACATTCTCCTCAGTCATCCCAATCTTAACCCGGGAAACCAATGCTATCAACTAACTGCTACTTGCTACTTGTCCATCAAGGAGCTTGAGGTATCTAAGACCCCTTGTTGAGCAGCCACCACAGGACCGATAGTAAACGTATCGAGCCTCCTGAGGGTCACGTCTTTGAGGTAATGGGCTGTGAATGTGGTTTGTCTTTTCCACACACCCATTTGGAGAACCTGCAACACGGAAAAGTTGCGTCTGAACGCCAGGGAAGTACTGATTCCCCTGACGTCATGGGCTCTAGGTCGACGCAAATATAGTCTAATGGCTACCTCCAGTTGCGGCTGAAAGAAAATCCACAAATAACTCAGTGTTTGTTATAGGGAAGAATACAAATCATCTCCGAATTTGTCATATTTGTTAGACGACTGTACATTAATGTTCATTCTATAACTTACAAGATATTTTCTGCCTCGTTTTTGTAAATTTCAACACGATTAAATGTTTCAGAAATGCTTTGCTATAGTTAGGTTAGGCAGATTAATTAATATACATTAGTTAAGTCTGTTTTTCCCCCACTATATTTGTTCATAAACCTTCTACTTCATGGTGTATTATTATTATTTTTATTACTTGGCTAAACTACAACCCTAGTTGAAAAAGCAGGATGCTATAAGCCCAGAGGCTCCAACAGGGATAATAGCCCAGTAAGGAAAGAAAACAAGGAAAATTAAGATATTTTAAGAACAGTAACAACATTGAAATGTAAATATAAACTATAAAACTTTAACGAAACAAGAGGAAGAGAAATAAGATAGAAGTAGAAGTGTACCCGAGTGTACCCTCAAGCAAGAGAACTTTAGCTGCGGCTGTTTCCCTTCAGTAATACATTGGCGCGAAATGACCTTCTGCCTTCATCACTTGGCCATAGGGCACAAATTCATGAATTTCGTGCCGTTCAGGGACATTTTTCCATAGTTTTCCATTTACAACGGTACCACGGTTTACGAGTTTCATTTTTTCTGGGAGCCGGCTCGCAAACAAAAATTCTAGTATCCACATGTCCATAAATACACGCATTCATATGCTTCTGCGCGAATGTACACCCTCGTCCTTTAACCCTTTAACCCCCAAAGGACGTACTGGTACGTTTCACAAAACTCATCCCTTTACCCCCATGGACGTACTGGTACGTCCTTGCATAAAACTGGTATTTACATTTTTTTTTTTTTTTAAATAACTTTATGAGAAACTTCAGGCATTTTCCAAGAGAATGAGACCAACCTGACCTTTCTATGACAAAAATCAAGGCTGTTAGAGCAATTTAAAAAAAATATATTGCAAAATGTGCTTGAAAAATAACCCCCTGGGGGTTAAGGGTTGGAAAGTTCCAAATAGCCTGGGGGTGAAAGGGTTAATACAGTAGAAAAACAAGATTTCTATTAACCTGATCTATTTCATATGAAACCCGACTATTTTTTTACTTTTGTAGCTGGAAATTATAGGCTTGGTATTCAGGTTATGCCAAAATGTAATGAAATTTAACAAGTCTTGGGTAGTGCCATAGCCTCTGTACCATGGTGTTCCACTGTCTTGGGTTAGAGTTCTCTTGCTTGAGGGTACACTCAGGCACACTATTCTGTCTTATTTCTCTTCCTCTTGTTTTGTTGAAGTTTTTATAGTTTATATAGAAGATATTTATTTTAATGTAACTCTTCTTAAAGTACTTTATTTTTCCTTGTTTCCTTTCCTCACTGGGCAATTTTCCCTGTTGGAGCCCCTGGGTTTATAGCATCTTGCTTTTCCTACTAGGGTTATAGCTTAGGACGTAATAATAATAATAATAAACAGTTCGACTTACAGCTTCTTGGAACCAATTGAGTTTGTAAGTTGACGACCTTCTGTACTTTACTCCTGGTGCCGTCAATTGGCTGTTTTAATTTCTTTCCATTTAGTTTATGGTTAGCAATTAACCGTTGAGATACTACCACTAGAGAGTTATGGGGTCTTTTGACTGGCCAGATAGTACTAAATTGGATCCTTCTCTCTGGTTACGGTTCATTTTCCTTTTGCCTATACACACACCGAATAGTCTGGCCTATTCTTTATATATTCTCCTCTGTCCTCATACACCTGACAACACTGAGATTACCAAACAATTTTAAATATAAAACTTACCCGCTGGTTATATAAAAGAGCTGAAGTCCCTGACGCCAGGGCAGAAATTCAAATCTCGCGCTATCGAAGATACGCCAGGTGTACCAACCGCACCCTAGCGGTAGAACAGGTGGAACTACACACCAACTTCAGTTCTTCTCTCTGCCGTCATAGCTGACTGACATATAGAAGTTCGCTCTCGTGTTTTTACTCTTTTATGAAGTTGTTTGGTGATGTACAACGTTCTTTTTTGAGTTTAAGCTATCGTTGATTAATTTTCCTTGGTTCTTATCTTGAAATCTTTTTGTTTGAGATTTTCTTTATTGCTTTTTCCCTTACTTTTTGCTTGTCGGTCTCTCACGTTAGCTTTAAAAATGGCCGACTCCTCCCCTGCTCAGCGTAGGTGTGTTAGTGAGGGTTGTCGTACACGACTTCCTAAAGGATCTATTGATCCTCATTCTATTTGTGTAAAATGTAGGGGTAAATTTTGTTCATTAGATGATAGGTGTAATGAGTGTCTTTCCTTAACTAATGATGATTTTGTTACTTTCGATCGTTATGTTAGGAGACTAGAGAGAGATAGAGTTAGGCGTAGTTCTTCCCGATCTGTGGATAGAGCCTTACCTAATTTACCTGTTCCTAATCCTGTTCCTTCCCCTGTGGTGGTAGATCAGGAACCTACTATGAAGGACATGTTTACTGCTATTTTGTCTCTTGGTGAGAAAGTTGAGTCCTTAGCAGCCGATAGAAATACTATCTTTTCCGAGTTAAAGGTATTGAAAAACCGTGAGCCTATCGGAACTGTGGAAAGTGTTTCAGTGTCTGATGTGGTACCGAAGAATCGTGACTCGCTCGGTGTTGTGACAAGTGTTGATAATGTGTTTAGTGTTGCGGAGGGTGCGTCGGCACGATCTTGTCGTTCACCTAGCCTAAGACCTCTTTCGAGCTCTCGAACCCATGGGAGAAGTAATGTCGAACGGCTTAAGGGAACGAGAAGCATCATCAATCGTGCAGACGTCCCCTCGAACGTTCCTGTTGCCGTAGCTCAGGTCGTTCACCCTCATCGTAGGAAAGGTGAGGTTCATGCGTTATCCCCGTTTTCCGATGAAGGGTCGGGGAGTGAGATCTGGCGTCGAGCGTCTAGACCGCTTAAACGGACCCATGTTGATTCACAGCGTCGGGAATCGCCTGTGCGTCCAGGATGTAGTTCGTGGGGTTCACCGGAACGTTTCCGTTCTCCCAGCGCTTGCACTCCGGCCAAACGTTCAGATCACCGTGTTCGTGTGGATATGATTCCTTCCGATTCGGACCTTGTTACTATTCATGCACCCCCTCTTCCATCGGATTGGCTTTCTTCCCCCGAAGTGCGTGGTGACGTTGGTGCGAATCTTCCTTCTAGGAGTTCTGTTGATCCGAAATGGTCTGCGCTTTTGTCTATGAAGGAACAACTCTCGTCGTTGATGGATTCTTATCAACCAGGTGTTGGCGTTGTGTCTGGGCGTTCGATGTCAGACCAGTTATCGCACAAACGTTCGATGGTATCTGGTCTTGACGAGTTATCACTTAGGCGGTCTCCCAGTCATAGTGTTCAACGCCAGGTTGATTTTGATGAGTCGCGTCAGAGAGTTTTGGTTGACCAGTTTTCGTTTTCTGGTCGCGGGGAAGAACATCGGCGTCGACAAGTGGACGACACGCGTCAACAATTTGAAGTAGTGGATCGCCCGCGTCAACAACTTTTGGACGCGTCGCGTCAAAACATTGGTTTGCAGCGTCGACATCCTGACTACTTTGATCGTTCGCAGCAACAGTCCTCGGACTTTACGCGACCTCGCGGCGATCTTCAACAGTTACCTTCTGATTTCAAGCGTTCTTCTGTTCAACAGCAGTCGGATTCTAAGCGGTCTAGGCAGTTGTTGGTTGAGGATGATCGTCTACACGTCCGTGTTTCGCATCAATCTACTTCTACTTCTCCCCATCAGATTGACACAGATGTTGGCCTTGACAGGCAGTCCCATCCAGACGTTGTTCCTTCGGTTCAGGCTGCGGCTGTTGCTGCACTGCCAGAAGACGAACCAGAGGAAAAGTCGGATGAGGATAATCCTATTGAGGAAGTCTCTGAGAATGAGGAGGAGAAGCATTATCAGCATGCTGTGGACCTTCGCAAGTTTATGCTTATTCTGACTGGAATTTTCCCGGATTCTTTTACCCCTGTGGCCCCTCGTTCTCCGCCTTCTGAATTCATCTTAGGTAAAGCTACTAAGGTTCCAGTTTATACCAAGATGGTCCTTTCTCGATCCTCTAAGCGGGCCTTGAAGTTAATGGGTTCTTGGTTGGACTCCAAGAAATCTTTTGGCAAGACGGCCTTTGCCTTTCCTCCCGCTAGGTTAGCCTCTAAATCTAGTGTGTGGTACGAGACTGGTGAAGTGTTGGGCTTGAGTTTTCCTTCTTCTGCTCAAGGGGATTTTTCAAGTTTGGTAGATGCTTCTCGTCGTCTTGCCTTAAGGAAGACGAAGATTTGGTGGTCCATTCCAGAGTTCGACCATTTGCTTAAAGGTCTTTTCAGGGCCTTCGAAGTTTTTAATTTTTTGGACTGGGCTTTGGGGGCTTTGAGTAAGAGGGTCTCTGATATGACGGAAACGGACACTAGTGGTTTGGTTCATTTGATGTCCTGCTTGGACAAAGGTGTGAGAGATGGCTCCAACGAACTTGCTGCCTTGTTTACAGCTGGAATTCTCAAGAAAAGGGCCACGATGTGCTCTTTTCTCTCCGCAGGAGTGTCTCCCTATCAGAAAACGGGCCTTCTTTTCGCACCTTTGTCTAATTCCTTATTTCCTCAGGAATTGGTAGGCGAGGTGGCTACTGCTCTCACGCAGAAGGCCACACATGACTTAGTTACTCATTCGACTAGGAAGGTTTTGCCTCCGTCATTCTCCTCTCGTAAACCTAAGGAATCTTCTTCTGGGTTTCGACCTCAGTCCTTTCGTGGGAAGTCCTCTGGAAGAGGCTCTTTTAAACCAGAAGGAAGGAAGCCTAGAGGCAGAGGGGGCAAGTCCGGCCGAGGTAAAGTCTGACTGCCCTCTCCTTCAGACAGCAGTGGGGGCCAGGTTGACTCACTTTTGGGAGGCTTGGGAGAGGAATGGAGCGGACCCCTGGTCCGTCCAGGTGTTAAAGGAAGGCTACAAGATCCCCTTCCTGACCAATCCTCCTTTAGTCACAGATCCAGTGGATCTTTCGCCCAAATACAGAGAGGGTCCCAAGAAGCAAGCCATGCTTCTACAGACGTCTCTTTTATTAGAGAAACAAGCAATAGAGGAAGTGCAGGATGTTACGTCTCCGGGGTTTTACAACCGCCTTTTTCTAGTACCCAAGAATTCCGGGGGCTGGAGACCGGTTCTGGACGTAAGTGTGCTAAATGGTTACGTCCAGAACTCGACGTTCATTATGGAGACTCAGAAAACAGTTCTGGCAGCTGTGAGGAAGGACGATTGGATGGTCTCTTTAGATCTTCAGGATGCCTATTTCCACCTTCTGATTCATCCCAGCTGCAGACGTTATCTGAGGTTCATGGACGGAAACAAGGTCTTCCAGTTCAGGGCTCTTTGTTTCGGACTCTGCACGGCTCCTCTAATGTTCACCAAGATCATGCTGAACGTGGCAAGCATGCTGCATTCGAGGGGAATCAGGGCCTCTCTGTATCTGGACGATTGGCTGATAAGAGCCTCCTCAGCCGATTGTTGTTTGAAGGACCTCAAGATGACTTTGGATCTCTCCAGAGAACTGGGTCTCCTGGTGAGCTCGGAAAAATCACAACTCATTCCATCCCAGGAGATTCTTTATTTGGGGATGGAGATTCACAGTCGGAGTTTTCGGGCTTTTCCGTCGTCGGTGAGAATCTAAACAGCCCTCCTAAAAGTCCAAACGTTCCTGAAGAGAGATCTTTGCTCCGTCAGAGATTGGATGAGCCTTCTGGGGACTCTCTCGTCGTTAGAGAAGTTCGTGACCCTGGGGAGGTTGTACTTGCGTCCTCTTCAGTTTCATCTCAACCGCCATTGGAAGAAAGGGGACAGCCTCGACAGGGATTGCATTCCCATCTCGGCTTCCATCAAGTCTCATCTTCAATGGTGGGACAACGAGCCCAGACTGAAAGAAGGCTTGTCTTTACTTCAGAGGAACCCAGACCTCGTGTTGTGTTCCGACGCCTCCAATTCGGGGTGGGGAGCCACTCTAGAGAAGCAGGAACTTTCGGGGACTTGGACGGTGGAGCAAACCTCTCTCCACATCAATCAAAAAGAGCTTTTAGCTATTCATCTAGCTCTCATCGGCTTCGAAAAGCAGATCAGGGGCAAGGTGGTCCAAGTCAATGCGGACAGCACGACAGCTCTGGCCTATATTGTGAAACAAGGCGGGACCCACTCTTGGCCTCTGTTCGAGATTGCAAGACTGCTCCTCATCTGGGCGGAGGAAAGGAAGGTGACTCTTTTGACGCGGTTCATCCAGGGGGTCAACAATGTGAGCGCAGACAGACTCAGCAGGAAAGGTCAGGTTCTCTCCACAGAATGGATTCTGCACCCGGACATCTGCAAGAGTCTGTGGCGGTTATGGGGTCGATCTCTCGTGGATCTCTTTGCCACCGCGAAGACCAAACGGCTAGAGTGTTACTGCTCGCCGGTTCCAGACCCCGAAGCTTTACACATAGACGCTTTTCTGATGAACTGGTCACACATGGAGGTTTATGCTTTCCCTCCGTTCAAGATCCTTTACAAAGTGATTCAGAAGTTCATTTCACACGAGGAGACCAGAATGACACTGATAGCTCCGTTCTGGCCGTCAAGGAGCTGGTTTCCAGAGGTACTGGAATGGATGGTGGATGTTCCGAGAAGCCTTCCCATGAGACCCGATCTTCTCAGACAACCTCACTTGGCCCGAAATCATCAAAACCTCCGAGCTCTACGTCTGACTGCCTTCAGACTATCGAAAAACTCGCTAGAGCTAGAGGATTTTCGAAGAAGGCAGCCAAGGCAATTGCAAGGGCAAGAAGGTCTTCAACCATCAAGGTGTATCAGTCCAAGTGGGAGTTGTTCAGGGAATGGTGTAGAACTAACGCGATTTCCTCTTCCAGTACATCGCTTTCCCAAATAGCAGATTTTTTCTTGGACCTTAAAGTTAAGCATAACTTCTCGTCATCGACTATTAAAGGTTACAGGAGTATGTTGGCGACGGTTTTTCGACACAGGAACCTAGACCTTTCTAATAATAAAGATCTACGAGATTTACTTAGGTCTTTTGATACGACCAAGAAGATTCAAACAGCTCCCATCGCCTGGAATTTGGATGTTGTCCTTAAATTTCTCATGAGTGACAGATTTGAGCCTTTACACTCGGCTTCATTTAAGGACTTAACCTTGAAAACCCTTTTTCTAGTTACCCTCGCCACTGCGAAAAGAGTTAGTGAAGTTCACGCTTTAAGCAAGAACATTGGTTTTCGGAATGGGAAAGCCATTTGTTCTTTGCAACTGGGGTTCCTGGCCAAGAACGAAAACCCTTCTCGACCATGGCCCAAATCCTTCGAGATTTCTAACCTTTCTGATTTGGCTGGCGATGATTTGGAAAGGGTTCTCTGTCCAGTTAGAGCTCTACGGTTTTATGTGGACAGAACTAAGAATCTGAGAGGTAACTCAGACGCTCTGTGGTGTGCAGTCCGGAAACCCTCGATGCCCATGTCTAAGAATGCCTTGTCTTTTTTCGTTAGATTGTTGATTCGAGAAGCTCATGCTCAGTGTGATGAGTCGGATCAGAGGCTCCTCAAAGTCAAGACACATGAAGTCAGAGCGGTAGCGACTTCAGTGGCCTTTAAACAGAACCGTTCTCTGCAAAGTCTGATGGATACAACATTTTGGAGAAGTAAGTCTGTTTTTGCATCCCATTATTTGAAGAATGTTCAGACTCGCTATGAGGACTTTTTTACGTTGGGTCCTTTTATAGCGGCTAATGCGATAGTAGGTGAATGATCTACCACTACGTTCCCTTTTTTCAATATTAAACTTAGCCGGTGATCATATAGCTGTCAGCTCTGCTGCCCGACAGAAAAACCTAAGGACAAAATACGCCAGCGATCGCTATACAGGTGGGGGTGTACAGTACATCAACTGCGCCATCTGTCGAGCAGGTACTCAAGTACTCCATGTCAACACAGAACCAATTTTCTCTCTGTCGTGCCACTGGCAAGACCTACTAAATACGCTGTTACTAACTGGATTTGTTTTCACAAATATTTGGTGAAGTACACTATTCTAGTTTTGAGCTTTCGCTATGCAGGGGTTTTATCTTCATCTCAAAACTTGAACTCGTTTTGGATAGATTTAATTATGGTGACAAAGAGAGTATGGACTCTCTTTCACTTTTAAATGGCCGACCCTTCCCTTAGACGGAAGTGTGTTTAGGTTTTTAGTAATTTTGCTTAACACGTTATAGATCTATATATTTTATATCTCTCCGCCTTTATTAGGCCTCTTCGATTAACTTTCCATTTATTATAAACATATAAAAATAAATTTTTATGTTTTGTTTATATGCAACCTTTCCTGATAGTAGGCGGTCCTAACTTGGAACCGAAGTTAATCAACGTTGAGCCCGTTATATCGTAATTAGCCTTTAAAGAATTTAAAACTTTTTAAATTTAATGTTTTATGAAAGAATTTCTTTGATAGTCTTCGTACTGTTTTCAAAGATGAACTACGTTTAGTTTTTTAGACTACGCAGTTGTTGACGTTCAGGACGTTCAACATGCGCTCTATCGTTACGATAGAGAGAGAGTGTATCACGGTTTCACTTTGCAGTAAGAGTAAATCGATTCTGACGTTTTGTTATTTCTTTCTTAGCTTAAATGTTTTAAATTCTAAATTAAAGGAACTTTTTATTTGGAAAACCTTTCAGTTTTTTCCTTTAGTCAAATAACATGTTTTTTTTGACGATATATAATTGGGCTCTTCTCTTAGGTGCGAAATCAAGAGAGAAAGAGAGAGAGAGATAGAGACGGAGGGAGAGAGAGGAGAGAAAACGTTCCGTTCAAGCGGGTAACGTTGTTCTCGTGTTACTCTCGTCCCTAGTCGCTGTACGGGGAAGAAGGTAAAACGTTTCTAGGGTTTTATTCTTGTCCCCAGGCTATGTGCGGTGAGAGATTGTAAACGTAGTTTATTTGAACTAGTGTTTAGTCTCTTTCCCAGCCACTGAATTTTTTATCTTTATATATGTTTTCTGTTTTTTGCTAGTATTAATGAGCTGCATTATACGACTGATTTCGCAATTACTACCTTTTAATGAAGGGTAGAATTGCGTGTTTCAGGTAGAAATCAGTAAAAGTTTCGATTTCAGTGAAATAAGTGCAAAACAGAAAATCGATAAAGTGATATGCGCAAAGTGTTACAGTGTTGCGTCCGAGGGTTCGTCTGTTCGTGCCTGTCGTTCTCCTAGTCCGGGACCTCTTGCAAGCTCCCAAGCCCAGGGGAGAAGTAATGTCGAACGACTTATGGGTTCGAGAGGCCTTGATCAACGAACAGACGTTTTTTCCCTCCGTGGTTTCGGGCGTATCTACCCAAGATCGCCCCACCCACACAAAGACGAGAGAGCCCATTTATTTCTCGTCTGCGGAAGAGGTTTCTCGTAAGAAACCATGGACCAAGGTCTCGCGGCTTATTAAGCGCAAGTCGGTCCCTTCCGCGCAAGTCCAACGGCCCAGTTGTAGCCACTGGGTCAGTTCGGACTCGCTGCAGTCTTCCGACGACTGCTCACCTCCTAAGAGAGGCAAAGCGGTACCGCATCAGGCAGTCACACCGTCTGTTGCCGCACCTGCTCCTGTAGACCCTAAGTGGTCTTTGCTGCAGACCATGCAGTCTCAGTTAACGTCATTGATGCGGGACTTTCGTGCGGAGAAGGTTGACACTGCACCAACCTCTAGCCTACAACCAACCACGGTTGTGCGTCCTGTGGATGCTGAGGCGACCTTCTGCCGCACTCCAGCTGAGAGAGTCCCGCCACCCATGCGTTCCAGTGTACCCTGCCAGCCGCATGTTGACGTTCAGTAACGCACGGAACCTTCCGTTGACGATCGAGAGGTAGAACAACAGTCTAAGTTGTTTTGTTTTGACGCGGTGCGTCAACCTCCGCATTCTAGAGTTGTTCTGACTGCTCAGTCTAGACAGTCAAAGCAGTCTCGAGTGGACACTGTATGTCCTCACGCACCTGTTGTGGTTGACAGTTCAGTTGTTGACAGTTCACAGACTGTCAAGCAGTTACATGACGTTGCCTTCTGGTCTGCTACTAATGCACCAGTGAGAGACTCACTGAGGTAACCTAGCTTTTATCGGACAAGGTTCCTGTAGATGAGGAAGTTGCTGTTCTCCCTCCTACTGATATTCCCTTGAGGACTCTGTCATTTGGAGAGGAGCCTTAAGCTGCTTAGCCTCCTATGGACTTTAATTAAATCATGATGATTTTTTAAGGATCTTCGTCCGGATCTTGTAACTGCTGCTCCTCGTTCGCCTAAACGTCAGAACTTACACTAGGCCTAGCTACTTCGAAGCCGTTGTTTTTAAGCTAGTGCTCTCTCGCTCTCCTAGAGAGCGTTACGTTGGCTAGGCGACTGGTTTTTGCACCAGGAGGAGTTATAGGAATACAGCCTTTGATTTCCCTTCTTTTAAACTGGCTTATAGAGCGAGAGTCTGATAGGACACGAGAGAAGTTCTCGGCTTGGGAGTTCATGCCTCTGCCCAGATAGACTTCTCAATTCTGGTAGACTCGCCCTGGCGCCTAGCCAGGAGACGCTCCAAGTTGTTTACAGGTCAACTTCTCAACTTTTGTCGAGCCTTTGAAGTTTTGCTGTACTATTATGTCACACATAACAAGGCTTTCAGGGATGGTAAATGGTTCCGCCTCAGTCGCTAACCCCGTCTGTTGCCACACCTGCTCCCGTAGACCCTAAATGGGCTTTGCTGCAAGACATGCAGTCCAAGCTTGCGTCCTTGATAGAGGACTTAAATGCGGAGAAGAACCTTCTGGCCAACAACCTTCCAACCGGTCGGTTGTGCGCCCTGTGGACGCTGAGGTAACCTACTCGCGTCTGCCAGTTGAGGTGGTTCCTCCTTCTGGCCAACAACCTTCCAACCGGTTGGTTGTGCGCCCTGTTGACGCTGAGGTAACCTACTCGCGTCTGCCAGTTGAGGTGGTTCCTCCTTCTGGCCAACAACCTTCCAACCGGTCGGTTGTGCGCCCTGTTGACGCTGAGGTAACCTACTCGCGTCTGCCAGTTGAGGTGGTTCCTCCACCGATGCGACCCAGTGTGGGTTGCCAGTCGCACGTTGACGTTAAGCGACGCTCGGAGGTGGTTGTTGACGTTCAGGACGTTCAACAACCAGCAGAGGTGACTTGTTGTGACGCAGTGCGTCAACCTCAGCAACCCGGTAGGGTGTTGACTGCACAACCCAGACAGTCTAGACAGTTTCGGGTTGACGCTGTACTTCCTCGCGCACCCATGGTTGTTGACAGTTCACAGACTGTGCAGCAGTTCCATGATATTGCGTCCGGCTCCGTCACGCATCCACCAGTGCGACCGGATTCAGCGAGTCAGACGTTGCCCACTCCGTTGCCGTTTCCTCATCAGTTTCGGATGAGGAACCCTCTGATGAGGACGTTGCTGAACAAGACGATCAGCCCCCAGCCCTGCTATCCATCCAGAAGATGCTGAAGAAGGAACGCTGCCCAGTCAGGCTGTGGATGAGTCTGGTAGGGACACTGTCATCCGTGGATCAATTTGTGTCACTAGGAAGACTACACCTCCGTCCTCTTCTATACCATCTAGCTTTTCACTGGAAAAAGGACAAGACGCTAGAAGCGGTCTCGATCCCGGTTTCCGGAAAGATAAAGTCTTGTCTGACTTGGTGAAAGGACTATATCAACCTTAGAGAGGGTCTTCCCCTGACTGTTCAGACTCCCAACCACGTTCTCTTCTCGGACGCATCGGACGTAGGCTGGGGTGCGACATTAGACGGTCGGGAATGCTCGGGATTATGGAACTCGAGTCAAAGGACAATGCATTTCAACTGCAAGGAGCTACTGGCAGTACGTCTGACCTGGAAAAGCTTCAGGTCTCTCCTTCAAGGCAAAGTGGTGGAGGTGAACTCGGACAACACCACGGCTTTGGCGTACATCTCCAAGCAAGGAGGGACCTACTCTCTGACATTGTACGAGATCGCAAGGGACCTCCTCACCTGGTCAAAAGGTCTAGACATATCACTAGTAACGAGGTTCATCCAAGGCAACTTGAATGTCATGGGAGATTGTCTCAGTCGGAAGGGACAAATAATTCCAACAGAATGGACCCTCCACAAGGATGTATGCAAGAGACTTTGGGCCACCTGGGGCCAGCCAACCATAGATCTCTTCACAACCTCGATGACCAAGAGGCTCCCAATATTTTGCTCACCAATCCCGGACCCAGCAGCAGTTCATATAGATGCCTTTCTACTAGATTGGTCACATCTAGATCTATATGCATTCCCTCCGTTCAAGATTGTCAACAAGGTACTGCAGAAGTTCGCCTCTCACGAAGGGACAAGGTTGACGCTAGTTGCTTCCCTCTGGCCCGCGAGAGAATGGTTCACCGAGGTACTTCGATGGCTAGTAGACGTTCCCAGAACACTTCCCCTAAGGGTGGACCTTCTACGTCAGCCACACGTAAAGAAGGTACACCAAGGCCTCCACGCTCTTTGTCTGACTGCCTTCAGACTATCGAAAGACTCTCGAGAGCTAGAGGCTTTTCGAAGGAGGCAGCCAGAGCGATTGCTAGAGCAAGGAGAACATCCACCCTTAGAGTCTACCAATCGAAGTGGGAAATCTTCCGAACTGGTGCAAGTCAGTATCCGTATCCTCGACCAGTACCTCTGTAACTCAAATAGCTGACTTCCTCTTATATCTGAGGAAAGAACGATCTCTTTCAGCTCCCACTATCAAGGGTTACAGAAGCATGTTGGCATCAGTCTTCCGTCACAGAGGCTTAGATCTTTCCAACAATAAAGATCTACAGGACCTCCTTAAGTCTTTTGAGACCACGAATGAGCGTCGTTTGGTTACACCTGGTTGGAATTTAGACGTGGTACTAAGATTCCTTATGTCAGACAGGTTCGAACCGCTACAATCAGCCTCCCTGAAAGATCTCACCTTAAAGACTCTTTTCCTGGTATGCTTAGCCACAGCTAAAAGAGTCAGTGAGATTCATGCCTTCAGCAAGAACATCGGATTCTCATCCGAAACGGCTACATGTTCTACAACTTGGTTTTCTAGCCAAAAACGAGCTGCCTTCTCGGCCTTGGCCAATATCGTTCGATATTCCAAACTTATCGTATGGTTAGAAATGAACTAGAAAGAGTCTTATATCCTGTAAGAGCTCTTAAGTTCTATTTAAAACGAACTAAACCTTTACGAGGCCCGTCTGAAGCTTTATGGTGTTCAGTTAAGAAACCATCTTTGCCTATGTCAAAGAATGCTTTATCCTATTTTATCAGACTGTTAATACGAGAAGCTCATTCCCATCTGAATGAGGAAGACCAAGCTTTGCTGAAGGTAAGGACACACGAAGTTAGAGCTGTCGCAACTTCCGTGGCCTTTAAACAAAATAGATCTCTGCAAAGTATAATCGACGCAACCTATTGGAAAAGCAAGTCAGTATTCGCGTCTTTTTATCTTAAGAATGTCCAGTCTCTTTACGAGAACTGCTACACTCTGGGACCATTCGTAGCAACGAGTGCAGTAGTGGGTGAGGGCTCAACCACTACAATTCCCTAATTCCATAACCTTTTTAATCTTTCTCTTGAAATGTTTTATTATTGTTTTTTGGGTTGTCCGGAAGGCTAAGAAGCCTTTCGCATCCTATTTGATTTGGCGGGTGGTCAAAGTCATTTCTTGAGAAGCGCCTAGATTAGAGGTTTTGATGAGGTCCTGTTGTATGGGTTGCAACCCTTGATACTTCAGATCCTAGGGGTCGCTCAGCATCCTAAGAGGATCGCGAGGCTCCGTAAGGAAGACGTACTTAAAAAGGCAGAGTAATTGTTCAAGTCGACTTCCTTACTAGGTACTTATTTATTTTATGTTTGTTATTTTGAATAACTGCTAAAATGAAATACAAAATACTTAGCTCATAATAATGTAAACAAGTAATGCTGGTCTCTACCCACCCCCCTGGGTGTGAATCAGCTTATATAATCACCGGCTAAGTTTAATATTGAAAAATGTTATTTTTATTAATAAAATAAATTTTTGAATATACTTACCCGGTGATTATATATTAAAGGACCTTCCCTTCCTCCCCAATAGAGACCCAGTGGACCGAGGAGAAAATTGGTTCTGTGTTTACATTGAGTACTGAGTACCTGCTCGACAGATGGCGCTGTTGATGTACACCCCCTACCTGCATAGCGATCGCTGGCGTATTTTGAACGTAGAGTTTTCTGTCGAGCAACAGAGTTGCAGCTTATATAATCACCGGGTAAGTATATTCAAAAATTTATTTTATTAATAAAAATAACATTTTAATGTTGTTATTGTTATTACTGCTCTTAAAGTATGTTGTTTTAATTGTTCATTTCCTTTCTTGTAGTTTAGCAATTTCCTTTTCTCACTGGGCTATTTTTTGTTGAATCCCTTGGGCTTATAGCATCCTGCTTTTCCAACTAGAGTTATAGCTTAGCTAGTATTAATAAGGATAATAATAGGAGCTTGTGGCCATGACCAGGTTCACGACCTTGACTCTTTTTTTTCAACTCTTCCCTACAAGAGCGCATAGTGGCGACCAGGAGGGCTGGCCTTCCTTTACGTTGAGGACGCCACAGCTCTTATATAGCAACGGAAAAAATAATAAGAGTTCCTAGAACTCTTTTTCTCTCTGGTTTCATGAGACAGTTAGCCTTGCCTTTCCTGCTGAGAAAGAGATTAAAAACCATCTTGGATTAAAGTAAATGAAATCAAACATCACATATACCAATTCTTAGGAAGAACATGTCAGAGGCACAGTTCTTAAAGATGAGTCGACTAACATCAGACAAACTCCTTTTAGCTATTACCAACCGAGTGTACCCATCTGTCCCTCGATATCGGTAGCCTTGGCCCATTGATTGTTGTTCAACAGGTTGTGTAAGAAATCTGTCTCCTTCTCGGGACAATAAACATCTCGGCCGAAGAAAAGTCGCGATACAAAGAGTGAGAGGTGAAATTGAATGGCTTTTCTACCTATTCTTTCTTCCCCTTCCTTGGGGTGCTGAAGTCACTGCTGTTTGCAGGATCAGACGCTGGATGCAAGCGCAGTAAGCCACACAATTGAGTAGCTTTTCTTAATCCCCCTTCTTACAAGATGAGGGAGATGGCCCATTGTATGAAAACAAGCCTCTCATAAAAGACCGTACAATCTGTTGACTTAAATCTATGGGCATAGGTTCTTCCACGACTGCTTAACAGTCCATGGTAATAATGTTGATGATTTCAGTGCTCACCATAGCAAGTGGTTAAATTCTGTTTCTCCTCCTGATCGCCATGGCTTAAGAGCTTTGGACATTGCTTCTGAATTGGGCTGTTAAGTAAATTTTAAGTGAAGCTACACACAGGTCTGGTAACTGCTTGGACCTCGTATACACTGACTCCCCTGGCATTATAACAAGTAAGGTTGGAGTTACGACCCATTTCTCGGTCCGTGTCACAGTCATAAGCCGACGACTTCCTGTAAACCGAAGTCCATTAAGTTAAACTTCCCTCTTCAATCACCCAGCAAGTCTTAGACCGTAGGTCAAATTGTGGGGTGGGAAGATCTTCCTTGCCACTTGATTTTAACTACCAGCACCATATTAAAACTTTACCTTCCGTCACCCAGCTACGCTGAAAGCATACTCTTATTAAAGAACCGAGTTTGGTATACAGTAGGTCCTCGGGTTACGACGGTCCCGACTTACGCGGTTTCGCCGTTACGAACGCGCCCCATAAAAATATAAAAATAATATTAAGCGTCGTTCCGTCTTACACCGTTAGCGTCGTAAGCGACGTAAACAATTGCGAACTAGTTTCTAGCGCGCGGTGGATGAATACGCTTTGCGGTGGTTGTGGGCGAGGAAGACGGCGTCGCTCAGTTCCACTCATACGCCATTTTTGGTTGTGATTGCCTGTTCTTTCTCTCACGTGTTTGATCGTTTTTTTGAACTTTTTGCCCTTCATTATGGCTCCAAAGCGCAAGGCAGATTCTTCTGATGGTAGTGCATCGAAGAAAAGGAAGGCCATCACCATGGAAGTGAAATTAGACATTATTAAGCGGTCTAAAAACGGTGAAACGCCAACGAACATTGGCCGATCGCTTGGCCTTAGCCGTTCGACCGTGGCTACTATCCTTAAAGATAAGGAGCGCATTGTTGAACACGTAAAAGGATCTGCTCCAATGAAAGCAACAGTGATAACGAAACAGCGTAGTGGTTTAATTATCGAAATGGAAAGGTTATTAGTGCTTTGGTTGGAAGATCAAAATCAACGGCGTATTCCAGTGAGCTTAATGGTTATTCAAGAGAAGGCTAAAAGGTTGTTTGAAGCGTTGAAAAAAGAAAGGGGGGGAGAAAGTGAAAGTGAAGAGTTTTCGGCTAGTAGGGGTTGGTTTATGCGATTTAAGGCTCGGGCCAATTACCATAATCTTAAAGTGCAAGGTGAAGCTGCTAGTGGGGATGAGAAAGCAGCAAGTGAATTTCCTAAAGCGTTGGCTGAGATAATTAGGGAGGGGGGTTATTCTGCTTATCAGGTGTTCAATGCAGATGAGACAGGTTTATTCTGGAAGCGCATGCCTAACCGCACGTACATAGCAAAGGAGGAGAAGTCAGCACCCGGTCATAAAGCAGGCAAGGAGAGGCTAACTTTGCTTCTTGGGGGAAATGCTGCTGGCGACTTCAAACTGAAGTCCATGCTGGTCTATCAGGCTGAAAATCCAAGGGCACTCAAGGGAATTTGGAAGAGTCAACTCCCAGTCATTTGGAAGGCAAATAAGAAGGCATGGGTGACACTTGCAGTGTTTGAAGACTGGTTTATCAACCATTTTGTACCTAGTGTGGAGCGGTATTGCGCCCAAAAGGGTATCCCCTTTAAGGTGTTGCTATTGCTGGACAATGCCCCTGGACACCCTGCCCAGCTGGGAGACTTTCACCCTAATGTCAAGGTGGTTTACCTTCCACCTAATACCACGGCCCTTTTACAGCCTATGGACCAGGGAGTGATTGCTTCATTCAAGGCCTACTACCTCCGAAGAACAATTGCTATGGCATTACAGGCAACTGAAACGAAGAAGGACTTGACTCTGAAGGACTTTTGGAAGTCCTACAACATCCTTGATGCTATTAAGAACATTGCTGATTCCTGGGAGGAGGTGAAGGTTACAAACATGAATGGTGTTTGGAGGAAGCTATGTCCTCAATTTGTTAATGATTTTCATGGGTTTGAGGACACAGTTGACCATGTTATCAAGAACATTGTTGCCCTGAGTAAGGAAACCGATTTGGATATGGAGGTTGATGATGTTACGGAGCTGCTAGAATCTCATGGAGAGGAGTTATCTGCTGGGGACTTGATACAACTGGAGAAGCAGATCATAGAGGAAGAGGAAGAAGCCCCCACCCCAGACCCTAAGGCTTTCACAAGGCAGGGCTTGTCAAAAGGTTTTGCCGAGATACAACAAGCATTGGCAACTTTCGAGGCTCAAGATCCCAACATGGACAGGTTCACCAGGGTTTCCAGAGGTGTCATGGACTTACTGCAGTGTTATAAGGAGATTTTGGATGAGAAGAGGATCCTCTCTGTCCAGTCTAACCTGGAGCGGTATTTTAAGAAAGTAGAGAGAACTGCACCCTCTACATCAGCTGCCTCTACTACTCCAGATTTGCCTGCAACAGAGCCTCTACCATCAACCTCAGCTGCCTCTATTGCTACAGAGCCTCTGCCATCAACCTCAGCTGCCTCTGCTTCTCCAGCTTCTCCACCACCTCTTGTAGGCTCTTCACCTCCAGACTCGCCTGCCCCAGCTTCTCCAGCATCTTCTGTCTCACTTCCAGAGAATCCTGATTCACCTGCCCCAGTTTCTCCAGCATCTTCTGCACCTTCCTCTCCACAATAAACCAGTCTCTCCGTCCCTTGCAACATCCCTTCCAGTGTGCAAGCCAACCATAGGAATAAGGTAAGGAATTGTTCTCTTTTTTTTTTTTATTGATATTTACTTTAATTCATGTGGTAAGGAATTGTTTTCTTTTTTTTTATTGATATTTACTTTAATTCATGTGGTAAGGAATTGTTTTCTTTTTTTATTGATATTTACTTTAATTCATGTGGTAAGGAATTGTTTTCTTTTTTTTTATTGATATTTACTTTAATTCATGTGGTAAGGAATTGTTTTCTTTTTTTATTGATATTTACTTTAATTCATGTGGTAAGGAATTGTTTTCTTTTTTTTATTGATATTTACTTTAATTCATGTGGTAAGGAATTGTTTTCTTTTTTTATTGATATTTACTTTAATTCATGTGGTAAGGAATTGTTTTCTTTTTTTATTGATATTTACTTTAATTCATGTGGTAAGGAATTGTTTTCTCTTTTTCTAATATTGTTTTTATGTCATTTGATACATTTTATTATAGTACAGTATACAGTAATACTTTACAGTACAGTACAGTACGTATATTTATGGTGTTCCGACTTACACGGAAATTCGGGTTACACCGCGTCTTAAGAACGGATCAGCGTCGTAACCCGAGGACCCCCTGTAGTTAGAAAAAATGCAAATATTCTTGCAGCCCGTAAAAAGGGTCATTTAATCCAGGATTTGCGGGAACTTTTAGAATTTAGTACAGAGAGGAACCAGTTCACCCATAAGTTATATGCGTTCACATGACAGAGTGATTTGATCTTAAAATGAATTAGTGATGTTTTCAATCGTAATGAATAATTTTTTCCAAATTTGGTGCTCTTCCAATATGTGATCTATAGAGTTGGACGGAGGTTATGTTTTACCCCGCATTTATGAACGGCTATCTAGCCACAATTTTAATTGTAGAGTGATGAAACTTGTTGGGATTAACTTATATAAAAAGCTGGAAATTATTAACCCTTTTACCCCCAAAGGACGTACTGGTAAGTTTCACAAAACTCATCCCTTTACCCCCATGGACGTACCGGTACGTCCTTGCAAAAAAATGCTATAAAAACTTTTTTTTTTCATATTGATAATTTTTTGAAAAATTCAGGCATTTTCCAAGGGAATGAGACCAACCTGACCTCTCTATGACAAAAATTAAGGCTGTTAGAGCAATTTAAAGAAAATATACTGCAAAATGTGCTGGGGAAAAAATAACCCCTTGGGGGTTAAGGGTTGGAAATTTCCAAAGAGCCTGGGGGTAAAAGGGTTAAATTTTGGAAGGTCAAGGTCACAGTTAAGCAAAATGTCCAATTCACGCAATCAGCCATAAGTTTGGACATTGTTGTCGCAGAGAATTCAAACTTAGTTCATATTTGAGAGTATGAATATCCACGCCAACTAATACATGTTAAGGTCAAGATCAAGAAATAGGTTGCCTTGGCAGAGGTCTTGTGCTCTACTGAGTGCCCCTCTAATTCCAATATGTGATTTTCCAAATTGTCATTTTTTAATCATTATACTTGAGAAATGAGCTTGTTAACACCCAGTTTTATTGTCTACTCATTTAACATGATCCAATCATAAACATCATTATTTGCCGTCATTCTAATATTTTTTCCTTGGCCGTGGCTTGCTTCTCTCGCAAATAAACGTATACTCACTGTGGTACGTGAATGTGTTGCGCTCGCCAGTCGCATGGATCAGTATTAAATTATCTTAATTACCTATAATTTATATTATGTTTATTATGTTCCTCAAATTGCTTTTGCCATAAATAGCAGATGAGTGTCATAGATTGGCTGATCTCGTTTTGGAAGAGCACCGAAAAAAACTAGTTCTATTAGAAACTACATAGTACCGATCTTCTTCAGTAATCTATTATATTCAATAAGCATGTAAATTTGTTTCAATCATGAATCCTGACCCAACATGAAAATTAGTTATGGAGTGGCATGTGACTTGAGATTTTTCTTTCATTTCAGGTTTCAACTATAAGAATTGCCAGCAAAATGAATCGGCAAAGCAGTCCCCCAAGAGGCTTCAGCAAAATCCTGGCAGTTTCAATTATAGCAAGCAAGAAAACCTGTTGTCTATGATGACGACACAATAGGAATTGGCCCTTCCAGTGATGGAATACAAAAGTAAGGGGTAAAAGTTCATTAAGAAAGGCTGAGAAAATTTTGTAAATCAATTGTCTACTGTACACTAATCCACAAGAGACACTTTCTTTATTATGAGTTGACTGAGAAGTAAGTGGATCTATTCTTAGCATCACTATTAGATTTTTAAGTTATAGATTGCAAAGAATGGAGAAATGTTGATTCAAAAGCTCAAGATAGAGACGACTGGCGAAATCTAACCGAGGCCCTTTACGTCAATAGGCGTAGGAGATGATGGCAATGATTATTATAAAGTAGTAAAAATGAGGTTCCATTTGAGAATCTTTTATTTTTTAATATAATTTGAATGATTGTATACTACATTTATTACTACCATGTAATCATTTCGCTGATCTTAAATCTGTGTAAAAGATCCTTTATTTCCTGTTTTACACTAAAGTTCATAGCATTATTTAGTTGCTTCCATTATCATTGAGTTAAGAAAGGTACAAATATGTTTGAAAAAAGTCAGGACAGGAAGAAATGAGTGAGGGGAAAAAAACAAAGACTGAAAGGATAGAGTTGGTGTTATGCTAGACACTGAAAATCCTTGGTTCTGTGTGTGTTGAGTTTTATACATATGTCTTTTAGTGGCTCAAACTCTGTTTAGTTTTTATGAAAAAAGCATTTTTTCATAATCTTGGATTAAAATTGCATTTCCATCGAAGACAAATTGATAGCGGTTCTTGCATGTCTGTTCGGCTGGAAGTACATACATACATATACCAAGGCACTTCCCCAATTTTGGGGTGTAGCCAACATCAAACAAATGAAAAAAAAAAGGGGGACCTTTCCTCTCTACGTTCCTCCCAGCCTGACAAGGGACTCAAACAAGTTCGGGTGATAGGTTACTGCCGTTTACAAATGTAGATGTCACTCGAGTGGGGTTTTTTCATGGTGACTTTTCTCAAGCTGCACGGCTTTCCGTCCCTTTGCTATTTTGGTTACTTTCCAATAAGCTTTTCATCTTCTTTTGATATTGCTTGGATCCCTTAGGACTGGCCTCTGGAAGGCCTAATGTGCATTGTGGAAATATTTGACGATCATATTGTTTATTGATAATAATAATGACATTATTAATAATTTTGTTTGCGGATGATACTGTACTGGTTGCAGACACAGAAGAGAAGCTTTGCCAATTAGTAACAGAATTTGGAAGTGTGTGTGAGAGAAGGAAGTTGAGAGTTAATGTGGGTAAGAGTAAGGTTATGAGATGTACGAGAAGGGAAGGTGGTGCGAGGTTGAATGTCATGTTGAATGGAGAGTTACTTGAGGAGGTGGATCAGTTTAAGTACTTGGGGTCTATTGTTGCAGCAAATGGTGGAGTGGAAGCAGATGTACGTCAGAGAGTCAATGAAGATTGCAAAGTGTTGGGGGCAGTTAAGGGAGTAGTAAAAAATAGAGGGTTGGGCATGAATGTAAAGAGAGTTCTATATGAGAAAGTGATTGTACCAACTGTGATGTATGGATCGGAGTTGTGGGGAATGAAAGTGATGGAGAGACTGAAATTGAATGTGTTTGAGATGAAGTGTCTAAGGAGTATGGCTGGTGTATCTCGAGTAGATAGGGTTGGGAACGAAGTGGTGAGGGTGAGAACGGGTGTAAGAAATGAGTTAGCAGCTAGAGTGGATGTGTTGAGGTGGTTTGGCCATGTTGAGAGAATGGAAAATGGCTGTCTGCTAAAGAAGGTGATGAATGCAAAAGTTGATGGGAGAAGTACAAGAGAAAGGCCAAGGTTTGGGTGGATGGATGGAGTGAAGAAAGCTTTGGGTGATAGGATAGATGTGAGAGAGGCAAGAGAGCATGCTAGAAATAGGAAGGACCTTGGATGACGCGGAGGTAGCAGCAGTAGGGGATTCATCGTTATGAAGCTTCATCTGTGGTGGATAATGTGGGAGGTTGGGCTGTGGCACCCTAGCAGTACCAGCTGAACTCAGTTGAGTCCCTTGTCAGTCTGGGAGGAACGTAGAGAGTAGAGGTCCCCTTTTTGTTTTGTTTCATTTGTTGATGTCAGCTACCCCCCAAAATTGGGGGAAGCGCCTTGGTATATGTATGTGTGTATGTATGTATTAATATCTATAATGATGATATTAGTATAAGAAATATGGATGATTATGATTAGAATTCCGTAAGCATTGCATTAGGGTAGAAATATCTATAGTCAATTTTTTTTAAGCGAGGCGGATTTGCACCGACTCGCAGCGGTGCCCTTTTAGCTCGGAAAAGTTTCCCGATCGCTGATTGTTTAAAATTATCTCGTCCAACCAGTCAGCGATCAGGAAACTTTTCCGAGCTAAAGGGGCACCGCTGCGAGTCGGTGCAAATCTGCCTCGCTAAAAAAGATTGACTGATAGTGGTATTTGTATATTTTTTCTTTTTTAGGTTCTTAAATAATAATTTGGTTTAAGTAGTTTAAAGGTTACAAAATTGTATCGGTTCTAATTCACAGCTTCATTTCAGGTTCACGGCGTGTCGTCGTCGTCGGCGCCCACTCGTGTCCGAGTATTGGGTTCTGTCGTTAGCCATCAGCCTCCTGAGAAAGAGATGAAGAAGGGTGGCGGAAACGACAGAATGCCAGTAGCTGGGTATATTGTTTTGGGTGGTCGTGGCTTTGCAACGGCCACGCACACACACTTGGCCCACACCGTTTTCACCGCGGCTCAAGACATATGAGACAGGCGGCGTGTACGATGTCATGAAGTCCATGAAGAGAAAAAAACCTTAATGATACATCGCACCACCATATTGTCACAAGATGAGAAGAGCTCGCTCACTCTTTGAGTGTCGGTATAGAAAACTGGGGCGTGATTGAACCACGACCATAGATCCCTTGTATTGTATTAACCCTTTTACCCCCAAAGGATGTACTGGTACGTTTCACAAAACTCATCCCTTTACCCCCATGGACGTACCGGTACGTCCTTGCAAAAAACTGCTGTTTACATTTTTTTTTTTTGCATATTTTTGATAATTTTTTGAGAAACTTCAGACATTTTCCAAGAGAAAGAGACCAACCTGACCTCTCTATGAGGAAAATTAAGGCCGTTAGAGCAATTTAAAAAATATATATTGCAAAATGTGCTTGAAAAGAAACCCTGGGGGTTAAGGGTTGGAAATTTCCAAATAGCCTGGTGGTTAAAGGGTTAAGGAGTTATTGTTGATGGGCACCATAGTAAGTATAGGAATGTGATATCCGGTGTTCCACAGGGTAGTGCTCTTGGCCCATTGCTTTTCATACTATATATACATGACATGTGGTTTGGCCTAGAAAACAAGCTTGTTGCATATGCAGATGATGCTACTCTCTTTGCATCAATTCCATCTCCTAAATGTAGATCTGGGGTTGGTGAATCCCTTGATAGAGATTTAGCTAGAATTAGTGCATGGTGTAAATTATGGGGAATGAAGTTGAATCCTAACAAAACACAAAGTATGATTGTAAGTAGGTCAAGGACGGTGGCTCCTCAACATCCGGATCTCAGTATTATTATTATTATTATTACTATCCAAGTATTGATAATGTTTCTTTAACTTTGAATGACTTTTAAGATTTTAGGTGTGATTCTTGACAGCAAATTTACTTTTGAGAAACACATTAGGTCTGTGTCTTTTCGGTGATCAATCTATTCTAAAAACGTTTTTTTATTCTTTCATTCTACCTTGTTTCGAGTATTTTTCTTCTGTCTGGTCTTCTGCTGCTGATTCTCATCTTAACTTGTTGGACAGAAACTTACGATCTATTGTATCTTTTGTTCCGTACCTGAAATACAAACCACGCTATTTAATAGGGGTATTACTTTCGGCGTAGCTGAAATGACGAGCCATTAAAATTTAACGAGGGTTTACTACCCCCACCGCTAGTTAGCGGGGGTAGGGGAGGGTAGCTTGCTACCCCCCCTCACACACACCTGTGCTTGAGCTCACTTTGCTCTCGGCTCGGATGGTAGTTGGACGTGTCCGCTCTCATCCTTGCCGCTCATTGGCAGCCATTAATGCTTTTTTTGCCTCTGCGATTATGCGCACCTGCCCTGGATTACCCGACCGCCCCTGCGGAACATTCATGTCGGCGGTCGAGACAGACCCTCACACCCTTTGCCCTTACTGTAGAGGCTAACGGTGTGACAGAGATAATAAGTGTGGTGAGTGTAGGGAGTGGTCTACCTCCCAGTGGGAGAGGTTTTCTCAGCGACGTAAGAAGAAGTCCAGACGGGATATTTCTCCTTCGAAGGTTTTTTTGAAAGAAGAAAAACCCAAGGACTCTTCTTCCGTTGCCCAAACCTCCTCCGAAGCTACCACTCGTTCGGTCTCTTTCGAGAGACCGTCGAGTGGTAGCGTAGACCATGGTACTGTTTTCCAAGCTCGGGGTTAAAGAGATGGCGTTGCCTCCCCTAGCGAGGCAGCTCCACCTCTCCCCCCCGGGGGAGGATGTGGCACTAACAAATCTTCTGCTGCTTTGGTCTTCCTTGGGGCTCGAGGGTTCGCCCTCCAAGGAAGCATTATAGTACTTGACTACATCCGATTGGGTGCCGCTGTCAAGCAATCGCCGACTCTGGCAGAGGTTGATCCTCTGTCGATTGTCGACGTTGTGATGTCAGAGGTATCCAATGCGGTATCTCCTAATACCTCTGCCTCTTCACATCCCGCAGTAGCTGAAGGCTTAGTTTCTCCCGTTCCTGCTCAACCAACGAGGGAGAAACTAAGTCCAACAGTCTCTCCTGCTAGTGTTTCTCTCTCTCGGGGGAGTTCACTTACAGAGACTCCTCTTCGGAGGACTGCAGAAGGTCAGCTTGCTGATCCAACGGCCCCCAGAGGGCGTATTCGTCGCAAGGCTCACCTTTCCCTTTGCCAGAGAGGCCTTCCTTCACCTGCGGTGAGGAGGCGCCTATTTGGTTCATCATCTTCGTTGCAGTCCGCCGCAGAGGAGCCTCGTCACCGACTGTTCCTGCTCTGGTCCTGGACCTCTCAGCGGATCGTTCGCGATCCCCTTCGGTGGAAGGTCGTCCTTTCAAAGGACACGTCGACCTTCCACCCGACAGACCTGCTGACCTGCCGTCGCCGTTCCTGAGGGCTGATGCGCGCTACGCGCCTACGAAACCTGACTTACATGCTCGTCAGGCATCGAACTCTAATACGGGGCATCAAGGGCGTATGCGCCATTGCGCGCATACGTTCCTCACGCGCCATGCTGATGATGGGCATGCGCGCCAGGCTTTGCCTAAGCTAGCGCGCCAGTGCTCACCTGCGCGCCATCAACCTCCTGCACGCCAGCGCATCAGCGCTCTCCAGCGCATTAGCGCTCTCCAGCGCGCCAGCGCTCTCCTGCACGCCAGCGCAGCAGCGCCCTCCAGCGCGCCAGCGCTCTCCAGCACGCCAGCGCTCTCCTGCACGCCAGCGCATCAGCGCTCTCCAGCGCGCCAGCGCTCTCCTGCACGCCAGCGCTCTCCTATACGACAGCAATCTCCTGCGTGCCAGCGCTCTCCCGCTCGCCAGCACCCACGCACAGCGATCTTTTCTCCTGCGCGCCCATGATCTTTGGATCTGGGTGTTGTTGGGAAGTCGAAGGTGACTTCTCCTATGCGCCAACAGCTGTCTCCAGCGCGCCAACGCGCAGTCTCCTTCTGGCGCCCAGGAGGATACGTGCACGCGCCCATTTTCTCTTGTAGTTGACAGCCACCATGCTGACGCGCGTCCACAAGATGCACGCACAAGCTTCAACCGTGCACCAGGGATATCTCTCCTGCGTGTGCGCGCCCTACGACATCTGCTGGGGTGCGCGAACTCTCGCCCGAGTGTTCAACGCCCTGATCCTGTGCGCGAACATTCGCCCACGCTCGCCATCAGTCTCCTGTGCACTCTCCTGTGCACCCACAGTCACCCGCACTCGCTCCTACGCGCCATCATTCTCCTGCGCGCCCTTGCAATCACACGCGCATCAGCAATCTCCCCCGTGTATTCTCCATGGCGCGAGCACCATTACGCGCCCCCACACGAGCGTCAATACCCTCGTGCGCGCGAGGCTGCTGGACAACGCACGGCAAGGTCGCCATTGCTGCATTCCCTTCCCTACAAACGCATAACAGCGCGCATTGCGGCGGAAGGGAAGCATCCAGAAAGGTCCAGGATCCCTCTTTCTTTTCAGGCGAACCCACCTTTGGGAACTCCTCCCAGGGATCCGTCGATCCCTGTACCTCCAGAGGGAGTGTCTGACAGCGCGACTGTCGGTCAACAACCATGGTTCGGTGCACTAATCAGAGCGGTTATGCGGGCTTTCAAGCCTGTTCTCTCTGAATTATGTCACAGATCCTTGGCTGTTTCTACTCCTCTGAAGAGAAAAAGAGGAGTTCCGGACGAGGTAGCTACTCCGAGAGCTAAGTTGACTCCACGCAGGCCTTTGAGGTAGGTTCCTTCACCCCCTCAGACTTTTTCTCCTTCCCTGTCAGACGAGTACTTCCTTTCCTCTGGGGAATCACGTGAGGTGAGACGTTCCCCCATCGCACCAATGGGGGAAACCCCACCTCACGCTGAGAAGTCTTCCCGAGTAGGGGCTGGAAAGAACTTGCCACCGTCTATGTAGGAGTCCATCATCATTCCCAGGAAGGAGTCGAAGGACTCGAAGACGGTACCAAAGTCCTCTACAAGACTTAGGACGGAGCCAACTAGCCACTCGGAGGACGTCCGCGAATCTCCCAAGAAGGGCCTTTGGGGACAGGAGACTTTGCTGCAAGCCCATCGTCAAGAGGAGAACAGCAAGAGTCAGAACATGTGTTTTGGCAAGTTCTGACTCTAATGAGGGCTCTCAATGGGTTTGCCGACCCAGAGATCCCTCTTCGAGAGGGCAAGGACTCGGTCTTGGACCGCGTATTTGGCACTCAAAAACCTTCCAAGGCCAGTGCGGCTCTGCCCTGGTCTCAGGGGGTTAAGAGTACCAGGGACAAGATTGCTGTACAGCTCTCCGAGTTGTCCTCCTCCAACCGTTCCAGTGCCGGCAACAAGCTTCTCCCACCTCCTCGCGTACAGCAGAGGAGGTACTTTGAGATCTTGGAGGTGCCTTGTTTAGCTCTTCCTCTCCACCATTCGTTGGGAGAGCTTACCAGGGGAGTCCCTCTTGAGAGAGACTCCAACCGGCAGGTCTCGATCTTGGCAACCGAGATCCTTAACCAGGAGAAGGTTGCGAAGTGTGCTATGCAAGCCACGTTGACATCTGGTTAGTGACCTTAAGTATCCTGATACGCTCGGAGGATTTTTCCAAAGAACGTACCGTGAAAGCTATGGAGACGTTCCTTCTCTCAGGCACTCACACGATCGAGTTTCTGACCCACCAAGTCTCGAACTTGTGGGCAAACACCATCCTGAAACGTCGGGACGCGGTGGCTGAGAGGTTCCATCAGAAGGTCCTTAGGACCGAGATCAATAGGCTCAGACATTCTTCCTTAGAAGAAACAAACCTGTTTGAGCCTAATGATGTGGAACAGGCCACTGAGAGGTGGAGGAAGTCCCACCAAGACTCCCTCCTTCATATAGCTTTGACATCGAAGCCCTATAAGCCTCCAGCACCCCAGCAGTCCCGTCCGACCAAGACCACGAAACCAACGGCAGCAACGAAGACAGTGGTGTCTAAGCCCTTTCCTGTCAAGGATACGAAAGGCAAAAAGTCCTCCAGAGGAAGCAAAAATCCTAGAGGGACCAGCCGAGGCCGCAAACGCTAGGATTGGCAGTCCCCCTGCATGTCCACCAGTGGGGGGATGCCTGCAAACTTGTGCTGACAGGTGGCAGCAACTCTGGGCCGATTCCTGGACGATTTCCATAATCAGTCAGGGATATCGCGTCCCGTTCACAACATCTCTACCTCCCCTGACGACGAATCCAGTTCGGCAAGAGGCCAAGCCCTTCGGGCAGAAGTCCAGACCCTGTTGAAGAAGGGCGCTCTCCAAGAGGTCCTCGACGGGTCTCCAGGCTTCTTCAGTCGACTCTTTCTTGTAAAGAAGGCATCTGGAGGGTGGAGACCAGTCATCGACCTCTCAGCCCTGAACAAGTTTTTCAAACAAACTCCGTTCAGCTTGGAGACGGCAGACACGGTCAGACTAGCAGTGAGACCGCAAGACTTCATGTGTACACTGGATCTAAAGGACGCGTACTTCCAGATCCCAGTCCATCCGTCTTCAAGGGAGTACTTAAGATTCAGCCTAGACAACAAAGAGTACCAGTTCAAGGTGCTGTGCTTCGGTCTCTCCACAGCACCACAGGTTTTCACCAGAGTGTTCACCCTAATATCTTCGTGGGCACACAGGATCGGCATCCGTCTCCTTCGTTATCTGGACGACTGGTTGATCCTAGCAGACTCGGTGTCATCCCTTCTTCAACACCGGGACAAACTTCTGAGACTTTGCCAAGATCTGGGGATCCTGGTAAATCTCGAGAAGTCTTCTCTGCTCCCTACGCAAAGACTGGTATATCTAGGCATGATTATAGGCACCAATCTCCACAAAGCCTTCCCATCAGACGACAGGATAGCAAGGCTGAGGAAGGTCGCAAGCCCTTTTCTCAGACGAGAAGAACTTCCAGCCCAATCGTGGTTACGTCTCCTCGGTCACCTTTCATCATTGGCTCGTCTAGTTCCCAACGGTTGCCTCAGGATGAGATCCCTCCCGTGGCGACTCAAGTCCCGGTGGAATCTAGGTTACGATTCCCTGGACGTCTTGATCCCTATGGGACCTGCGGAACGGACGAACCTCCAGTGGTAGGCGACAGACGAGAACCTATGAAGAGGAGTGGATCTTCTCGTCTTCCCCCCGGATTTGATGCTGTTTTCGGACGCTTCAAAGAAAGGGTGGGGGGCCCACGTACTGCACCACACGACCTCAGGCCTGTGGTCAGAATCAGAAAAGTACCTCCATATAAATCTCCCAGAGATGAAGGCCGTCGTCCTGGCCCTTCAACAGTTCCAACAATTCCTGGCGGGTCACTCTGTGGTGGTGATGAGCGACAACACCACAGTAATGGCTTACATCAACAAACAAGGAGGTACCTTTTCGAAGCAGCTATCC
This sequence comes from Palaemon carinicauda, assembly GCF_036898095.1. Classification (NCBI taxonomy): domain Eukaryota; kingdom Metazoa; phylum Arthropoda; class Malacostraca; order Decapoda; family Palaemonidae; genus Palaemon; species Palaemon carinicauda. The sequence goes on from NC_090730.1 coordinate 177,177,966, forward strand.
CATCTTGCAGTAGAGATACTGAGATGGGCCGAAGCCCACTCGATTCCACTATCGGCAGGCTTCATTCCAGGCAAAAGGAATGTGCTCGCCGACAATCTGAGCAGAGCGTCTCAAATAGTGAGTACCGAGTGGTCTTTGGATCATCTAGTAGCCAACAAAGTCCTGACTTTGTGGGGTTCTCCGACTGTGGATCTGTTCGCAACAGCCCTGAACTTAAAGCTTCCGCTGTACTGCAGCCCAGTCCCAGATCCCAAGGCTCCCTGGCAAGATGCTTTCCAACAACGGTGGGAAAACATGGACGTTTACGCCTTTCCCCCGTTCTGTCTGATGAGGAGGGTTCTCAACAAGACCAGAACATCGGTCAATCTCTCAATGACCCTCATAGCTCCGCTATGGCATCACACAGAATGGTTTCCGGACCTTCTGGAACTCCTAACGGAACTATCAAGAGAACTCCCTCCACGGCAAGACCTGCTCAGACAACCACATTCCAACATCTTCCACAAAGCCGTAGCTCCGCTACGACTTCATGCCTGGAGACTATCCAGCATCTCCTCGTTGAGAGAGGATGTCTGGACATCTGTGAAAGTCATCCGCAGCAGTCTACCAGACAAAGTGGAAAGTCTTCTGTGGTTGGTGTCATGGAAGGGGTATCTCTCAACTCGATGCCATTATTCCAACAATAGCGGAGTTCCTCGTGTATTTGCGAGAAGAAATGCGCCTTTCAGTCTCGGCAGTGAAAAAGCTATCGCTCAGCCTTAAGTCTAGCCTTCAGGCTGATAGGAATGGACATTTCTTCATCGCTGGAACTTTCTCTACTCATACGTAGTTATGAACTTACCTGCCCTCAGTCGGAAGTGAGACCTCCCCCTTGGAACGGGGTTCGAGTTCTCAGGTCTCTTAAGAGACCTCCCTATGAACCATTACACCAGGCATCAGATCGCCACCTAACCTGGAAGACGGTATTCCTGCTAGCTTTGGCCTCGGCCAAGCGAGTCAGCGAACTTCATGGTCTCTCGTATAACATCGCCCATTCAAGGGGAGGGGGAGAGGTAACGTTCAGCTTCGTCCCTGAGTTTATTGCTAAGACTCAGAATCCTGGAGTAGCGGTTCCTCGATTCGACTCCTTCCGGATTTCTAATCTCCGTTCTGTAACAGATGACCCAGACCATCTCTTACTATGCCCAGTAAGGAGTTTGAGGCTATATCTTAAAAGAACAGCTGCAGTCCGTCCTCATGTGCCAGCATTATTCTTCAGCACAGGGAGGACTAAGAGGAGGGTCACCAAGAACACCATCTCGGCATGGATTCGTAGGGTGATTCATCTGGCCTTGAATCCAGATCCTCATCCGTCACGTCGCCCTAGAGCACATGATGTCAGGGGCATAGCTATGTCCCTGGCCTTCAAAAGAAATTTTTCAGTGACGCAGGTTCTTCAAACTGGGGTGTGGAAGCGTCAAACAACCTTCACAGCCCACTACATGCAAGACGTGACCCACAGGAGGCTCGATACGTTCTCTATCGGCCCTGTGGAGGCTGCACAACAGCTGGTCTAAACCTCAGGCTCCTTAATGGACAAGTAGCAGAAGGTTGAGGGCACTGTAACCCGGTTTTAGTCTGCATAAATGAAAAGGTTTGACTGGCCCTTATTCTTTTCTTCATCATCCCTTCTCTTGGGGAAAGCTGCATCCTGGGTTCTCTAAATAGCTGACCTCAACCACTGCAGGTAAACCATGTTCCCTTGTGTTCCTAGTATTAAGTTAATACTGTCACGTCCTCATACCCTGACGAGGTGGTATTGGGAAAGTCCTAGTCTACAAGTTTCCATCTAAAGAACTTTAGATCAACTTCCTAGGACAAGTCACACTTCATTATACCTTCACACACAGCTTGCGTAGGCCTCAGTCCTTGCGTAGCAAGGTTCTAGCGAGGTGCAGGGACTCCTTATTTCTTGGGTGCTGACACACTCAAATAACGAGTCCCTGGGCAAAGCCAAAAGCCAGTACTGGCTGGGACATCCACCCTTCCTTATGGGTGAGTCACCCATATTAAATAGCGTGTTTTGTATGTCAGTTACGGAACAAATGACAAATTCGTAGGTAATTTGTATTTTTCCTAACTATACAAACCTTTGCTATTTAATCAAACTTGCCCACCAGCCCTATCCCCCTTGAAATCCTACCTCCAAGCAAAGTGAGCTCAAGCACAGGTGTGTGTGAGGGGGGTGGGGTAGCAAGCTACCCTCCTCTACCCCCGCTAAATAGCGGTGGGGGTAGTAAACCCTCGTTAAATTTTAATGGCTCGACATTTCAGCTATGCCGAAAGTAATACCCCTATTAAAAAGCTAAGGTTTGTATAGTTAGGAAAAATACAAAATATCTACAAATTTGTCATATTCCTGATCTAGATGTTAATTTTTGGCACTGTTGTTCAATTAGTTCATTATGCATGTTGCATAAGATTTTTCATAATTCTGACCATCCTTTACATTCAGATCTTCCTGGACAGTTCCATCCTGTTCGTAATACTAGGCAGGCAGTTAATTATAATAGTCTGGCCTTTTCCATCATGAGGCTCAGTGCTACACAGTATTCTAGAAGTTTTATTCCAGCTGTGACCAAGTTGTGGAATGATCTTCCTAATCGGGTAGTTGAATCAGAATTTCAAAAGTTCAAAGTTGGAGCAAATGTTTTTATGTTGACCAGGCTGACATGAGTCTTTTTATAGTTTATATATGACATATCTGTTTTGATGTTACTGTTTTTAGAATAATCTATTGTTAATTTTTCCTCATCGCTTATTTCCTTATTTCCTTTCCTCACTGGGATATTTTTCCCTATTGGAGCCCTTGAGCATATAGCATCTTGCTTTTCCAACTAGGGTCGTACCTTGGCTAGTAATAATAATAATAAAAAGTGTTTTATCTACCTCCCTTTTCTGTGTCTGTCAGATTTGTTTTGGTTTTGATGTGCTGTACAATATGCCTCGTTGTCCAGTCATTGGTCTGGGGAAGAAGATATTCAGCTCCTGTATGCCCTGTCATGAAGAAGTATTGTTTTATTTATTCAGTGAAATGTTTATCTCTCCAGGCAATCTTCCCTGTGTGTACGCGCCAAATTGTAATACCATAGCCTCTGTACCATGGTCTTCCGCTATCTTGGGTTAGAGGTCTCTTGCTTGAGGGTACACTTGGGCACAGTATTCTATCTAATTTCTCTTCATCTTGTTTAGTTAAGATTTTATAGTTTTTATGGGAAATATTTATTTTAATGTTATTACTGTTCTTGAAACATTTTGTTTCCTTGTTTCCTTTCCTCATGGGGCTATTTTCCCTCTTGGGGCCCCAAGGCTCTCTGGCAAGATGCTTTCCAACAACAGTGGGACAACATCGACATTTATGCCTTTCCCCCATTCTGTCTGATGAGGAGGGTGTTCAACAAGACCAGAACATCGGTCAATCTTTCAATGACCCTCATAGCTCCGCTATGGCATCACGCGGAATGGTTTCCGGACCTTCTGCAACTCCCAACGGAGCTACCGAGAGAACTCGCTCCTGCTTTTCCAACTAGGGTTGTAGCGTATCAAGTAATAATAATAATAGAGGATTCAAATCACTCAGAGGCGAAACTAAATGTCATGCCAAATCTTCGTTGGATGTATTTTAAATTAATTTCACGCTTGCAGCGCACTCATGTCTATTAGTGAGTCGCAAGTGTTATCTGACAAAGTTCTGACTGCTAACGTGCCTCCTCCTGTAATGCACTCTGGGGAAGATTTCCCATTCACAGATTAGACTTGAGTGGGCGAAGTCTCAAAATCTTGGGAGACCATAAATTCGTAACCTTTATACATATTCTTTCATTACTTGGCTGGCAGTCTTTGAAGCAAACCCATATTTATCTCAGATTTTGGATGGATTTTTTTATGCTCTTAAAGCTATCAATACACCCCTTTTCAGTGTAGAAAGCTGTACTAAAGTATATGTCAGTTACTATAATTTTTTTTTATTTCATAACCTTGTTTAGTGTTTCAAAGTAAAGTGAGATGACTTCTTTCCTGCGTGAGTCTTGCTTGGCATTCATTATCTTCTTCATTTCTTGTTTTTAATCATAATTTCTTTTTGTTTTCATCATTTATATTATTATTATTATTATTTGCTAAGCTACAACCGTAGTTGGAAAAACAAGATGCTATAAGCCCAGGGGCTCCAACAGGGAAAATAGCCCAGTGATGATGAATGTTTAGGTTTCACATACTGCACTAGTAAATTATCCTCTATTGGTCATCTCTAAGCTATGAAATTTGTTGCTAAGACATCAATAAGCTATGGGATTTGCTCTTAAGAGCCAGTCCAGGGAGAACTTCAAGTCAACAAAGTGATCCATTGGTTGCTCTTACCTTGCGGTTTCTCATGAAGGGTATTTCTGTGTCCTGTTCCAGACACTGCTCTGTTGTAATGGCTTCCTCTTGCCTCTCGCTCAAGGATAGTCGCCTGTTATCTCTGTTGAGGAAGACTGTTTCTTACTGGAAATGTGTGAAGGAGACGTTGTTTATCTCTAGATTATTATTTGAGATATTTGCTGTGCTCACTAATGTTTTAAATTCAGTTTGGGGCTCTTTGCACTTCTTGGAATAAGCCTCTGCCATAATACCTTCTCGTAAGTTTTGTCCTTTGATGCACGAACCCCTCCCACATGTGGATGATTCTTTCTTGTCCGAATTGGACGAGGTTAGTGCGACTTCCATGAGAGACTCGGTGCGTTCCGTTGTTTCAGCTGCCGTCACTACTGTGGCTGCTCTATCAACCGTTACGACTACGCCTTCCTTTTCAGGTACGCCTCCGGTTTCTGTCCCTCCTCCTTCCCTGGTTGAGCCGGGCGAACCAACACTTCCTAAATTCTCATCTACCTTGGAAAATAGGTTCCTGTTGGAATACATGAAGGCCTGTATGGAAGGGACCCAAGAATACCAAAGAAGGATGGGTAAAGCCTTACAGGAGGAGATTAGAGGATCCTTTTATTATTATTATTATTATTATTATTATTATTATTATTATTATTATCCAAGCTACAACCCTAGCTGGAAAAGCAAGATGCTATAAGCCCAGGGGCTTCAACAGGGAAAAATAGCCCAGTGAGGAAAGGAAATAAATAAAGGAAGAGAATAAATTAACAATAAATCATTCTAAAATAAGTAACGTCAAAACAGACATATCATATATATACTATTAACAACGTCAAAAACAAATATGTCATAAATAAACTATAGAAAGACTCATGTCCGCCTGGTCAACAAAAAAGCATTTGCTCCAACTTTGAACTTTTGAAGTTCTACTGATTCAACCACCCGATTAGGAAGATCATTCCACAACTTGGTCACAGCTGGAATAAAACTTCTAGAGTACTGCGTAGTATTGAGCCTCGTGATGGAGAAGGCCTGGCTATTAGAATTAACTGCTTCCCTCTTACACGCAACAGAGCCCGTGAAGGTATGCGGGTCATGCAGTGCTTTCAGAGGGTATTTTTGATATTGGATCAGTTGCTGATCTGGAATTTTATCCAGATATAGAGGCCTACCCCGTTTGCCTACCCCTTTTGCTATGTTATGTTAGCTGAAGGTGGCCCGTGGGGACGACACTATCCCTAAGAAACGATTCTAGTTCACACCAGAGCGCGGCATCTGGCAGTGAAGGAAATAAAGACACTAGGGTGTATTAGCACAATTAGGTGCTTTTCCTGAAAGGTTGGATACTTTTATGGCACCCGACACAATGGTTTTTCCCTTTGCTTCGAAAGCCTTTTTGGCTGTGGAAAGGTCCTTCAAGGAGGGTAAGTCTCTTCCAGTCTTGGAATAAGGGAAACCTTTGTCACTCGTTCTTCCCCTTGAGGCTTAACACTGATTGGGTATTGTGTTTACTTTTGCTGAAGGGAAATTAGGTAAGGATATAGCCAGCCAGCAGCTAATGAAAGACTGCTGAGAATTCCGGCACACCTACTTAAGGCAGAATTGGAGGCTAGGGAGAGACTATCAGCTTCGATGTCTCTTCAATGCTTTGTAGAATTGATGATTGGTAATCCATTGATGCCCCTGCCTTTTCGCTTTTGGCCAAGATGCACGTGGCTACTTTTATGAAGCATGTTTTAACTTCTGGGTTTGGTCGTCTTGAACCGAAGCATCTTATTGTCGCCTGTATTTGGTCTAAAGATCTTTTTCCACGGAATTTATTAAAGAAGATCTTGAATAAAGCGGGAGCAGAACATGAGAGTCTTTTCCGGAGATGGGGATGGTCTCAAAAAATGGAATTTATTCCTGAGGTTGGCCCTCAACCTTAGGAGGCACTTCATCTCTGCTTCAGGTAGAGCTTTGCAGAATGCTTTCACTGTTTCTCACCCAGTGACTTCACGGTCCCCAGCATTCAATCCTGGAATTGAACAAGGGACCTCTTCCTTACGTTCCCCCAAGACTGAAAGAGGGTGTAGAGGTCGGTCCGACAGAGGTCGTAGACCAAGGAGTCAGTCTCCCCAAAGTAACGGGAACCAAGGGCATGCATCCTCAACCAAACAATGAGGATACTCCAGTAGGGGGAGGACTGTAATGGTTCAAGGACAGATGGCTGTTCAGTCCTTGGACACAAAGCGTGATTTCCAGCGGTTTAGGCTGGAAATGGAAGAGAGAAACCTCGAGGATCTAAGACATTTTTCCAGAAATCAACACCACATCTGGAACAATATGTACAGGACCTTTTGGGAAGAGAGTTATCCGTTGCACGAAATCCATGAAATTTCGAGGTCGTCTATTATGCGTGGCAAAGAAAGTTTCGATAATTCCTCGTACTATTCTCAACTTGTCCCATCTAATTCTTTTCGTTCTTTGCGACAAGTTCTGGAGGCTGACTATTTCGCAGATATGGACCTTACTACTTTCGGCGGGTTTACACCGTCTCTATAGATCTTACCGACGCTTATTTGCATCTTCCGATAGGTCGATGTTTCTCCCCCTACCTTGATTTCAGACTAGAAAGAAAGGCTTATGTGTTCTGAGCTATGCCATTTGAGCTCCCTCAGCAAGGGAATGCACAGAATCAACATATCACGCGGCAAGATTCCTCCAATATCTAGGATTCCAAATAAACTTCCAGAAGTTGAGGCTGAACCCGGCTCAAGGGTTCCCGTTGTTAGTGATTCGTTGGAATCTAAAGACCCATGCCCCCTCTATTCCTTCTGCCAAGAGGAAGGAAATAGCCCAGTCAGTTCGGTCTTTCAACTACTTGAGAAAGACCACCAGACGTCAGGAAAGGGTTCTGGGCTCATTTCAGTATGTTTCTATAACGAACCCTCTCCTCAAGGTCGGACTTAAAGATGCAAGCAGGGTTTAGAAGAAAGGAGCTTCCACAGCTCCCCGCGATCATCAGAAGACGACCCGGAATTGCTTCGACGGCAACTCCGTCAGTGGTCACATGCCAGGAGTCTTTCCAAGACGGTTCCGTTGCACTTTCCTCCTCCTACCGTGATTCTACCTACGGACGCCTCACTGGACGGTTGGGGGAGGTGTCATGCTCCACTCAAGAAAGTGCAAGGTCGTTGGTCCCAGAGTTTCAAGCAATTCCACTTCAATATTCTGGAGACCATGGCAGTCTTCTTATCCCTACGAAGTCTTTTTTTTTTACAAAACGGCATTCATTTCTGTCTGGTATTAGACAGCAGAGGGTCAAGGGTCAAGATCTCCCCAAAGAAACCATGTACTGATTGCCATTTTTTTAGCCCAGAGGAAGAGGTGATTTCTGTCTGCCTCTCACCTTCACGGAATCCGGAATGGGATGGCAGACTCTCGAACACATCCTCTAGAGACAGTATGGTCTCTAGACGAATCATTCCCTTTCGTGCAGGAGGCAGTCCCAGGTCTTCAAGTGGACCTGTTTGCAACAAGCCTCAACGAGACGCTTCCCAATTATGTGGCACCATACGTAGATCTCGAGGTGATAGGCATGGATGTGTTATTCATGAATTGGATTTATTGGGAGAAGATTAATGTATTCCTACCCTTCAATCTTCTCTTGAAGGTGTTAGACGAGTTCTGATCGTCCAGGTGGACGGCAGCCCTGGTTGCTCTTTGGCCGAAGAGCAACTGGTATCCTTTGGTGACCTGATGAACTCTCCAGGGTGGTACCTCTACCCAGCCCAAACCTGTCTCAAGAAATACAGACAACTATCTTCGCTTCATCCTAATAACCGAATGCCCTTCATCTCATGATTTTTTCGCATTAGCCCTAGGAAAAAAGATTTCAAATTCAACGTGACAAATTGGCATTTACGGAAAATTATAAAACTTCCACTACTTTGAATCGGTATGAAACTTTGTGGAAGAATTGGGTTCGATATGTGGAAGATAAAAATCCATCTTCTAAATCTATGGGTTTTTGTTTAGGGTTTCCGATCGACTTACATGCGAAAGATTTAGCATCCTCCACGATTGCGTCATGCAAGTCGGGCCTTGCTGGACCCATTTTATATACTTTTAGATTTTAACTCTGTCGTCTTCGCCACGATTCCATACGTTTGCGCCAGGTCGGGACCAGCAGTTCTGCCGAGGCCGATCTCCTGGTTATTGGATAAAGTTTTATAACTAGCTTCGGAAGTTGATGATGAAAGTGTCTTTCCGAGTTTTATCAAAGAGCGATTTTTCTAATTGATATGGCTTCTGGTGCTCTTGATTAATGAACTTCTGGCTCTCTCTAGAGATGAGGGTCACAGAATTTACAGACAATGGTGAAGTTAATGTATACTCTGTTCCTACCATTTTGGCTATGATAAGCTACCAACTAAACATTGGTGACCATGAAAAATACAGTAGTTTCCCTCTGAAGTGTTCTCATCCCGTGTCCAGTACAGTGTTTAAAGACATCTGGACAGGACGAAAAGGTTAAACCGGGCCAATTCTTTAGACGGTCGGTTCGTAGTTGTCTTAAAACATATCTGGACAGGACAAAAAAGGTTAAACCGGGCCAATTCTTTAGAGGTGAGACGGTCAGTTCGGAGTTGTCTTTGAAACATCTGAGAGCAATGTTGGCTTATTTCCTCCGAAGAGTAGACCCTGCTAGCATGCCGTTGGGTCATGACCCTAGGAAAGTGGGATCACCTCTGAACCCCTTTCAATATGTCATTTGAAGTTTTACAAGCTTATCCTGGTTGGAAGTCCCCCAGGGTGTTCTTCAAGTATTATATGAAGCAATTGGATGAAGTTCAAGTTGTGGTGGCAGCAGGTAATATAAAACCTGCTGCGACGACATAGGCCTCAAGTGCCTCCTTGGGCATTCTGGCTTATTTTCTTTAACCCTTTTACCCCCAAAGGATGTACTGGTACGTTTCACAAAACTCATCCCTTTACCCCCATGGACGTACCGGTACGTCCTTGCAAAAAAATGCTATAGAATTTTTTTTCATATTTTTGATAAATTTTTGAGAAAATTCAGGCATTTTCCAAGAGAATGAGACCAACCTGACCTCTCTGTGACAAAAATTAAGGCTGTTAGAGCAATTTAAAAAAAATATACTGCAAAATTTGCTGGGGAAAAAAATAACCCCTTGGGGGTTAAGGGTTGGAAATTTCCAAAGAGCCTGGGGGTAAAAGGGTTAATAAGTAAACAGTCTGTTTTTGCTTCATGATCTACATTAAACAATTTCAAATATTTTAAAATTCAGGATTCAATTTGGTTTCTCTGAATTTTATAAGTGTACTTATGTGAGCATACTATTCCTATTTCAGAACAGATTTTAATATAATTCAGTTTCTTTGGTTGGGTTTGACACTTTAGCATGTAGCCATATACGGCAATATTCTCTATCGTAAAATCTCCTTAAGGAGTTGCATCTATCCTCGTCTCCCCTCATGTTTACTTAGGTGAAGAATTTTATCAGGAATATATTTTAAGGTACACCGGAAGATCACAATACAGTTCATATATACTGGATTAAAATTTGCTCAAATAGATGGTCTAATGAAACTGATATAATGGATGATTTTATTGCTTGACTTAATTCCTAGTTGAATTAAACTTAGCATACTATAGTTAATTTCTACCAATGCTGCACATTAAGAATCTATTTAACAATGAGTATTAGTTCTTCAATGATTACTCACTATCGTGTTATTGGTAGGCTAATATGTGTTCTTCACAACATACTGGGAGTGTTCTTCACCATAGGGATGCCGGATAGAGGGTCACAGATCTTTCCGTTTAAAACTACCATATTTACCAAATCAAATTCATTTTGGAATTCTTTTTAAGGTAGAAATTTATGATTATACTTCATCGTATAAGTGGTGAGCCTCCATTTATGGCAGGTTTTTTTTCCATAGGGAAGCCTCACACCGAGTTTAAATAATTCTCTGGTACACTTCCATCAGGACGACATGATTCAAGCCCAAAAAAGGAATTTTGACGCTGGAAAAATCTATTTTTGTTTGAGATAGCCATTTCGTCCTGATGGCCCACCCGTTACGTCCTACTTTTCCCCGCCCCTATGCTCGTTGGAGGCTTATATTTCACAGTAGCTCAGCTGCAACATGGAATGAGAAGCAGGAACGTATAGGGGCACTCGAAGGTGATTTGATGTGTAATGTCTCCTTACTTATCCTTCCCCTTAGTGGATTAGACTGGGTAGGGTCTATTTGAGGTGCAGATATCTATGGTTATCTTAGGATACGTCCCTGATTATACACGATATCTTCGGATAGTCATTTCCGGGGGTTGGAACCCCGTGATACCTGATGGTAATTTTCTCTTAATATCAATCGCAGGTATATTATACGGTAGAAATTGCCAGAAGGAACTTCCATCAGGACGACATGGCTGTCTCACTCGAAAATAGATTTTTCATATGTCAAAATCCCTCGTGTATTTGTTTTTGGCGAATTATTGTAGCGAGTCATGTTCCGAAGGTTGGGAGGGATCATGCTGCAAATACATCACTTTAAAGTCATTAGAATATCATTTGCAGGTGATGTGCCTGGAATGTGGTGTACATTCCTTTTCTTCACTGGTATCATCATCAAGTACGGGGTGTTCGATGTCGAAAGGCCGTGGCCCTCTGCACAAAACTTCTCCATTCATTCCAGTCTTGAGCCTTCCTTTCCAACTCCACCATTGTTAACCCGCACATCTCCATGATATTGTCACTCAATCTAGTTTTAGGCCTTCCTCTCGTTCTTGTACCATAGACTGATCCAATTAGTAGCGTTCTTTCCAGAGTATTGTGTTTCCGAACCTGGTGTCCAATAAAAGTTAGTTTTCTTTCATCCAAAATGTCAAGTAATCTTTTTTCGATATTGATCTTTTGTAGAACTTCCACGTTAGTCTTTTTCTCAATTCAGCTTATCCTAAGGACTCTTCTGTAACACCATAGTTTATATAACAGTTTATTCCTGTACTACATACCTAGGAGATTAGTGGGTTTCAGCAAGAAATTCATAAGCGTATACATCCCTTTGCCTGAATTTGTTTTCCCCGCTTCAGTATCTATTCATGCATTTTGTGGTCTGTTCTCACCTTCCCAGATGCATTGACCTATATGGTCAGGTATATAAGACCCATATTGGCCCTCGAATGTTAGGATCGTGTAGTTATCATCCTTGACTTCTAGATTTGCATAGGTTGGTGTGGCAGAGGTACATTATACAAAATAATGGATTAGGATAATGTTTTGAGTTGCAAAATTATACATACATATACCAAGGCACTTCCCCCAATTTTGGGGGGGCAGCCAACATCAACAAACGAAACAAAAACAAAAAAGGGGACCTCTACTCTCTACGTTCCTCCCAGCCTAACAATGGACTCAACCGAGTTCAGCTGGTACTGCTAGGGTGCCACAGCCCACCCTCCCCCATTATCCACCACAGATGAAGCTTCATAATGCTGAATCCCCTACTGCTGCTACCTTCGCGGTCATCTAAGTCATCGGAGGCAGCAGCAGGGCCTACCGGAACTGCGTCACTAGGTTTGTAGCTTAGTTAATTCTAATAGCCAGGCCTTCTCCATCATGAGGCTCAATACTACATAGTATTCTAGAAGTTTTATTCCAGCTGTTACCAAGTTGTGGAATGATCTTCCCAATCGGGTAGTTGAATCAGTAGAACTTCAAAAGTTCAAAGTTGGAGCAAATGTTTTTATGTTGACCAGGCTGACATGAGTCTTTTTATAGTTTATATAGGACATATCTGTTTTTGAATTTGTTAATAGTTTATAAATGACATATCTATTTTGACGTTTTTATAGTTTTTAGAATGATTTATCCTTGGTTTGTTCTCATTATTTATTTATTTCCTTATTTCCTTTCCTAACTAGGCTATTATCCCTATTGGAGCCCTTGGGCTTATAGCATCCTGCTTTTTCCAATTAGGGTTGTAGCTTAGCTAGTAATAATAATAATAATGTCACCAGATTGATATTGGCTGTTTTTGCTTTTAATTATAATGTTAAGAAGCTCTTATTTCAAGGTATAAGTAATGTGACTTGCAATTATTTTAATGGTTAATCTTGTACTAAATAATACTGTATGATGAACTTCCATCATTTAAAGTTAATTTTTCAATATTAAACTTACCCGATAATCATGTAGCTGTCAACTCCGTTGCCCGACAGAATTCTATGGAGGGATACGCCAGCTATCACAATACTAGAAGGGGGTGTACTTACCAGCGCCACCTGTGGCCAGGTACTCAAGTACTTCTTGTTGACACCTCCTCAATTATTCCTCTGTCGTGCTTCCGGCAAGACGTTCTGGGATACGCTTATGTTCTTGGAGTATTTTCACGACTTTGGTGAAGTATTTCTCTTTGATTTCGGCTGTCGCTTTACTGGAAACTTCTATATTAGCTTAGTTAGCTTTTGGAATTAATTTGATTAATTATGGTGACGAAGAGAGTATGAACTCTCTTTCACCTTTAAATGGCCGACCCTTCCCTTAGACGGAAGTGTTGGTGTCTAAGAGAGTATAGACTCTCTTTCTTAATTTTGCTTGACAAAAGTTATAGATTTATTTTATATCTCTCCGCCTCTTATAGGCCTCTTCGATTAACTTCCTTTTTTTTTATAAACTTATTAAAATTAATTTTTATATTTGTTTATATTCGACCTTCCTAATAGTAGGCGGTCTTTTCTTGGTACCGAAGTTAATTAACATTGAGCCCGTCATTTCGGTTTTACCTGTTAACATATTATGCTATTTTAATGTCTTTGAAAGAATTTCTTTGATAGTCTAGTACTGTTTTCAAAGTTGAACTAACGTTTTGTTTTGTCTCTGCAGTTGTTGACGTTCAGAACGTTCAACTTGCACTCTATCGTTACGATAGAGAAAGAATTTTCACGGTTTCACATTGCAGTAAGAGTAACCGTGTCTAGTGTTTTGTTCATTCTTTCTTAACTTAATGGTTTTAATCCTAATAAAGGAACTTTTCATTTTGGGAAATATTTCAGTTTTTTCCTTTAACAATAATATGTTTTAACGATATATATGATTGGGCTCTTCTCTCAGGTTCTAAGTCAAGAGAGAGAGAGAGAGAGAGAGAGAGAGATAGAGACGGAGGGAGAAAGAAGGGATAAACGTTTCATTCAAGCCTGCCAGGCGTACGAGTAACGTTGTTTATCGTTTTTGCTCTTCTCCCTAGTCTCTTTAGGGGAAGAAAGTAAACGTTTCTAGAGTGATCTAGTGTTTAGTCTCTTTCCAGCCACTGAATTATTTATCTTTCATTAGATTTTTCTGTTACATTGTAATTCTGTTTTCGCAATTACTAACTTTTGAGAAAGGATAGAATTGCGTGTTTCAGGTACAAACCACTTAAAGTTTCGAGTTCAGTGAAATAAGTGCAAACAGAAAATCAAAGTGATAAGTGATTAGCGCAAAGTGTCAGTGTTGTGCGTGAGGGTACTTCTGTGCGCGCCAGTCGTTCTCCCAGTCCGGGACCTCTTGCAAGCTCCCAAGCCCAGGGGAGAAGCAATGTCGAAGGACAAAAGGGTTCAGCAGGCCTTGATCGGCGCACAGAAGTATCCTCGGTGGTTGTGGGCGTGTCTTACCGAGACCGTCACTCCCACCCGCAGACGATTGAGCCCTTATTTTGCTCGTCTGCAGAAGAAATTTAGGGGAGAAAACGCTGGTCTCAGGTCTCAAGACCTCTTAAACATAAAGTCCAGACCTATGCCAGACGTACGAAGTTAGAGTTCAACAACCCGGATGCAGTCATTGGGTTAGCTCTGACTCTCCTCAGTCATCAGTTGAATGCACTCCGCCTAAGAGGAGTAAGGTTCTGCCGCAACAGATCTCTGCTGTTAAGGCTTTACCTCAGCAGACCTTAGTGTCTGCCGACCCCAAGTTGACTCTACTGCAGTCCATGCAGTCACAACTTTCGGTCTTGATGCGTGAGTGTCGGGCTGAGAGTGTTGCGCCTCCGCCTCCGCCTACACTCCCTCCGCCTGCGCTCGCTCCGCCTGCGCTCGCTCCGCCTGATCGCAGTACCACCTGCCAGGCGTACGATGTTGAGCCACGTTCTGAGTTGGCTGTTCCCAGTGGTGCTCAGCCTCCGCCTTCTTTAAGGCTACCTTTACAATGGGATCAGGAGGATTATACCTCTCTTCCTCCGCCTCCACTTGCTGCTCCACCAGTGATGCAACACTCGGTTGAGGTACAACAACCTCTCCCGTCCTTGAGTCAGTCTCCTCAGCTCTCGCTGCAGCGAGCTCAACCCTCCACAAGGCAAGCACCACTACACCTTAGCCTTGCGCCTCAGGAGCCTCAGCTTGCGAGACATTTACCTTGTCCTGCGCAGCCTCTACCTCATCGCGCTCCGCTCACACCACAGAAACAGGAACTTGCTACTCCGCTTCCGCCAACCGCTCAGCAAGCGCAACCCTTGGGTTCAGCCACTCATGCCAGGAGTCAGCCTCCTCCACCCATGCGCCTACCTTCTGCTACTTCCTTTGATCAGCCTTTGCAGACTGAGCCTCAGGTGTTCCCTCAACAGAGTCTTGAAGAGGAAACCTCAACTATTGTTGTTCCAGCTCGTTCTGACTCTGCTGTTCAGCATACCTTACCTCCATTTTCAAACCTTATGATAATGGAGGTTATTTGTATTACTTAAAAATATATTTGTATTCCTTGCAATATATTTTTAACAATATCGCAGAATATGGCAAAAAATATGAATCATGAGTTATGAATGTAAGGTAAATATTATGTTGATATTTAAACCCCATGCAAGCATGCATAAAGCACTCTAGCACTGGTCATGGAATTTCTGAGAAATGTTAAACGCCATGCACACGCTCTGCTTACCTTTACAGCATGCTCTGCTTACAGCATGCTCTGCATACTACATGCTCTGCATACAGCATGCTCTGCATTCAGCATGCTCTGCATACAACATGCTCTACATACAGCATGCTCTGCATACAGCATGCTCTGCATACAACATGCTCTGCATACAGCATGCTCTGCATTCAGCATGCTCTGCATACAACATGCTCTGCATACAGCATGCTCTGCATTCAGCATGCTCTGCATACAACATGCTCTACATTCAGCATGCTCTGCATACAGCATACTCTGCATACAACATGCTCTGCATACCTTACCGCATGCTTCTCAGTCACACATCTTTGGTTGTTGCCAACTCACTAGACTGTCAAGCAGTTTCATAACGTTGCCTTCTAGTCTGCTGCTTTTGCACCAGTGAACCCTCACTGAGAGAACTTAGCTTTTCTTGGATATGGTCCCTGTAGATGAGAAAGTTCTTTTCTCCCTCCTTCTGATATTCCCTTGAGGACTCTGTCATTTGGAGGGAGCCTTTAGCTGCATAGCCTCCTATGGACTTTTATTTAAGCGTAACATGCTTCCAGGGAAGGTAATGGTTCCACTTCAGTCGCTAATCCCGTCTGTTACCACACCTGCTCCCATAGACCTTGAGCTGTGTTGCAAGACATGCAGTCCAAGCTTAGTCCTTGTTAGAGGATTTTTTGTTTACGGAGTCAATGTGTCACGGGGAAGACGTTCAACAACCAACAGAAGTGACTTGTTGTGACGCAGTGCGGCAACCTCAGCAACCCGATAAGGAGTTGTCTGTACGACCCAGACAGTCTAGACAGATTCGGGTTGTCACTGTACTTCCTCGCTTGCCCATGATTGACAGTTCACAGACTGTGCAGCAGTACCATGATCTTGTGTCCGGCTCCGTCAGACGACTGGCTTTTAAGAGCTCCCACAAGTCGTCGCTGTCTGGAGATTTTCAAATGGACTATGGATCTGACCAAGGAACTGGGCCTCCTGGTCAATTTTGAGGAGTCTCAGCTCGTTCCATCCCAGACCATTGTCTCCTTGGGTATGGATCTTCAGAGTCGAGCTTTTCGGACTTTTCCGTCGGCCCCAAGGATCTTCCAAGCCCTAGAATGCATCCAGAGCATGCTGAGAAGGAACCGATGCTCAGTCAGGTAGTGGATGAGTCTAACAGGGACACTTTCATCGCTGGCCCTGTTCATCGTGTTAGGGAGACTCCACCTCCCCCCCCTTCAGTATCATCTAGCTGCTCACTGGATAAAGGACATGACGCTAGAGACGGTCTCAGTTCCTGTTTCCGAAGAGAAGAGGTCTTCTCTCGCGTGGTGTAAGAACAGCTTTCTTCTCAAGGAAGTCTATCTTTGGCTGTTCAGAAACACGACCGCCGTCTCCTCTCGGACGCATCAGACACGGGCTGGGGTGCGACTTTGGACGGACAAGAATGCTCGGGAACATGGAATCAGGAGCAAAGGACACTTCACATCAATTGCAAGGAGTTGTTGGCGGTTATTCTGGCCTCGATAAACTTCAAGTCCCTCCAGCTTAACAAAGTGGTGGAGGTGGACTCTGACAACACCACAGCCCTGGCTTACATCTTCAAGCAGGGAGGGACTCTTTCGTGGAAGTTGTTCTAGATCGCAAGGGACCTACTCATCTGGTCTAAAGATCGAAAGCTAACTGGTTACGAGGTTCATTCAGGGTGGTATGAATGTCATGGCAGATCACCTCAGACGGAAGGGTCAGGTCATCCCCACAGAGTGGACCCTTCTCAAGAATGTTTGCAACAGACTTTGGGCCCTGTGGGGTCAGCCAACCATAGATATGTTCACTACCTCGATAACCTAGAGACTCCTGTTGTATTGTTCTCCGATTCCAGACCCAGCAGCAGTTCACGTGGATGCTTTTCTGCTGGATTGGTTCCATCTCGACCTGTATGCATTCCCGCCGTTCAAGATTGTCAACAGGGTACTTCAGAAGTTCTCCTCTCACAAAGGGACACGGCTGACGTTGGTTGGCTCCGCTCTGGTCCGCGAGAGAATGGTTCTTAGAGGTACTGCAATGGCTGGTCGGCATTCCCAGGACTCTTCCTCTTGGAGTGAACCTTCTAAGTCTACCTCACGTAAAGAAGGTACACCCAATCCTCCACGCTCTTCGTCTGACTGCCTTCAGACTTTCGAAAGACTCTCAAGAGCTAGGGGCTTTTCGAAGGAGGCAGCCAGAGCGATTGCCAAAGCAAGGAGAACATCCACTCTCAGAATCTATCAGTCTCAAGGGGAAGTCTTCCGTAGCTGGTACAAGACCAATGCAGTTTCCTCAACCAGTACCACTGTAACCCAGATTGCTGACTTCCTGTTATATCTAAGGAAAGTAAGATCCCTTTCAGCTCCTACGATCAAGGGTTACAGAAGTATGTTGGCAGCGGTTTTCCGCCACAGAGGCTTGGATCTTTCCACCAACAAAGATCTACAGGACCTCCCTAGGTCTTTTGAGACCTCAAAGGAACGTCGGTTGTCCACTCCAGGCTGGAATCTAGACGTGGTCCTAAGGTTCCTTATGTCATCAAGATTTGAACCTCTCCAATCAGCCTCTTTTTAGGACCTCACATTAAAAACTCTTTTCCTCGTGTGCTTGACAACAGCTAAAAGAGTAAGTGAGATCCACGCCTTCAGCAGGATCATTGTTTTCACATCTGAAACGGCTACATGTTCCTTGCAGCTCGGTTTTTGCTAAACGAGCTTCCTTCACGTCCTTGGCCTAAGTCGTTCGAGATCCCAAGCCTGTCCAACTTGGTGGGGAATGATCTGAAGAGAGTACTTTGCCCAGTTAGAGCTCTTAGGTACTATCTAAAAAGGTCTTAACCTTTACAAGGACAATCAGAAGCCTTATAGTGTGCTATCAAGAAACCTTCTTTTCCAAGTTCTAAGAACTCAGTTTCTTACTATTCAGGCTTCTGATTAGAGAAACACATTCTCATCTGAAGGAAGAAGACCTTGCTTTGCTGAAGGTAAGGACACATGAAGTGGGAGCTGTGGCTACTTCAGTGGCCTTCAAACAGAACCATTCTCTGCAGAGTGTTATGGATGCAACCTATTGGAGAAGCAAGTCAGTGTTCGCATCATTCTATCTCAAAGATGTCCAGTCTCTTTACGAGTACTGCTACACCCTGGGACCATTCGTGGCAACGAATGCAGTACTAGGCGAGGGCTCAGCCACTACATTCCCATAATCCCATAACCTTTTAACCTTTCTCTTGAATACTTTTTATGGGTTGTACGGTCGGCTAAGAAACCTTCCACATCCTTGTTGATTTGGCGGGTGGTCAATTCTTTCTTGAGAAGCGCCGAGGTTAAAGGTTGTGATGAGGTCCTTTAGTATGGGTTGCAGCCCTGTATACTTTAGCACCTTTGAGTTGATTCAGCCTCCCAAGAGGAACGCTGCGCTCAGTAAGGAAGACGATCTTATTAAAGGCAGAGTAACGGTTCAAGTCGACTTCCTTACCAGGTACTTATTATTTCATTGTTATTGTGGATAACTGTTTATATGAAATACGGGATACTTAGCTATCCTTTAGTCTTGTACACTGGTTTTTCACCCACCCCCCTGGGTGTGAATCAGCTACATGATTATCGGGTAAGTTTAATATTGAAAAATGTTATTTTTATTAGTAAAATAAATTTTTGAATATACTTACCCGATAATCATGATTTAATCGACCCTCCCTTCCTCCCCATAGAGAACCAGTGGACCGAGGAATAATTGAGGAGGTGTCAACAAGAAGTACTTGAGTACCTGGCCACAGGTGGCGCTGGTAAGTACACCCCCTTCTAGTATTGTGATAGCTGGCGTATCCCTCCATAGAATTCTGTCGGGCAACGGAGTTGACAGCTACATGATTATCGGGTAAGTATATTCAAAAATTTATTTTACTAATAAAAATAACATTTTTCATGAATGCATCGCGTAAAAGAGTTTTGTGGTTGTCTGTTACAGTTTTCCTTCTATTATTTTCATTTTATGAAGTACCGCAGCTTTCATAAAGAACTGTTTTTTTTTTTTTTCTTTTTGTCACAGTTTCATTTTATTCTATATTTATGTTCTACAAATATTTATATTACAGTAGCCCCAGTTATATTTCAATAATGAAATCTGTTTTTATGGTTTAGGCAGTTTACTTGGGAGCACGAGTTTAAATTTTTTCCTATGTCTTTATTGTTTTTAAATAACTATACTTTCACAGATCTGCTTTGATGAGGAAATTTGATCCCTTAGATTGAGTTACTAGATTATAATTTAGCAAATGCATTAACACAATTGAGTGATTTTGATGCTTTCTTGCGTTAATTAATGTCATCCTATTTGCATAGAAACTTAAGTTACATGTCGTAGTAACAAAACTCTACGGTAACTGGAGCGCCTATGCTGAATTTTAATTTGATTTATATTAATAGTTTTTTCAAAGTTTAGCAACAAAAATAATGTACTGTTTTCTGTTCATGATTGCTCTTTCATTTTTTAATATATTAAAGTTTAGCAACAAAAATAATGTACTGTTTTCTGTTCATGATTGCTCTTTCATTTTTTAATATATTTTAGTAAGTTGTCTTAAAATTTTTCCAAAGTTTAGCAACAAAAATAATGTACTGTGTTCTGTACATGATCGCCCTTTAATTTTTAATGTACGTTGATTTTTTTTTTTAATAAAATGTGTTTTGTGTTTGTTATCTCTCTCTCTCTCTCTCTCTCTCTCTCTCTCTCTCTCTCTCTCTCTCTCTCTCTCTCTCTCTCTCTCTCTCTCTCTCTCTCTCATATATTGCAAACCTGTTAGATATATAAACATTGTTAGTACAAATTGTCAAGACCTTAGTTCTGAAACTGAATGCTCTCTCTCTCTCTCTCTCTCTCTCTCTCTCTCTCTCTCTCTCTCTCTCTCTCTCTCTCTCTCTCTCTCTCTCTCTCTCTCTCTCTCTCAGAAGAGCCATGTATGTGCACAAAACATTAATTACAAAGGCCGTTTTTATTTAGCAGCATAATTTATCTCCTGTTCACCAAATTGAAACCCGAGTGTCTTTTTGTTCATTGTATGGTGTCTTGGTGCAAGTAACTTGCACCAGTGTGACGGGTGATATTTCTCCAAGTTTCTTACTGGAGATTTCAAGTGAAACTATTGAGACTTTTTGTTTCCTTTTGTCCGCAATGATGTCTCATGGCAAACCCATCAGTCATATTTAGCCTTAGTTGTGTGAAATTGCCCCAGGTGTGAAACTTCTGAAGTCTTGATGAAGGAAAAATGTTGTATGCTCTTAAACAATTTTAACTTTTTTTTTTATCGTTACTTCTAAGCCACCTAATAATTTTCCCTATAACCTTCAGGTCAAGACTTTCCTTGATTTATAGGCTATACTTTTTCTGAGAAATTTTAAACTGCAATTTTAGAACTATTGTCAATTAGTATTATGGTAAATTGACACAATTTTAATGTGTCCAATGCTGACTTAGCAAGAATTTGTTATCTCCAGGTTTCTGAATATTGTTTGAATTGATTTCTTTAAATTGTTTCATGTCAGAGTTCTATGTATATGAACTATCCTGTTTTTCACCTTGTATATTGTATATTGGTTATCACAGCATTTGTCCTGTATGCTACAGCAGATGAACTCTTATGATGTTTGTCTTTATCTAGATTTTAATGGTTATTGGATATGTCAAAAGTTCATGCCTCCTTTTGAGGGAGTTTCTCATCCCTCGATAGCATTCTGAAACCTGTCGGTTCTTGGACAGATTGCCACTGGTCTCTTGTGCGGCAGAAAATCAGACCATGAAAGATGAGCATTTAAAGAAAAATATCTGCTTCTCTTGCTTCTAATCTCGTGTTTCATTTCTGCGCTGGGATTCTTTCATCCCCTTGTGAATGTTAGAGAAAGTATACTACTACTGAACTGCTCAACTTGTGTATTCATTTATGTTTTCTTTTGCTATGAATCTCTTCCCCTGTTTTGTACTGCTTCAGGACAAGCCTTCTCAGGGACACCGCCTTATAATTTTTATAATTTTTATTGCTTATATTGATGTATGATGTATAGTTATGATCCTATATCCATTTTATTTTTTCAAAAGCGCTGAATGACCTTGTAATCCCAGTGCTTGGCGTAAGCCTAAATTGAATAATCAACTCAAAAAACATTTATAACTCCTTGTAACTCTCTATCTTCTGGATGACTTTGAAGTTCCATTGCTTGACGTAAGCCTAAAATCAATAATCAAATCCAATGTATCTCTCTCTCTTTTTAACTTTTGTCCATTCTACACTTTGTCCATTCAACACTTTGTCCATTCGACACTTTGTCCTTCGACGCTCTGTCCTTCGACACTCTGTCCTAATACCATAATTGGGTGCTCTCTCTGAAATGCTCTTAAACCTACATATCACACCCATTCACTATAGTCTGTGTTTCATATGTTCTCAAGTAACTGTTGGTTGTTCAGCAGATGCTGTTCCCATCACTGCGACTCCCCTGGATTGGGCCATACAGTTCAAATTCTATAAATCACAACCCAATCTGTCTCCCTATTGGCTTAAACCTATGATTATCCTGGTATTAGAAATATTACTTTTTTTGCTTGTCAGTGATGCATAGTTGAGCAACCTATTGCATCCCATTGTTGTCCATGACTTTAACTGGACTTTCCTAAATTACAAGAGTAATTTTGCTTCGTCATTTATGATTTAAATGGTATCAAGGCTTCCTCTATGTTTGTGACTGTATTATCATTTCCATTACAGCTGCACTGGTATTCTGTATGGTACCAGAACCTCATCTTGATGCAATATATTCTATTTTTGATTGCTGGTCAGATCACTGACTGAAATAACCCTTCTGTTCTCTCCTTTGGTGTATTGACTGTTACAGCGAGTCAACTTTCCCTTACTTTACAGCCTTTTTGTGCTGTTATGACCTGCTTTTACTAATATGTCTATGATCTTGCCAGTTGTTTTACTGGTTAAATTGTAGAATTTAGATCTACAATTCCTTGTAATTCTAAATGTATCTGCTCTCTCATTGACTATAGTCCATTTCTTTTAGTGATGCATATTTGCACCGACTCTCGGCGGTGCCCTTTTAGCTCGGAAAAGTTTCCTGATTGCTGATTGGTTAGAATTATCTTGTCCAACCAATCAGCGATCCGGAAACTTTTCCGAGCTAAAGGGGCACCGCTGCTATATGCATCGCCAAAAGAAATGGACTATAGGATTACCTATTGTCTCTCGTCGTTTTACCCCTCGTGCTTCCTTTCCTCTGTCTTATTATCTTAAATTTTATGTCATAGTGCAACTGATGGGTTTCTCACCCCCCAGTTGCGTAGTGGTGCTTGATAACATCACAGCCTCTGCTTATAGTCCAAATTCTTGATTACAGCACATGATGGACCGTGAGATACCGTATTTTCCGTGTGATAAGACGCACCTTTTTTCACGAAAATTGCCCCCCAAAATCACCCTGCGTCTTAACACTTGAGAAAAAGTTGTATAAGGGAGTTTAACACCATTCAAACATCTAACTATTGACATACAAGTACTCAAACTGTCGAGAAATAGAATATAAACCTACAATTATCATTCCTATGTAATAAATTCATTTATTTTTATATTGCACTTCCTTTAATGAAGTATCGTAGCAATTATTTGTTTTTCCTTTTTTTTTTTTTTAATCAGCTGATGACTCACTAACCCCCCTTCTACAAGCAAACATGCCAATTAATGATCTCGTAGCAGACGACGCTATGACATAGTTATTTATGCAGTATACAGTATATCTATTTTCTCATATTTTGTTGATATTTTGTAATAAAGAAATATATAGATAATGACTTCGTTGCCTGAGTTACGAAATAATACAAACAGACGTTTGCTGAATACTACCTTGGAAAAAACTTCTGTTTGTTGATTGCAATATTACCAATTTGCAGAAAAGTAACTAGACCTTGAATCACAAACAGTAGCAAAATTATTCCACCTAAAAGAATGTCTAGAATTCTTTAATCAATAATTACATTTTGTGTGAAAATTTCTAGGCTATATGAGGAATTTTGGAAATAGTACTAGAATTCTACCTCTTTTAACAAAATTTTATGCACCTTTGATAACGCTGCTTTCATGTAATTAACAACACTTGAAACACCAAACACTCTGACTTAACGTGTAGTTGTGGTGGTAACTATGACTGCTTTAGTGGTTTCTTATATGAATATGTAATAAAATTGGGATAATTGGCATATAGGTAATTAATATTAACATAAACATTTCATAATTCACCCAAAATAGGAAAAAGTTATTGTGCAAGACAATAATCACGGTAGAGTCGCTGACTAGGGATTTGTGCTAAGAAATTTTTTAAATCCTCATTTTTTTTTTCTAAAACTGCCTTGCTAATTTAAGGGTGCGTCTTACCACTTGTAGCGTCTTATGACACGGAAATACGGTATATAGAAACCATTCTGCCTAATGTCGGTTTTAGCACCTTTCATGTCTGTTGTACATGTTCATTCACCAGATGAGTTCACGTATGCAACAACTTTCATTGCTGTGAACTCGTCCTTGGTAGTGCCATAGCCTCTGTACCATGGTCTTCCACTGTCTTGGGGGTAGGGTTCTCTTGCCTAAGTGTACACTCGGGCACACTTTTCTGTCTTATTTCTCTTCCTCTTGTTAAGTGTTTATAGTTTATATATGAAAGATCTATTTTAATATTTTCTAAAACATTTTATTTTGTTTATTACTTCTCTTGTAGGGTTCTCTTGCCTAAGTGTACACTCAGGCACACTTTTCTGTCTTATTTCTCTTCCTCTTGTTAAGTGTTTATAGTTTATATATGAAAGATTTATTTTAATATTAGTGTTCTTAAAACATTTTATTTTGTTTATTACTTCCCTTGTAGTTTATTTCCTTTCATCGTGGTTATTTTTCTCAGTTGAAGCCCTTGGGCTACTGATTTTCAAACTAGGTTTATCGCCTAGCTAGTAATTATAATAACAAATTTGTTGCTTCCAATCAAGATTCAAGAGACTTTGGTTGTCTTAGGGCACAACATTTTTTATTTTGGTTGTGTTCTAGGACACAATCTTTTCATATTTTTTTTCTATAATGTAGTGGCTGCTCCTTCGGTTGTAGTTACACGAGCAGGCTTCTCGTGATAGGGATTCTTAATACTACGACCATCTTTTTGTGTTTTTGGATCAACATGATAAAACTTTCCTTAGAGCAGATAATGCCTTCATATTATATTTGATTCCTTTGACTTTTTTTTTTTTTTTTTAAGGAAAATCTGTGTTTACTCCTGGCCAAAGGTTGAATTGGTGATATTTCTTCCCCTTCCTTTTTTTAATGTTCCTCATGTGGTGTCAAAACTGATGGGTTAGGTATGTTTTGGTTAGAGAGAAAGAACTCTCCAACCTCAATCTTTTTTTGGTTCTTGTAATCCTGGGGATGAGGTCAAGGATTTCCAATGCTTTCCCTGTCTTCACCAAAGAGAACCTGCTTCGTGCTAACTTGACCCTGTTGGGGGTTAGTGCCATTGTTGACCTCACATGCTATGCTGTACGTATTACTATTTAATTTCTTCCATCTTTCCAATATTGTAACTTTTACTTTGTAATGCAACTGCCAGGTTGTAGCCGAATTGCGTCCTGGCTTTTGATAGCCTTTCAGGACTGGGTCGTATCATCCAAATTTCTGAATCCGAGTCTGATCTGACAAGCTGTGGTCCACTTGCTGGAATTCTCAAATGAAGATAACGAAGAATTTGACTTATAGTAAAGGGACTTTTTTCCTGTAAGTAATGAAGTCCAATTGTAAGGTCTGCGTTCTATATTTCCCATTGATCATTTTTCTAGTACTTTTTTCAGATGAAAATTCTTTCTCATCTGTGTATCAAAGGTGTTCATGTGATTGCATTCAATTGGTGAATGTTTTAGAATATTATAAAACCTTCAAGACTCAAGAAAATGTCTGGGGAAATATGACACCGTTTTATGGTTCGATGTGTGTGAGAAACTTTATCATCTTTGTGAGAATTTTGATTTATATGAAAGGAGAAAGATTTGCATTTCTTGGTTCACTGGAGTTTGTCAGCATTCATATTTGAAACTTTGCTTTCCTATGTGGCTGCTTTTAAGGACCTGGATTTTAGAGCCTTTCCTGTTCTTGGACAAGCAACAGTTTACCTGAGGAAGGTTGCAGCAACTGTAAGCTCTGGCCATGCCTTCCTAGCTGTGTAGTCAGCCTGCTCAGGCAGAAATCGGCCAAATATAACATTTGCAGTCCCATGATGTCTGTCTGTTCTGTAGCTCATTGGGACCCAGTGTCATTCAGATTTTGTAGAGTTTTCGATGTATGAGATAGATGGAATGCCCCGGATTGCATATTAAGGCAATCATGAATGCATTATGCCTCTGCCTTGTGAATGTTATTCTTGAAGGTGCCTCCTATCAAATTTATTTACTCACCAATGTTTTAAGGGTGGTTTTCAATTAGTGGCTATTTCTTGGTCTCATACTATGTATAGTCATTATCAGAGTATCCTACCTGAGGAATCCTACTATTTTCTATCCTCTTTAATTCAAATCCTACTATGGTATTGTATTTTATTGTCGTGGCAATGGCTATGGAGTGCTCATCTCCACTGAAAGGGTCTTTTTTCCTGCTTTTTATATCTTACAGGCAATTAAAAATTGTCTTGCTTGGCCACTTTTTGCAAGCTTCACTTCAGTAGCAGACTTTCATTGTCACTTTCTGTTAACTGAAAAAGTTTTTTTTTTCCATTTCTCTCATCAATCGCTTGTCTTGTTCCGAAAGTCTCGACCGTTTACTTGTCTTGTTCCAAAAGTCTCGACCGTTTACTTGTCTCGTTCCAAAAGTCTCGACCGTTTACTTGTCTCGTTCCAAAAGTCTCGACCGTTTACTTGTCTCGTTCCAAAAGTCTCGACCGTTTACTTGTCTCGTTCCAAAAGTCTCGACCGTTTACTTGTCTCGTTCCAAAAGTCTCGACCGTTTACAAGTTGAGCTGCTGTGCTTGTCAAGAAACTTTGCAAAGTTCCCTGCACTTTGGCTTATATTCTTTCTCAATGTCTTAATAGTTAAATATGTTATATTTGAAGAGTCTCATATTGATATCTAGTTCTGTCTTTGTTAAACATACTCCAGACAATATTGCTGTGTTTGTTAAAATAGGTAAACTGCTATAGGTTCCTTTTATACCAAACACCCCTTCGGTTTTGGCAGAGTTGCTTTCAAAGAGGACTTGATTCATTCAGTTTTGAACTATTGCTTGGAGCTTTTTAAAGTTTTTTTTTTTAATATTTCGTTTTATGCCATTACTGATTCATAAACAAGACATGCTACCAGCAAATAATGAATGTCTTATGAAAGGTTATAACCCCGAATATTATTTTGTTGATAGAATATCCTCCAGTCCCCATCAGTTGGTCTCTCTCTCTCTCTCTCTCTCTCTCTCTCTCTCTCTCTCTCTCTCTCTCTCTCTCTCTCTCTCTCTCTCTCTCTCTCTTTTGCTTTATGAAAGAAATGCCTTAAAACTAAGCTTTTTAGAATCCTAGTTCCTGTATATTTCTCTACCCAAAATAAAAGATAATTTTCCTATTAGGTTTTCTTATTGGCAACGTTGATGTATTTCGTTGCCATAGAAACATTCTATCTATCATTTTCTTGGCTAAGTTCTTATCCCTTTGGTCTCTGCAGGTTCCTGCAAAGATTAAAGGGAATCCTTGAAGTTTTGAGTCCTGTCAGACCATAAATTTTTCAAGACTGATTATCTAGATGTATATAAAAGTATGTCTACAGTTCAATTCCACAATCACCACCACTGGGTAGCTATCTTTATTTAGGATTGTATTCTTATTGGGGGTAATTTAGAAACCAGGAGGTATTTGCTGCTAAAATGAAAATGGATTATTGAAAATAAGGTTTGCAAAATAAAGAATGGAAGTTCTATCGTATACAAAATTATCTCTAGCCCCTTATTAAGATCAACTATGATATCTATGTCTATATGAAAATCTCTGGCTCATTTTCAATTTTTCTATTTCTATCCCACATTCAATTTTCTTTCCTTCCTAAATAATTAATATAAAGTTGAGAATTACCATTAAAGACGAAATGAACATTCAAAGGTATGTATAGAGGTACAGGTAAAAGAAGAAATGCACTCTAAAATATAAACTGGTATTATTTTAAAAGTCCTGCTGGATACAGAATATAAACCAGTAGGTATAAAATAAGGTCATAAGTAAAAGATCAATGTGTATAAATTGGTCAAGAAAGGATACGGGTCTAAAGTCCACGTCCCGTACGTAAAGAACAAGGGTACTGATTTCTAATTGTGTCAAACCAAGTATGACGTCATGTATATAGTTACGTCAGGTTGTTCGTTACGTAGAAATGACGTCATAGGTATAGCAGTTCACTGGTTTCTAATGGTGTCAAACCAAGGCTGACGTCATATAGTTGTCACATTGTTAGTGGCGTATAAATAACGTCATAGGTATAGCAGTTCACTGATTTCTAATGGTGTCAAACCAAGGATGACGTCATATATAGTTGTCACAATGTTAGTGATGTAGCAATGACGTCACAAGTATAGCAGTTCACTGGTTTCTGATTGTGTAAAGCCAAGGATGACGTCATAGGTATGCCAGGTCTGATTTCCAATGGTGTCAAACCAAGGATGACGTCACAATGTTAGTGACGTATAAATGACGTCATAGGTACAGCAGGTCAGATTTCTGTCAAACCAAGGATGACATCACATTGTTAGTGACGTAGCAATGATGTCATAGGTATAGTAGGTCTGATTTCTCATTGTCAAACAAGTATGACGTCATATTTAGTCAAGTCACATTTAGTGACGTAGGAATGACGTCATAGGTATAGCACCTCGGTAACCTCCAATGGTTTAAACCAGAAAGATTGTAATGATGTCATAATGTATGGTTACGTCACATGCTAGTGATGTTATGAGTCATTTTGAAGTAAAGATAATAAAATGTTGAGAAATGGACGTTCTTTTATTGAAAACCATAACAAAGTATAAATATGGGTGTGGTTAGTCATTATTTTAATGGGATAATTAAATAAATATATATATTTTTTTTTTTACCCCAGGGGGTCAGCATACAATAACCCGTGAAAGCTAACCAACCAGTTATCAGTTTCTTGACCAATTCAAAGGTTAAGTTAACAGCTGATTGCTAAGATAGGAAGAGAAGTCCCTCGCTTCCCTTGTGCTCTTCCAGATGTAAATCCGTTTTCTATGTCACTGTTAAAGAATGTTTTTTGTCCTTTTCATATATTAAAAGTAAACAGGTTAAGCCCAGAGGTCCAAGGGGGGGAGAGGGTAGGTAGGGTTACTCTTAAGACATGTCTGAGCTAACGTTCACCCTCATGGCTATGTTTTATTATGGTACGTGAACTCTTGTTAGAGTAATGTGTTCTGAAATGTGGAGTGAAAATCCCGTAGAGTTTTTCTCTTGGAGTAAATTCTTTATGAAACGTGGCGTGAAAATCCCGTAGAGTTTTTATCTTGTTGGAGTAAATTCTTATGAAATGTGGCGTGAAAATCCCGTAGAGTTTTTATCTTGTGGAGGAAATTCTTATGAAATGGTGCGTGAAAATCCCGTAGAGTTTTTCTCTTGTTTGAGTTAATTCTTATGAAATATGGCGTTAAAATCCCGTAGAGTTTTTCTCTTGTTTTGAATAAAATCTTGTGAAATGTGGCGTGAAAATCCCGTAGAGTTTTTCTCTCGTTGGAATAAAATTCTCATTAAATGTGGAGTGAAAATACCGTAGAGTTTTTCTCTTGGAGTAAATTCTTATGAAATGTGGCGTGAAAATCCCGTAGAGTTTTTCAATTAGAATTCCTTATAATGTCAAGGTGTAATGACAAAAAAACGGATTTTGAGCGAAGCGAAAAATCTATTTTTGGGTGAGATAGCCATGGCGTCCTGATGGAAGGTTCCTGTTTGGTAGCTTCCTTGGGTATAAGACTACTAAGATATTCCCAGAGAATTTAACCACAGGTTATCACAGAATTCTAACTTCTGGAGCGAGTATCTCAAAGGTTTCCCTTTAAGACATCGTAATACAACAGGGGACACGCATGTCTGAACGTGCCACATAGCTATCTCCACCCCGAACAGAGTTAATGCTTCGGTGTGTAAGGACTGAGAATAGCTGGGAGCCGTTCCACAGCTAATCTCACTCGTGGCTACTACTGATACTCGAGACGTAAACAAACGGACGCCATTGCTCTAATGACGTCACGCGCGTCTTTATCCTGGCGCCAGTTGCTGCCCATCACCATGATACAATTGTGTAGGGTGGGAACAAACTGAACGAAGTAGTAGGGAGGGTCCATCAGGATGCCATGGCTATCTCACCCAAAAATAGATTTTTCGCTTCGCTCAAAATCCGTTTTTTGGGCTCAAGCCATGGCGTCCTGATGGAAGAGTACCAGAGAATCAATGTATCGTGGTAGATTTTCCCCCAGAGTTAAGTGCCTAGGCATTGACAAAACAGCAAAGTAATCTTAGGTAAGAACCATAGGAACGAAGTATCCTGCCCCCCATTGGTAGGAAGTTCCCATGGGCTATGCCGACGTCAAAGTGGTATTGAAGGGCTATTCATCTTGACAGAAGAACTTTTAAGAACTTAGAGATGAAGCAGAATGTTTGATATTTGTATAGGAACATTCTGAAGTAGGCCAGTGGTGGTTGGGCACTGTGTGTAGAGTTCATCTCCTGATTATCAGAAGTAAGTATTCGTGTAGGAACCTTACTGAGACAAGGTGAATATAATTTAGGATTAGACATCTTAAATTCTTCATGACCATAAGAAAGGAGGAATAAATAAAACTATGACAGTATGTATTTCATAGTAAGTAGGAGCTGAAAGAGACGCATAAGTAATAAAATAGAAATTTTATTTCACAATGCAGAAATTAAATAATTTACAGCAAAAGTAAAGTTCATTTACAGTAATAATAATGTACATAGAAATAAAGGCTTGCTCTTGAATCTGAAAAGGAATTTCAGGATTAGTAGGTACTCGTTCTCGAGGAACGCAAGTCTTTAAACAACACATCATGCTCAAGGCATGCGGCACTTGTGTGACACTATGACATTTCACCTGGGATAAGAACAGTTATAAAAGCACTAAGTGTTTTTAGACATCACTATGAATCACTCGAGGGTCAACATAGGCACCCGAAGAGTTAGAGTCCCAAGTAACTCACTGTTCTACGCAGAGTTAGGTGCAGGTTTCATAACACTACCTGCGGCTACCACAAAATGTTTGATTTCGTGCACTTGTTTCGCATAATGTTTAAAGAAAACTCGCGAGGACTTCCAGCCCGTAAAGTTTTTAAGGCTCTCAAAGTCCATGCTCTGAAAGAAGTTCAGAGAAGATGCCACTTTTCTAGGATCATGACCAGCGGGTGTACTGTTCGGATCCGCTCTGCGAATGAAGTAGGTGATTTTCGCTCTTAATTGTTTCAGTGACAGGTCGCTGCCCGATGTTTCTCCTTTGAAGAGTTGGCCTCCACCAAAGTTCGAAGTTCTGCGAAGATAGACCTTGAGACTCTCTACTGGACATAGAGAGACATCCTCCTTCAGGGGGCATATTCTCCAAGGGCCCCATCTTTTGGTGGGTAATTCATTTTTGGCGAGAAACGTCGGATCAGGGGAGAGGGTCACTTCTCCTGAATCAGCAAACAGGATGTGTCCCTCTTCTCTTGATAATGCCACTATTTCGCTGACTCGAGCTCCCGAGGCGAGAGCAAATAAAAATATAACTTTCTGAGTCAGATCCTTGAGGGGGCATGAATCATTGTCCAAGTTGGAGGCGAAATGGAGCACCTTGTCTAGTGACCAGGAGATCGGTTTCGGAGGGGGTGCTGGGCGTAGGCGAGCACATGCTTTCGGCAGTTTGTTAAAGATGTCGTTGGACAGATCAATTTGGAAAGCATATAGAATTGGTCTAGTCAAAGCCGATTTGCAGGTTGAAATCGTATTGGCTGCTAATCCTTGTCCATGAAGGTGAATGAAGAAGGACATACAGAAATCAATGGTGATTTCTTTAGGATTTTTTGCTTTAACAAAGGAGACCCATTTCCTCCAGGATGATTCATATTGCCGTCTCGTGGATTCGGTCTTGTATTCCTCTAGGAAGTCTAGACTTTTCTTCGAGATCCCAAACCTCTTCTTTGCGGCAAGGGAGAGAAAATCATGAGATGAAGGTCCTTGATTTTCGATGATGAAGCGAAGACAGTCGACTTCTGTACTTGTTGAGAGAGAACTGGGCCCGGGAGAGGGATCAGCTTGGGCTGCAGCTCCAGGACCAGGGGGTACCAGTTGCTCCGGGGCCACTTGGGAGCCACTAGGGCCGCTGTCCCTTTGAAGGTTCTCAGTTTGGAGAGGACTTTCAACAGAAGGTTGGTGGGAGGGAACAGGTATATCTTCGACCATCTGTTCCAGTCCAGTGACATGGCGTCCACCGCTTCTGCTTTGGGGTCCTCGTACGGGGCTACGTACAGAGGAAGTTGATTGTTGTCGCTCGTTGCAAAGAGATCTATCTGAAGTTCTGGGACTTGATGAGAGATGAAGGAGAATGATCTTGCGTCTAGAGACCATTCCGACTCTATCGGGTTTGTCCGAGATAGAGCATCCGCTGTCACGTTGCGGAATCCTTGTAGGTGAACTGCAGACAGGTGCCACTTCTTCTTCTCCGCCAGACGGAAGATTGGGAGAAGCACCTGATTTATCTGGGGCGATCTTGAGCCTTGGCGATTGAGACAACGAACTACCACCGAGTTGTCTAGGGTTAGACGGATGTGGATCGAGGGCGGCGGGGATAACTTCTTCAGAGTAAGAAGGACCGCCATGGCCTCCAAGATGTTTATGTGGAACGTCTTGAATAGTGGAGACCAGGTCCCTTGAGCTTGTTTCAGGTGGGAGTGACCTCCCCAGCCCTCCAGTGAGGCATCCGTGTGGATGTTGAGTGATGGAGGAGGGTGTTGGAGAGGAATGGACCTTTTCAGGGCCATTGCTTCCGACCACGGCTTTAGGAGGCGTCGAAGTCTGTTTGGAAGCCGTCTCTTGAGGTCTCTTCGAGCGATGGATGCCGATCGTCTCCAGACTCCCGCGGCATCCTTTAGCTGTGCACGAAGCACTGGGTTTGTCACTGAGGCGAATTGTAGAGAGCCTAGAACTCGTTCCTGCTGTCGTCTTGAAATGCGTTTGGATTTCAGTAGTCGCTTGACAGACCCTGCTATTTCCTTCCTTTTCTTCTGGGGGATGGAAAGGCGGTGTGACTGAAGATTCCAGTGGATTCCCAGCCACTGAAACTTCTGAGCCGGAGAGAGGCGAGATTTCTTCTCGTTGATCTTGAATCCCAGGTGTTCTAGGTACTGGGTAACTTCGTCGCAAGACTTTGTACACTCTTCGGGCGATGGAGCCCAGACTAGCCAGTCGTCGAGGTAGGCCATCACCTGGACGTTTCTTAGGCGGAGCTGTTGTACTATGGCATCCGCCAGCTTTGTGAAGATCCGAGGGGCCACATTGAGGCCGAATGGCATGGCCCGGAAGGCGTAGCTTTTTCTTTGGAGTCGAAATCCTAGGTAGGAGGAAGCGTGATGGTTCATTGGAATGTGCCAATAGGCATCCGCCAGGTCTATAGAGACCGTGTAGGAACCTTGAGGCAGAAGGGTCCTTATTTGTTGAAGCGTCAGCATCTTGAATTTGTTGTTCTCTATGAACTTGTTGAGGGGGGATAAGTCCAGAATGACTCTGAGCTTGTCTGAGTCCTTCTTGGGAACGCAAAACAGTCTCCCTTGGAACCTGGTGGACTTTACCTTCCTTATCACCTTCTTGTTCAAGAGGTCTAGAACATATTCTTCCAGAATGGGGGTCGATTGTTGAAAGAACCGCTGGAAGATTGGGGGTGGTTGCACCCAACTCCAGCCTAGACCGTTCTTGATGATGCTGTGTGCCCAAGGATCGAAGGTCCAACGATCCTGGAATTGGCGGAGTCTTCCTCCCACCGGAAGCACTTCATTGCTTCTGGTGTCCCGAGGACTTGTTGCCTCGGCCGCTAGCTCCCTTTCCTCCTCTACCTCTGGAGGGACGACGAGAGGCGTCTCTGCTTGCACCCCTGGACGAGCCTCTACCTCTGGCATGAAAGGTAGTGGATGGCTGCTCAAAGGCAGGGGTGAAGACCGGTGACTGTGACAACACCGGTTGGGGGACCAATTGAAAGGTCTGTTGTGGTTGGGCAACCACTTGGGAGGTAGCGGGTCCCGGAAACTGACGTCGTTGTTGACGTTGCTGGGGTTTTGGCTTCTGAGGTTTCCTCTTAGGCTGAGGTCCATCGTCCTGAGAGGTTTTCCTTTTTCTGGACATGCCCCACTTGTGGAGAAGGTTCCTATTCTCCGTGGCGGCTCTGTCAGTTATTTCCTTGACAAGGTCAGAAGGAAACAGGTGCTTTCCCCAGATGTTGGAGGAAATCAGCCTCCGGGGTTCGTGTTTCACGGTGGCACCGACAAACACGAATTCACGACAGGCTCTACGAGCCTTTATGAAATGGTACAAGTCCTTCATTACTGTGAGTAAGTGGGATTTGGCTAGTACCATGTAGTGATCAGGTACTCTTGTGTCACAGGCCATAACTTCAAGTTGGACTTGATGAGAAAGAGATGCCGCAAGCCTCTCCTTCGTGTCTTGTTCCCGGCGAAGGAGGTGATCATTGAGCTTAGGGAGGTCTTCATTAAACTGACGTCCGGCGACGTCAGGATCGAGCCTACCCACGACGAAAGTATGTTGAACATCTTTCCATTGTCTAGTGTCAGGGGGTGTCACGATGGAGAAGGGTCTGCACTCCTCCAGTGCAGGGCAGGGTTTTCCTTCTTCCGCCGCTTTAAGGCATGCAGCCAAGGCCTTTTCCAAAAAAGGAAGAATCGCAGTGTCAGGTGCGACATATGTAGGATGCTTCTTGCTCAAGGCAGGAAGCTTAGAGCAGGTAAAGCCCCTGCTCTTAAATGCGGAGGCTAGCATAGCCTGGGCCTTTGCGAGATCGAACACTATCTCTTCTTTAGGTTCGGTCTCCTCCTTCGAGGCAGGTTCGGAACGAAGCCGGACGTAACAGTCCGGGTAGGCCTCGAAGCTTGGGAAGAACTCCACATCTTCCAACGGGACCGTGCCGATCTTGTCACTAACAAAGATCCTGCCGGTCGCAATAACCATATGCTCTGCATACCTCCACGGGTTGGCATGAGAGCAAGCTGGGAGATCCTTGACCGAAATCTTCTTCGGGTCTCTGGATCCAATCATAGACCTGATGGACTCCTGGTTCTCCTTCAGTCTGTCGTCCATGACAGCTCTAATCAGTCGGATCAGTTCTTGGGTAGAAGAGGAAGGATCCGGGGTCGAGGAGGTAGACGGAATGGACATTTCCGTCGGTGTAGGAGTAGGCGGAGGGATGGACGAGGGAGTAGCTCCAAGCTCCGACTCGGTGTATTCCACCTTGTCTTCGTCCTCTTCGGCTCCTTGAGCCATAAGCGTCTTCTCCGTGTCTTCCGAGACGTCTGAGATCTGTTCATCATCCTCGGAATCTAAACGACACTCGTGCATGGACTGAGCCATGACCACATCAGGTTCCACCGTAATTTGGACAGTGGGGATTGCTTCTTTTGGAACCACTGAGTCAGGGGAGGCCTTAGGGAACAACAGGGACCTCAGTTCTTCGGTGGCCAGGTACGGTCCAGTAGCATTTCTCTGAAAACCACGCACCCACTTGCGCAGCTTTTCACGAGCAATGTCTCTAACCTCCGCTGAGGGAGGGTTATGGAAGGCCTCAACTAGGTAGGCCTGGCAGACCGTACATTCCAGTGGATTCCAGAACTTCAAATCCCCTTTCTTGTCTGCGCAAGGGGCGTGAGTCCTGCACGCCGTATGTCCGTAAAACTGCGAGCGTTTCACAGCGCAGAAGGCGAAGTCACACTTCATCTGCTCCTCCTGTGGAAGAAAGAGAAAATGAGTATGGGGGAGTCATAGGAATGGCTCTTAAACTAAGTTAATATTAATCATTAATTTTAACTTAAAGAAGGTGTGATGCATAGAGAATGAAACAGTAAAGGAGAACACGCTCCATGCATCTCGCCCGGCTGGTTACCATAGGCTTGGTCCTGGGATAATCCAAATGACCGAGATCATTGGATATAGTTTCCTAGGATTCCCATTATATTGGAACTCCATGGAAAGCCAAGGACAAGGTTGGGATCGAATTCATTCGGTTCCCAGTTAAGAGCCAGAAGGCCTCATTAAGGGTAACTGCTTCTGGCAACCAGCCGCGCTAAGATGCACATAGCATGCTGGAATTAGAAGAATGCAAAGAGACAGCATGATCACTAATAGAGCAGTACTAGGTACTGATCTTAAAAGCAAAGCAGCTTATCTATTTGCAATGTAGGGCTATCTTAGTCTTATGATAGCTACAGAGAGGGGGTGCAAGTATTCTTGACGCCTCCGGGGCATCCGGCAAGCCGCCGGCATGCCGGAGCTCGCTCCAGCATAGATTCTGGCACTAGAACAGACAATTTTCAAAGTCAGTTAGATACCAGGATGGCGGCCGCCGGCACAACGGCGGCACGCCGGCAGGGAGCGGCGGCTCCGGCAGCCGGAGGATGCCAGGTTGGTGACTGGGGTAAGGATGGTACAGGTAGTATCGGGTTGCCGGCAGTATATGCCGGCACTCCGGAGATCGACCGGCAAGCGGACGATTAGATAGGAGTAGGAGAGCCGCCGGTAGTAGCCGGCGGCAGCCGGCAGTCCCTCGGTACACGGGGGGCTGGCGGCAAGGGTAGGGAAGTCACCAAGAGGGAGGCAGGTATTGCCGACAGTAGAGGCGGCAAGAGACCGGCACCCGGATAGATAGAGAGACAGGGGGAGGGGGGAAAGGATGCAGGAAGTACCGTCAGGGTTCCAGACATCCCTCCCCCTCCCTGAGGGGGTGTACCCATGATAGAGACAGGCTCTAGCATCCATAAGCAGGGGTCACTAGGGACCGGGAGCAGGTAGCCCAAGGGAGGACTAGGGAACACCCAAGAGGGGGGGGGGAGACTCCCCTATGCAGAGCTACACTAGTAACTAACCTTATAGGACACTATGAAGGTATATGTACCAGAGCGGACAGCACAGGGAAGCTCGGGTAGCCCTACTCATCCACCCTAAGGAGGATTTGTAGGACAGGGGACAGATGAGTATAAACTAACCTAAGCATAGGCTAGGCTATACAAGAGATAGGTGGGGAGGGAGAAGAGAGAGGTCTTCCCAGGAAGGGTTTCTGTACCAGAGCGGCCACTAAGGGAAGGGAGGACACTCCCTAACCTAAGATTAGGCTGATCGGCTAAAACGGTGCAAGAGTACAGTTTCAGCATGGAACAGAGAAACCTTCCTAACCCGACCTAGAGCAGGGCTAAAAGTCCTGAACTAGGTAAGGAAGAAGACGTATCGCTATCGCAGGAAAGTCATAGACTATCCTAGCCATAGAGGTAGGCTAGCCTAACCTCACTCTCAGACGCAATCCTAAAGGGGGTTCATTCCTTTAGGGAGGACTGAGAGGCGATATAAATACTCTATTAGACAATTAATCCCTTTACTCAGAAAAGGGATCAAGGCTAAATAGAGGGAGTGCCAAGGCAGGGGATGAAGGAAGCATATAGGGGTCCTAAGGTTAGGTTAGGCTAGAAAGAATCACTGACTAGCCTATCCCCTATATGGTCCCTGAAGGCGAAAACATTTGCATCACTAGTCAAAAGTATTGTAAAATAATAATGCCACTATCTTCATAACTTAGTCTAGGATCACTAATAAATCATGCATGAACACTTGTATGTAGGCTCCTGGCCTGGGGGCTATAGTAGCCGACTGGTATGAGGTCAATCGATGACCAATAAAAAGCGTCTAAACACGATATAAAAGTTCCTAGCTATGAAGACTAAATAAACTAATGTATTCGATTAGTATATAATGCCGGAAGCGTTGTTGTGGCTAACTAAATAAGACATGCAAAACAACAACGACGCCATAAAATGGCGGGTCCGGTAGAGGCACAGCTCTGCCACAAAACATCAATTATTTCGCGAAATAATATTTACTTTACGGCCAGAGCTTAATTAAACAATACTGGAACCTTGTACTCAACTTTCCAGAAGAAGGCGAGGCTGAAGGTAACGACATAGCGAAGATGCAAAGCGATAAAGTTAACACAAGGGAAAATCCGTCTAAGTAGGGCAGCTACTAAACAAAGGATAAAGACGCGCGTGACGTCATCAGAGCAATGGCGTCCGTTTGTTTACGTCTCGAGTATCAGTAGTAGCCACGAGTGAGATTAGCTGTGGAACGGCTCCCAGCTATTCTCAGTCCTTACACACCGAAGCATTAACTCTGTTCGGGGTGGAGATAGCTATGTGGCACGTTCAGACATGCGTGTCCCCTGTTGTATTACGATGTCTTAAAGGGAAACCTTTGAGATACTCGCTCCAGAAGTTAGAATTCTGTGATAACCTGTGGTTAAATTCTCTGGGAATATCTTAGTAGTCTTATACCCAAGGAAGCTACCAAACAGGAACCTTCCATCAGGACGCCATGGCTTGAGCCCAAAAAATACCTATGAATGAAATATGAGAAACTCTACGGGATGTAAACATACATTTTCATTATGCTTTCAGTTTACCTTTGAAGTTTCTTAAAGGAAATTCTGCTTTGATATAGAAAATGGACACCTTTTCCTTCAAGCTCATAGAATAAAGGGAATTTTTTTACCATAAAGATATCTATAATTAATAAATTACCGATTGGGACACTTATAAATGATAATGTAAGCGTAAATATTAAATAAGGAAATTTTATAATTGTTTTCAAAGTTATTTCGAATTTAAAATTTAATTTCTCGATATGGACTGATATTTATCAAGTCTAGGGTAATTTGAGCAGGCAATTTTCAAACTCAAAGCAATGAAAATATAATATAATCTGTAATTTGATGGGGGATATTTTACAATTGTTCCCAAAAGTATATGGAATTTTAATTTATTTTAAATTTCTCTATAAAAACGACTGACTGAAATTATTTAGCAAATTTATCATACTTTACACAGACAATTTTCTAACATTTTCTAGCATTCTTACGTCAGATTTTACATAAAAAAGTCAATAAGGGTGACTAAATATGAGTAATTTTATGATAATAAATATTATAACTACAAAATACTTAAATTTTCTCTCCAATACTGACTACTAAACAAATAATATGACAAGGAATTGCTAAATTATGTTAGAAAAACTGTCACAGTACCACATACTCAACAAAGGGATTTCACACTGAATTTTTATAAATGAAAATGCTAATTTCTTAATTTACAATTTAAGTGATTGGTTTCTTTATTCCAAATACATTTTCTTGGCCTTTTAATGTAAATTTGGTGTTTTAATGAATTTAAGACAAAAAAATAATATACCCAGAGCTGGGATTTAAAAAAAATAAAAAATACTTAGATATAGACTTTGAATACCTTCGTTTTTTTCGATTTTTGCTAATTATTTTTAATTTAGATATTGTTTTTATGAACTTGCATATTTTAATAAAGAATTTTACTCTAATTTCCAAAAAATAAGAATTTTTTTTTTTATAATATAGCTGTCAATTTTGATTCCCATTTTCTTTTTCTGATTTACCTTTTGATTTTGTCGATTTTACTTTAATTTTATCGATAATTGGCTTACTTATTAATCATTTAAACTTAAATTAAACTAACATCAATGGAAAACAGTAATTTTACTGACAAATGACTTTATAGGTTATTTTAACTTGAATTCAAGTAAAACTCAAGACTCAATGTGGAACAAGATTTAAGCTGAATGAAGATCAAATGTTTTCAAACTTTAAACAATTAAATATATCTTCTGATTAATTTATAGATTAAAATTATCTTTCTGGACTTGGATCTTTTGGCAGATTAATTCTGACTTCGCCTTTTTATTTCATTTATGCTGAACTCTATTTTTTAGATATTTCATTACTTTAGTTTCTTATATACTGCGATTCATTTACAAATAAATCAGTAATTTAAATCTATATTTCCATTTTCCCCCGAGCTTTTTTAACTTGTCATTTTCCCATTTTAGTTTTTACTGATTGTTGACTATCCTCCTGGCATTGATTTTAGCTGTAATTTCATTATATTTAGAACTTTATGAAATTATATTAGCAAATTTTATATTTTCTAAACCAAAACTACTTCAATGCTTTGGGTATTTTCCCATTCAAGTAGCAAGTTTAAATGTTCAATAGGTAGGTTAGGTTAGGTTAGGTTAGCTAAACCATTATTGTTAGATTTAAGCAAACTAAATTGTTTTAATTAAATTTAAATATTTATGGAGTAAAGTCTTATGGCTTAACGTTAATTCAAACAATTTTAATTAACGTGATCTGAACTGTTTTTTTTATATTGAAATTAGCAAGTTAACGGTACTTTACACATCCCATTCTAACATTTTCCAGCATCCTGCCGTTAAATTTTACATCAAGTTGTCAAGAAGCACGACTAAATTTAACTAATTTTATGACCATAAGTATTGTAACCATAAAAAGACTTCAATTTTGTCACCAACACTGACTAATAGAAGTTAAATTTGACAAGGAAACGACAAATTATACAGTAAAAAGTCACTTATGCATTGCAAAATAAAAAATTTCTACAAATAACTATAGTCCATTTCTTTTAGCGATGCAGATTTGCACCGACTCACAGCGGTGCCCTTTTAGCTCGGAAAATTTTCCTGATCGCTGATTGGTTAGAATTATCTCGTCCAACCAATCAGCGATCAGGAAACTTTTCTGAGCTAAAAGGGCACCGCTGCGAGTCGGTGCAAATCTGCATCGCTAAAAGAAATTGACTATAGTTTTTAGCTTTACTAAACCAAATATGTTAATTATAGATTATATTTTAAGAACTAAACAAGTTAATAGTTAATTTGCACGATTAGAAATTTTTTTTGTGTCAAATTGCATCGACACAATCTATTCATTAATGTAGGAAAAGTTTCATCATTCGTTACTTCATGAAATTGGCTTTTTATAGGTCTAGCCATTATATTAATTCAAAACTTTAATAATTTATATTTTCAATCTGGTTCCACCTTCGCTAACAGCAGTTTATAATGAATACTTGTCGAAAAACCTCTATCTTTCCAGATGTCTTTCTTAATATTACAATTTTATTCAGAAATAATTCAAAACGTCATAATTATGAGATTTTCACAAGTAAACCAAACACTTTAACCCTTTTACCCCCAAAGGACGTACTGGTACGTTTCACAAAACTCATCCCTTTACCCCCCCATGGACGTACCGGTACGTCCTTGCAAAAAAAATGCTATTTAAATTTTTTTTTCATATTTTTGATATTTTTTTGAAAAAATTCAGGCATTTTCCAAGAGAATGAGACCAACCTGACCTCTCTATGACAAAAACTAAGGCTGTTAGAGCAATAAAAAAAAAATATACAGTACTGCAAAATGTGCTGGGGAAAAAACAACCCCTTGGGGGTTAAGGGTTGGAAATTTCCAAAGAGCCTGGGGGTAAAAGGATTAATCAACGTTTAGTTTTATTCAAAATTACAAGTCATCCTTCAGTCTGTTAAAACAATACAATTGATTACATCAAGACACGCGCTTCCCCCTCAAAAGCAGACAAGTGACCTAAACAACTGGATCGACTTCGGTCGCGACACTCATTCCATGTAAGTGATTAAATCAGGTAAATACTCATGAATCTCTGGGCCACTTCAGTGTCGGTGAGATCAGCCTTACAAAATTCATACCATTGTCAGATAGAATTGTCCCACTCTTGGACATTCGTTTTGATGTTTTAAGGCTTTTCTTCAATCAATATTTCATCTTACGAGTTTCAAAAGACTTTCTAAATTGCTATCTAATACCGCTTACTACATACATACATACAGTATACCAAGGCACTTCCCCCAATTTTGGGGGGTAGCCGACATCAACAAATGAAACAAAAACAAAAAAAGGGGACCTCTACTCTCTACGTTCCTCCCAGCCTAACAAGGGACTCAACTGAGTTCAGCTGGTACTGCTAGGGTGCCACAGCCCACCCTCCCACATTATCCACAGATGAAGCTTCATAATGCTGAATCCCTTACTGCTGCTTCCTCCGCGGTCATCTAAGGCACCGGAGGAAGCCGCAGTGAAGACTATAGAAACAACAGTTTTGTCCAATTACTAAAAAAGGAGTACAAAATTCATGAATATTGCCAGTTTCATTTTATTGATTAGGGAATTATCATCATTGCCATGTTCAGGACCACGTACTATCGCTGGTATGGAGCACCCTTCCTGAAACATTTGCAGCTTTCAAATTTAGGCATAATATTCAAAAGTCACCTCTGGAATGACAATACCAGCTGATAATTCTCAAAATACAAAAACCATCTTTAAGCATTCATCTTATTTCTTCAAGGAAAATCTAACGGCAATACTTCTCGTTTTTACGTATCAATTTTGCTTCGAAGTAGTGCCATTTTTAAAAGCGTATCTAATTTGCCCGTTATCTGTTATTCATCTTAGATTCTGCGATCCCTTCTACTTACTAATTGAGAATTCTTTCAATTACAGTATAGAGCTAATTCTAAAACAAGTCACCTTTTGCATCCACAATTTCTAGCAGAATACCAAACCATATCCATCTTCTAGCATATGCTGCCAGCACTCCTAAGCTGTAAAGACTTTCCAGGTAAATAAATCTCGAACGGCAAAACTCGGACTAAAAGCAATCTCAAATAGACATACCTTCTAGATACAAGAAAAAGTTAGCAGTCATTGAGACACCTGGTCTTGAAAATACAGCTTATAGGTAAAAAAACTAACAGAATACATGTTCTGTAAATAAAACTATCACAATACTAAGCTATTAGAGCTAAGATGTCTGGGACTATGGGTTCTAAAGCTTTCACATATGTGGCTCCAAAACAGCATAACAAGCTCCTACTTATTAGAAAGACACTATGATGATATGAAGACTTTGCGGAAAGGATTAAAGATCACTTGCTCTTCGTGACAAGATGGCATGGATTTGACAACACACTGTACTGACTATGCCTCAATATTCTCTAAAAACTTTAAGAATATGCATGGCAAACAAATCAGTGCATTTAACCCTTTTAACCCCAGGCTCTTTGGAAATTTCCAACCCTTAACCCCCAAGGGGTTATTTTTTTCCCAGCACATTTTGCAGTTTATTTTTTTTAAATTGCTCTAACAGGCTTGATTTTTGTCATAGAGAGGTCAGGTTGGTCTCATTCTCTTGGAAAATGCCTGAATTTTTTCAAAAAATTATCAAAAATATGAAAAAAAAAATTTTATAGCATTTTTTTGCAAGGACGTACCGGTACGTCCATGGGGGTAAAGGGATGGGTTTTGTGAAACGTACCAGTACGTTCTTTGGGGGTGAAAGGGTTAAGACTTTTGTGTTGAGAGACAAGGAAAGCAGTCTTTAAAGACATTAATAATACAACCAAAATCATCCGAAATAAACTCTGTGGTAAATAAAAGACTGACTATAATGATAAAAAGTCTTTCCGGAAAGACATTTGTTTTTCGTGTCATGGAAGCATGGATTTGACAAGACTGACTATGCCTCAAGATTCTCTAGACTTTGAGAAAGTATTCGGCAAAGAAATCAGTGCACTGAAGACTTTTGTGTGGAGAGACAAGGAAAGCAGTCTTTAAAGACATTAACCCTTTTACCTCCAAAGGACATACTGGTACGTTTCACAAAACCCATCCCTTTACCCCCATGGACGTACCGGTACGTCCTTGAAAAAAAATGCTATAAAATTTTTTTTTTTCATATTTTTGATATCTTTTTGAGAAAATTCAGGCGTTTTCCAAGAGAATGAGACCAACCTGACCTCTCTATGACAAAAATTAAGGCTGTTAGAGCAATTTAAAAAATATATACTGCAAAATGTGCTGGGAAAAAAATAACCCCTGGGGGTTAAGGGTTGGAAATTTCCAAAGAGCCTGGGGGTAAAAGGGTTAATAATGCAGCCAAAATCATCCAAAATAAACTTGGTAAATAAAATTCAGTCAAAAACTCCCGTCTATGCTACATCATGTAAGCCTACAATTGCTGGACAAAATCCCCTTTACTTATTTGCAAGAATCTCTCTACTTAATTGGCAGAATCCAAAGCAGAATCTATAAAATTGCAAGAACACAAACTTAAGATAAACTTTCTGAGCTAAGAAACTATTTCACATGACTTTCATGGCTGTAAAATCTAGTTTTCATACAAATAGAATTCAAAAGAAGTGTTATGTGTTATATTGAAAAACAAGCAGAATTTTGAAAACTAAAAAACAAGAAATTTGAAAAAAACTTTTAGGTATGAGATTTTCATGAATGGAATTATTGTGTGGAACTTTCCAAAAGTAATTTTCAATGCCAAATAACATCTTTTTGGACCAATAACTAAAAAGCATTCTGGCCAAATACCTTCCTATCTGTGCCATTGCAAGTAAAAACTGACAGTTCAGGCATAACAACTATGGAGAAATATGCTTTTTTCAAAAGAAAATGAGTTGAAAGTAGGAAAAATCAGCGAAAACTGTCATATTGTACGGTAAAATTTTTCACAAACCGACAGATTTCTAAACCGATAAAACAAGAACATCCAGAAAGTCAGTCGATGCCTTAAAGTTTCTGATGTATCATGTATCAGTAAATATTTCTTTGAAACACTGCTATATAAGCAACTTTATAAGCCCTTTTGTAATTCTCCTATAGTCTTAAAAATGTCTGATCATAAGACACACTCAATTCAAACATATAAAAATCTATCTATAATTACTATACCCATCAGTATCATAAACAGACTTTCCCGGACCAAATCCTGTACAAAACAATAACTTTCTGAATCAAGGATAAAAGACAGACTCAGATTTCGTAGAGAAATGAATGAAAAGCAAAAATCTATGAGAAATGTTATCTAACTAAATTTCTTATGAATACCAATGAACATATCCCAAGCTTCGAACTTTATATTACGAAGGTAAATAATATTGTAGACTATGAATTCTCAAGGCAATATGACAATAAGTAAAAGACTTTCTAAATTCAAATGTGCCAGACTTCATCTGTAATTTCTGGAGACAAAAGTATCTTAAACTAAGATTACTAAAGACCAAAATTTGTACAGGACAAATTCTTTCTGAATCCAACTGAAGATTAGTTCTATTACTCTTGAACAAACTTGATGAAAAGCAGTTGAAAACTAATTGTTCACTAAACTCCTGATATCTTACAAGACAAGGAACCATAAGCTAAGCCACAAACTTTGTACCCTAAAGATAAACAACATTATAGACAAGGAATCCTGAATCCTAAGTCTCAATTTCAGAAAGCAAAATGACAAGTAACAGGTCTCAACG
Source organism: Palaemon carinicauda (assembly GCF_036898095.1). Classification (NCBI taxonomy): domain Eukaryota; kingdom Metazoa; phylum Arthropoda; class Malacostraca; order Decapoda; family Palaemonidae; genus Palaemon; species Palaemon carinicauda. The sequence continues at coordinate 177,222,859 of NC_090730.1, forward strand.
AACACTCCAGAAAGCAGTACAGGAATTACATTCAGGCATATAATGAAGATCCCTTTCTTAAAAGTACCATGGAACTTCAGAGAGGCACTTCTTGCCTCAATCAGTGACAAAAAAGAATTATTATTATTATTATTATTACTATTATTATTATTATTATTACTTGCTAAGCTACAAACCTAGTTGGAAAAGCAGAATTCTATAAGTCCAGGGGCCCCAACAGGGAAAATAGCCCAGTAAGGAAAGGAAAGAAGGAAAAATAAAATATTTTAAGAAGTGTAACAACATTAAAATAAATATTACCTATATAAACTATAAAAACTTTAACAAAACAAAAGGAAGAGAAATCAGATAGAAGAATAGTGTGTCTGAGTGTACCCTCAAGCAAGAGAACTCTAGCCCAAGACAGTGGAAGACCATGGTACAGAGGCTATGGCACTACCCAAGACTAGAGAACAATGGTTTGATTTTGGAGTAGTATGAACGCATTACTTCCATAAACATGAACTGTAAAAGCCAAAAAGCCTGGGTAACCATTGAGAAACTGAACTTGGAAAAGCCCCAGCCTATATTAGCTGCCGTAGACCCCTACTAGGTAGCGCACCAACTGCTGCTGAACAGCAAGCCTCACAACAAAGAGTGGGTACCTAACAAAAATGAGATACCTTAAAAAAATGAGACAGGGTATGGACCATATCATGCAAAACCGTGACGACACCTTGCAACTGTTCACCTTAAAAGAACTAGATTATTATTATTATTATTATTATTATTAAATGCTAAGCTACAACCCTAGTTGGAAAAGCAGAATGCTATAAGCCCAGGGGCTCCAACAGGGAAAATAGCCCAGTGAGGAAAGGAAACAAGGAAAAATAAAATATTCTAAGAACAGCAAAAACATTGAAATAAATATTTCCTATATAAACTATAAAAACTTTAACAAAACAAGAGGAAGAGAAACTAGATAGAGCAGTGTGCCCTCAAGCAAGAGAACTCTAACCCAAGACAGTGGAAGACCATGGTACAGAGGCTATGGCACTACCCAAGACTAGAGAACAATGGTTTGATTTTGGAGTGTCCTTCTCCTAGAAGAGCTGCTTACCATAGCTAAAGAGCCTCTTCTACCCTTACCAAGAGGAAAGTGGCCACTGAACAAATAGTTTAGTAGTTAACCCCTCGAGAGAAGAAGAATTGTTTGGTAATCTCAGTGTTGTCAGGTGTATGAGGATAGAGGAGAATCTGTATAGAATAGGCCAGACTATTCGGTGTCTGTGTAGGCAAAGGGAAAGAACCGTAACCAGAGAAAAAGATCCAATGTAATACTGTCTGGCCAGTCAAAGGACCCTATAACTCTCTAGTGGTAGTATCTTATTAGTATATTATTATGATTACTACCCAAGCTACAACCCTAGTTGGAAAAGCAAGATGCTATAAGTCCAAGGGCTCAATACCTTGCAACTGTTCACCTTAGAAGAACTAAATTATTATTATTACTACCCAAGCTACAACCCTAGTTGGAAAAGCAAGATGCTATAAGTCCAAGGGCTCGATACCTTGCAACTGTTCACCTTAAAAGAACTAAATTATTATTATTATTATTACTACCCAAGCTACAACCCTAGTTGGAAAAGCAAGATGCTATAAGCCCAAGGGCTCCAATAGGGAAAAATAGCACAGTGAGGAAAGGAAATAAGGAAATAAATAAATTATGAGAATAAATTAACAATAAATCATTCTAAAAACAGTAACAACGTCAAAACAGATATGTCCTATACAAACTATTAACAACGTCAAAAACAGATATGTCAAATATAAACTATAAAAAGACTCATGTCAGCCTGGTCAACATAAAAACATTCGCTCCAACTTTGAACTTTTGAAGTTCTACCGATTCAACTACCCGATTAGGAAGATCATTCCACAACTTGGTAACAGCTGGAATAAAACTTCTAATGCTGCTATGAAACTTCTCAGACCAGGGAGAGCAGCTGGCATAGATGACCTAATAAAAATTATCTTACATTTTGGAGACAAAACATAATCACGGTTCCTGTTGCTATTCAATTCCTGTGCAACGACCTACCAAATCCCAACGATCTGGAGAAGAGCGAGAGTAACGGCCTTGATGAAACCAAGGAAAGATCCCTCATCCCCCAAGAGCTATTGACCTACATCCTTAATGTGTATCCTGTACAACTAACATGAACGAATGATCTTACCCCATATCAAACAAACTACCGAAGAACCAGTTGTGTAACCAAGCTGGTTTTAGACGAGGTTGATCCTGCCGCAGTCCGATGTGAAACGTGACGCAATACAATGAGAACAGGCTTGAGAAGGAAATCACCAGTATAGTCTTTGTCAACCTTACAACATATGTTACTGTAAACTATAGAGCAATATTTCTGAAGGTGGCCCCACTATACGGAATAGCAGCATGTCCACTCATTGAATCCTTACTTACCAATCCGCAATATTTTGTAGAAACAGACGACAGGAAAAGAAGATGGAGGACACATAACAACGGCCTTCCACAATGGTCATTGCTGGCACCAACACAATTTAATATCTATACCTAAGACCAGCCTAAGTACCAGAGCATCCACAGGTACATATATGCAGACAACCTGTGCATTTTTAGTCAATCGGACTCCTTTACTACCATCGAAGAAATTATGTCAAAAGCCCTGACTACCCTCTCCTACAACAAAAAGTGGCACCTCAATGCCAATCCAAGCAAAACACAGGTGTGCGCCTTCCACGTGATCAATCGCCAAGCAAAGAGAAAATTAAAGATCAAATTGGGTAACAAAACTGGAAAATCCTCCCTACTCCGTCTACTTAGGTGTCACTCCTGACACAACACTCTCCTTTAAAGAACATGAAAATAAAGTAGATACTAGGAATAATAATTTTAGTAGAGCCGCCTACACCAGCTGACGAATAGACCCCGAGACAGTCAAACAGCCCTGGCATTTTGTTACTCAGAATTCAGTGCACCAGTGTGGGCAATCTCATGCCATGCCTATAAGGTAGATCCAGAGCCAAATAAGTAATCTCAAATTATTACTGGTACCTTAAAATCAACACCTCTAGCATCTTTATACACAGTACCAGGTATCCCGCCACTCAATATACGAGAAACGCTAGCAAAAACTGAAAAGAATAAAATTAATGACCTCTGGCATCCACTCTGCAATTATCGGAAAGCGGGGCGGACTGAAATCCCGCTAAGCTTGTGATAATAATAATAATAAGCTTCATAACAGTGGATGGACTAGAACTAATCAAGGCAGCTGCTCACTGGATAGAGAAGAGGCTGAAAAGAGACCAATGGCCATCCGATTGGGGCGCTGCCCAATGAAACACCCTCACCAAGAATAATAGAATATTATTATTATTATTATTATTACTATCCAAGCTACAACCCTAGTTAGAAAAGCAAGATGCTATAAGCCCAGGGGCTCCAACAGGGAAAAATAGCCCAGTGAGGAAAGGAAATAAGGAAATAAATAAATGAAGAGAACAAATTAACAATAAATCATTCTAAAATAAGTAACAACGTCAAAACAGACATGTCATATATAAACTGTTAACAACATCAAAACCAAATATGTCATAAATAAACTATAAAAAGACTCATGTCCGCCTGGTCAACAAAAAAGCATTTGCTCCAACTTTGAACTTTTGAAGTTCTACTGATTCAACCACCTGATTAGGAAGATCATTCCACAACTTGGTAACAGCTGGAATAAAACTTCTAGAGTACTGCATAGTATTGAGCCTCATGATGGAAAAGGCCTGGCTATTAGAATGAACTGCCTGCCTAGTATTACGAACAGGATAGAATAGTCCAAAGGGTAAAAGTGGGCAAAACTAAAGATAACAGACACAAATGGATATTAAACCAGCCTTCAATGCCCATGTAGGGCAACACTACAATGGAAAACATCCTACGAGGGTGTCCACTGGACTCTCACTGATCAGATCAAGACCTCAGAGAAACAAACGACAACACCATCCTGTGGGTTCGACACTGGTGCTATTAGATACGATGACCTCAAGTACCATAAAATAGACTTTCCAAGACCAAATTTGTAAAGGACAAATTACTTTCTGAATTAACCCTTTTACCCCCCAGGCTATTTGGAAATTTCCAACCCTTAACCCCCAAGGGGTTATTTTTTTCCCAGCACATTTTGCAGTATATTTTTTTTAAATTGCTCTAACAGCCTTAATTTTTGTCATAGACAGGTCAGGTTGGTCTCATTCTCTTGGAAAATACCTGAATTTTCTCAAAATATTTTAAAAAATATGAAAAAAAAAATTTATAGCATTTTTTTGCAAGGACGTACTGGTATGTCCATGGGGGTAAAGGGATGGCTTCTGTGAAACGTACCAGTACGTCCTTTGGGGTTAAAAGGGTTAAGACTAAAAGACACTATCAATTGTTCTAAAACAAGACTTGACAAATAGCAAACAGTAAACAAGATAGGTTTTCTGAATTCTCAAATTCTTATAAAAGAATACAAGTTAACATAGGCTAAGCTACAAACTTTTTTCCTGAAAGTTGAACAAACATTGAAAACGATGAATCTTGAATCCTAAAATCATAGTTTCCAAAGTGAAAATGACGAGTAAAACCATTTCTACATACCCTAGTACCACAATATTAGTTTTCTGAAGACAAAAGTATCACAAACTGATAGACGTTCTTAGAACGGAATCTATAAAGAAAAAAAATTATTTTTGAATCAAACTAAACTCGGGCTTAGTTGGTCTAGAACAAAGATTTGCTGAAAAAGGAAAAGAAAACATTTTAAAGTTTTCTGATCTGCAAAGTTAAAAACAGCAGGTCACATATCAGATGTTGCCAAAATTTGTATCATTAAATGATAAACAAAACTGATTACATTAATCCTGAATCAATAGTTTCTGATGGAAAAATGAAATCAGGTAAAACACTTTGCGTATCTGTAAGTACCAAAATCTATTTTAATTTATGAAGCCAAAGGAATCGTAAACTGATAAGACTTTCCAAGATTAAAATCTGCGCAGGAAACTTTCTTAAGCAGACTAAAAGACAGATTCAATTGCTCAAGAAGTAAAACTTGAAGAAAAGCAAACCTCTTTCACTTGAACGACACCTCGTAGTAACGGAGGATTTTGAGGAGGGAGAAGTCTAATTGGAAAGGGATCTCTGGTAGTGGTATCACTCGCCCCAGTTTTAATTCCGACACCCTTTAGGGGTGAGCGAGCTGGACATATTCCTAGCATTCCATGCAACTTTTTCCTCTGGTATATTTAGCAGTATTTATACCTTTGAAATGGTACTTTAAGGAGCATTTCACGGAGCGACACAGGTTGAGCCCAGAAATAGATTTTTCCTTTGTCAAAATCCCTAAACTAAATTTCTAATTTGGAAATATTTTAGCAGTTAGATAACATTGAAAATAATACATCCTGAACCTATCCTCATGTAGAAGACAAGATTAGTGCCTAATTCATTTGAAACAAATGGAACCTTAAACCTTAAATCTAATATCAAACTTACATAAATTTCAAACCTTGATGTTTGAAACATAGAAGTACTAAATGTCAATTTCTGATGTTAGGAATTGGAATATGAAAACCAAAAACCACAGTCACATTGCGTATTGAATACTATAGTCAATTTCTTTTAGCGAGGCAGATTTGCACCGACTCGCAGCGGTGCTCTTTTAGCTCGGAAAAGTTTCCTGGTCGCTGATTGGTTGGACGAGATAATTCTAACCAATCAGCGATCAGGAAACTTTTCCGAGCTAAAAGGGCACCGTTGCGAGTCGGTGCAAATCTGCCTCGCTAAAAGAAATAGACTATAAGTATTCTTATTATCATCTAACATCCTGATAACAAATGGTGTTGTATAAGTTAATTCTAATAGCCAGGCCTTCTCCATCACGAGGCTCAATACTACGCAGTACTCTACAAGTTTTATTCCAGCTGTTACCAAGTTGTGGAATGATCTTCCTAATCGGGTAGTTGAATCAGTAGAACTTCTGTTCAAAGTTGGAGCAAATGCTTTTTTGTTGACCTGGCGGACATGAGACTTTTTATAGTTTATTTATGACATATTTGTTTTTGATGTTGTTAATAGTTTATATATGACATGTCTGTTTTGACGTTGTTACTTATTTTAGAATGATTTATTGTTAATTTGTTCTCTTCATTTATTTATTTCCTTATTTCCTTTCCTCACTGGGCTATTTTTCCCTATTGGAGCCCTTGGGCTTATAGCATCTTGCTTTTCCAACTAGGGTTGTAGCTTGGATCGTAATAATAATAATAATAATAATAATAACTGGAAGCGAAGTATCATTAACAAACTTCCTATCGTCCAAACTCCACCCATATGGTTCTTTCAGATTTCCTTGCTTCTCTGTCATGAACTAAATATTTCTCCAAAACTATTAAACCAAGAACAAACACCTTATATGAATCCAATACTTCTTAAACCAAGTAAAATACTATCGCTATTTACAGTTCAAAGTCTCAAGTTAGAGATAATCACGACTTCCAGTATACACAATCTCATTATGATCAAATAAGAGCAGATAAATCTGATATCTCCTTAACAACATTGTAAATGCCAAACCAAAACTAATATCTACTTGTGTGTGATATGACTGCATTTCAACGCACCAGGAATGAAGGCATTGAGACACTAATACTATCATATAATGGGTGGATGGATGGAGTGAAGAAAGCTCTGGGTGATAGGAGGATAGATGTGAGAGAGGCAAGAGAGCGTGCTGGAAATAGGAATGAATGGCGAGCGATTGTGACGCAGTTCCGGTAGGCCCTGCTGCTTCCTCCGGTGTCTTAGATGACTGCGGAGGTAGCAGCAGTAGGGGATTCAGCATTATGAAGCTTCATCTGTGGTGGATAATGGGGGAGGGTGGGCTGTGGCACCCTAGCAGTACCAGCTGAACTTGGTTGAGTCCCTTGTCAGGCTGGGAGGAATGTAGAGAGTAGAGGTCCCCCCCCCCTTTTTTTTTTTTGTTGATGTCGCCTACCCCCCAAAATTGGGGGAAGTGCCTTGGTATATGTATGTATGTATAATAGACAACATGAACCCTAAACTAGATATCTTAAAAGAACTCTGTATTTACCACATATATACACATTGAGTCTATCTAAAACTGCAGAAGATCATAGCTTCCAAAACCTCTCTACAAATTCATTGATATCTCAAGCGGTGCATTATTTTCCAAAAAGAAACCTTTTCAATGTAAAACCAATAGAATTTTATCCTGGCCTTAAAGTTATCAAAGATATATAATGCTATTCAAATTCATTATCAATGCATTCTTAAGTTACGATGTCACAGATTGACCATGAAAACCTCATCTTTGCTGTAATGAAAAGGCTACAATAATCTCATCACCTAGACATCTATAAAGCTGAGAAATATAAAATCCTGAATCATGATCCTAGATATGAAATTCCTTCAAATAGTAGCACCAATGCTTTCCCAATTAACATCTGGGACATATATACAGTATACAGTTCACTATCATTTAGTTTTAATACCTAAGCAATATTGGCAATGAAAAATTATGTACATTTGAAAAGTAAATACTCTATTGATTCTAAGTTTTGCCAGACAATTCCAAATGCTTCTACGTCAATTAAGACTTCGGCTACAAATGCATCTGAAAAGTTAGGTCAAATTTCTCATAGCAATTAAAAGAACAAGATAGTTTTTATTCCAAGCAATCAGACTTTTTTCAGTGAAGTCTTAGACATTTCTCAGAGCCATACTGTAGGGTGGGCTGTGGCACCCTAGCAGTACCAGCTGAACTCGGTTGAGTCCCTTGTCAGGCTGGGAGGAATGTAGAGAGTAGAGGTCCCCTTTTTTGTTTTGTTTCATTTGTTGATGTCGGCTACCCCCCAAAATTGGGGGAAGTGCCTTGGTATATGTTCAACCTAGACTGATTAACTTGAATAAAAATTCACTTAATTCGATCTTTTCTAGTTACTGACAATGTTATAAATTGGTATATGTATGTATGATATATACTGTAGTTTTTACTTCTTCAACCTAGACCGATAACTTGGAATAAAAATTCACTTAACTGCATCTTTTTAGTTACTGACAATGTTATAAATTTGTAAGGCTTTCGCCACAGACTTAAAAATGGCCACAGCAGTATTTATCTCTCTATTTCAGGTACAGGATATGAATGTCGAACTCAAGTCGAAAAGCTATTTAAGCCCCAAGCTGGTACCACCTTTCGAAGGGACGGCATGTGTCCTACATGTAATAAAAGTATTCCCATACACTCGACCAAAGGAATAACTATTGATTTAATTGATCGCAGACTATTTCAAGTTTTTACCTTTAAAGACATCTGGCAGGATTTAAATTTGTGAAACAAATTTTCATGTAAACAATGAAAAGTCAACGTGATAGTCAATCAAATTAAAATAAAAAATGACAAGTCAAGCTCATTGTAAAAAAATGCTCTACGAGTTCAATTTCCTACATAACACAACGCAAAATTTACATGAAATTGGCCAGTTCAAAATATTGGAATTAAAATTTAACCATCACATAAAACATCACGCTTAAAGAAAAAATTTTCAATATTAAATTAAAAAATCTAGGTTTTCTATGAGCTTGAACAAAAACTGTACATTCTTTAAACCAACACATCCAGTATTAAACATCAAGAAAAAACAAAGCAATCGAAATATGCTTACGCCAAAGTAAAGTTTCTTTACTCATTCATAGAAGAATATGATTTTTTGACAATTACATTTGACATTACACATTCTACTGCACATTCCATAATACAATAACATAAAACATTATTCACGTACCAATTCATAGACATGAGTGAAAACATGAGCTCAAGCCTCCCTCAGGAGTAACCCTACCACCCCCTTGGACTTCTGTGCATAAGTTTACTTTCACATATGGAAGGGACAAAACATCCTTTAACAGTGACGGAGAAAACAGATCTGCATACGGAAGAGCACAAGGGAAGCGAGGGACTTCTCTTTCCCATCTCGGCAATCATCTGTCAACTTAAACCTTTGAATCGGTTTCGGAACTGATAACCGACTGGCCACGTCCCGCTGAGAACACTCGGCCTCCTCTCGAAGAGTTTTCAATTGAGACGATTCTCTGGGCTGCTTTCAGATTTCGCTCAAGGCAGCAGATTTTCTGAAATAACATGAAATCAGTTAATACTGTCATACTGTACACGTTAAAATAATTTGGTATCTCTAAACATGGATAACGAGGTACAACAAGGACTCAAACATTAAACATGGATAACGAGGTAAAACAAGGACTCAAACATCTTATATTTATGTTCCTATCACTAAAAACAGAAAATAAAAGTGGCATATTGTAACCCGTACTGTTTATTTGAAGGTACTTCAATCAATTTCTATTTAGTCCGTTACTGTAACTGTGCATACAATCATTTAAACATTTTACATATCGTCACCCTCATAAACTAATTTACCTAAGTCATTTTCTCCACTTGTTGGGAACTCAAAAAAAACCCTTCTCATTTCCTAATACTTTATATCATTGTCTTGATTTTCAATTCACAAATTCTTAGCAGAGGAATTTGTGAATTAGAATTTGTTAATAGAAGCTCAATACAATGATATAAAGAATTAGGAAATGAGAAGGTTTTTTTTATTTCCCAACAAGTGGAGAAAATGACTTAGGCAGTTAGTTTATGACGGTGACGATATGCAGAATTCTCCCCTTGCTAATAAGGGCCTGCGTGCATTTTTGCTACTACGGTATATCTTTACCTTTAGTTCTGGGTGATAGGAGGATAGATGTGAGAGAGGCAAGAGAGCGTGCTAGAAATAGGAATGAATGGCGAGCGATTGTGACGCAGTTCCGGTAGGCCCTGCTGCTTCCTCTGGTGCCTTAGATGACCGCGGAGGTAGCAGCAGTAGGGGATTCATCGTTATGAAGCTTCATCTGTGGTGGATAACGGGGGAGGGTGGGCTGTGGCACCCTAGCAGTACCAGCTGAACTCGGTTGAATCCCTTGTCAGGCTGGGAGGAACGTAGAGAGTAGAGGTCCCCTTTTTTGTTTCATTTGTTAATGTCAGCTACCCCCCCAAAATTGGGGGAAGTGCCTTGGTATATGTATGTATGTAAGTTCTCAAAGAATTTTATCATCTATGGGATTTTCAAATTCACGACAAACATGCATCTATAAGGAAGCTTTTCCATCCATATACCAAAGGCACTTCCCCCAATTTTGGGGGGTAGCCGACATCAACAAGAAACAAAACAAAAAAGGGGACCTCTACTCTCTACGTTCCTCCAGCCTAACCAGGGACTCAGCCGAGTTCAGCTGGTACTGCTAGGGTGCCACAGCCCAACCTCCCACATTTCCACCACAGATGAAGCTTCATACTGCTGAGTCCCCTACTGCTGCTAGCTTTTGATTCCTAAAATATGGTCTAGCTCAATTGGATTGGATAAAAAAAATTCCAATCAAGATAAAAAGGCAACATCTATAGCACAATAAGTCATTTGTGGGGTTCTAAGTTGACTTGCAACGTTAATCTATGCAAAAGGTTTCTCGATATGGGGTTAACCCTATATAATTCATAGTTTTGATCAATTCCTCCTATATTGCACCATGCAAAAGCTTATCTTGAACTATTTGTGGCGTTAGAAGCTGCTTTCATTTTCCTTAACAAAATTGATGATTGCATTAAATGCTGGAGGAACGTAGAGAGTAGAGGTCCCCTATTTTGTTTTGTTTCATTGTTGATGTCGGCTAACCCCCAAAATTGGAGGAAGTGCCTTTGGTATATGTATGTATGTATGTATTAAATGCTATAAATTAACTTCGTAATGAAAACGAAAAACCGAGGCAAAAATCCCACATTAGATTGTTTCGTTAGCTAAATGCTATTTGATTCCATACTTCTAATAGACGGAATCTTGAAAGAGAATCAAAGAAAAATTACATTGATAAAGGATGTAACTTCTGATTATACATACATATACTTATAATTATTACATATAATTATACATATAATTATGATATTTGCCTTAAGAAAAGATCTGCATCGTCTCTCCTGCCCCGAGTTGCACCCACTTCAGAGCCTTCTACTTTACCTCCATTCTCTTTTCCTTTCCTTCATCTTGCTGTCCAGCTTCTCCTAAGTTTTCCCCAGTTGTCATTCAGCTCTGAATGGTCTCCCTGGTCTGAGGGTCGAAACATAAGGACCAAATTTCACAGATCTAATGTTTTTACATGGGTCTTTTACCTGTCATTTTCCTTAGGGGGATTTACCTTGGTTGATAACCTACCTACCTACCTACCTACCTCTCTCTCTCTCTCTCTCTCTCTCTCTCTCTCTCTCTCTCTCTCTCTCTCTCTCTCTCTCTCCCCCCAATTTTGGGGGGTAGCCGACATCAAACAAATGAAACAAAAAAGGGGACGTCTCCTGTCTACATTGCTCCCAGCCTGACAACGGACTCAACCGAGTTCGGCTGGTACTGCTAGGGTGGCACAGCCCACCCTCCCACATTATCCACTTCGGGTTATACCACATCTAAACATGAATGAAAGCTGAAGACGACTATAATACAAATATCAATATTTCCAGATTGCAAAAAACTAAATCGTCAGTCCCTTCAAATATAACACAAGCTTCACCAAACTGTGTAACTTCTCACCTTAGTGAAGTGTACTTTATATTCAAGCTTTCCTATCAACAGTACCTTCAATATTTTAGTTTTATTTCAGAAGCATTTTCTTCTTTATTTCTAAGGTAGTAGGTTGTGATACTACCGCTAGAGAGTTATGGGGTCCTTTGACTGGCCAGACAGTACTACATTGGATCCTTCTTTCTGGTTACAGTTCACTTTCCCTTTGCCTACACATATACCGAATAGTCTGGCCTATTCTTTAAAGATTCTCCTCTGTCCTCATGCACCTGACAACACTGAGATTACCAAACAATTCTTCTTCACCCAAGGGGTTAACAACTGCACTACAATTGCATTGCTCAGTAGCTACTTTCCTCTTGGTAAGGGTAGAAGAGACTCTTTAGCTATGGTCAGCCGCTCTTCTAGGACACTCCAAAATCAAACCATTGTTCTCTAGTCTTGGGTAGTACCATAACCTCTGTACCTTGGTCTTCCACTGTCTTCGGTTAGAGTTCTCTTGATTGAAGCTACACTCTGGCACACTATTCTATCTTATTTCTCTTCCTCTGGTTTTGCTAAAGTTTTTATAGTTTAAGAAATAAGAAATATTTATTTCAATGTTGTTACTGTTTGTAAGATATTTTATTTTTTCCTTGTTTCCTTTCCTCACCGGGCTATTTTCCCTGAGCCCCTGGGCTTATAGCATTCTGCTTGTTTTTATAGTTTAAGAAATAAGAAATATTTATTTCAATATTGTTACTGTTCGTAAGATATTTTATTTTTCCTTGTTTCCTTTCCTCACCGGGCTATTTTCCCTGTTGGAGCCCCTGGGCTTGTAGCATTCCGCTTTTCCAACTAGGGTTGTAGTCTAGCAAGCAATAATAATAACAATATCATCGTTACACCTAATAGTAAACTAACCACTTGACCCACATTATATCAGGCTTCAAAATACTGCTTCAAAGAAAAGTTTTAAGACCACATTCTATTTCATACCATCAAAAATAAGCTGTCTTTATAATTTCTTGCCTTTACCCAAATCAATAGAACAACTCTACCAAGTTCAATGTCTTACCTTTAGAAGCTCTGAAACCAGATGGCAAACTGGCTTAGACCATCATCGATGTATGACATGGCTTCAACTCTTCCTCACAATTCTTCCATTTAATCTATTGACTTCCTTTTCATATTTGATCAACCTGAGGGAAAAGAAACATATGAGAATAAGGATATTACAATCTCTTGTCCTACTTTTCAAACCTGTAAGGATCTTTAGCAAAGTTGTCCTAGTGCGTTAAAATTGATAAACACCCCTTTGAAGCTTTACTGTTATATCAGTTCAAATAATCTATACTGAACACTGTTTAACCCTTTTACCCCCAGGCTCTTTGGAAATTTCCAACCCTTAACCCCAAAGGGGTTATTTTTTCCCCAGCACATTTTGCAATATATATTTTTCAAATTGCTCTATCAGCCTTAATTTTTGTCATAGAGAGGTCAGGTTGGTCTCATTCTCTTGGAAAATGCTTGAATTTTCTCAAAAAATTATTAAAAATATGAAAAAAAAATTTTTATAGCAATTGTTTGCAAGGACGTACCGGTACGTCCATGGGGGTAAAGGGATGGGTTTTGTGAAACGTACCAGTACGTCCTTTGGGGGTAAAAGGGTTATGCAATGAAAAATAATCTTGACTACAGTACTATGGTGTTAAAAATTACTTTTGTAATCAATTTCAAAAATGAAAAGACCACTGAAGAAAATTACTAATTTTGTAATAATCATATTTCAGATATTCTGTATTCAAATCACATGCAACTTTAGTGTTGATAATTCTAAAAAGAATTAAAGAGAGACTCACCATTCGTCCAATAGAACAATAGAACGTATTCTATTATCTTAGAAGAATCTATTGATAGCAGGCCTGTGAAAAGTGGAAATAACAGCCAGAGACCTGAAAAAGAACAAAGTTATTAGTAATGAGTAATCTCTCCATAACAGGAATTATTAAAACCGAAAATAGTATTTGGAGGCAAAGAATCAAAGGGTCTTGACAAATAGCCTGTTGTGAATGGATAGACAAGTGAAAATGCTTTTATTATTATTATTATTATTATTATTATTATTACTTCCTAAGCTACAACCCTAGTTGGAAAAGCAGGATGCTATAAGCCCAGGTGCTCCAACAGGGAAAATAGCCCAGTGAGGAATGGAAAAAAAAGTAAAAAAAATTTGAGAACAGTAATAATCAAATAAATATTTCCTATATAAACTATAAAAACTTTAACAAAACAAGAGTAATTAGATAGGATAGTGTGCCCGAGTGTACCCTCAAGCAAGAGAACTCAAAAGGACATATGAAGACCAGTGTGCTTAATATTTCATCTCCCCATTTCCCACCCCTTCCGAGTCCTCAGTTGTGGATTTGAAGAATCTAGAGGGTGCTTAGTTTTTCTACGTTTGATGAGAAAATATAGTTTTCTGGATTTATAATAGATGTGAAACAAAGGAAGCGAGAAATTAAACAAGAATGAAAGGGTTGAAGGGAGAAATCAGAAGGATTTAAGTAAAGGGATGTGGTACCCAATTGTTTAAGACCTGCTCAAGCTCTCTTGTTTTTTTGTAGTGTCTGCAACCCCACCATCCTTGTGAGCTAAGGTTGCGGGGTCAGGGGGAGCCTATAGGTCTACCTGTCGAATCATCAGCAGCCATTGCCTGGCCCTTCCTGGTACTAGTTTGGGTGAAGAGGGTGCGTGGATGCTGATTATATGTATATATGGTCCGTATCTAGGACAACTTGTTCAATGCTTCTGCCATTCATAAGCAACCTCTAAACCTTTAGCCTTATCAATAGTAATTGAAAGCCAGCTTCAATCTGTTTAACTTACTTTCAATAAGAGGTCCAGTATAGGAAATCCAGATAAGAACTACAGAAAAGAAACTCGGTTAATAATGGAATAGTTAAGCCTCTCTTGACCTCACTCATAACCTCGTCGGACGAGTAAAAAAAGTCCTAACTGTATGAAATCTTGCGACGACAGACTGTATACGTCAACAAGAATCAGACTAACAACATACATACTTATACTAAGGCACTTCCCCCAATTTTGGGGGTTAGCCGACATCAAACAAATGAAACAAAAAAGGGGACGTCTCCTCTCCACGTTCCTCCCAGCCTGACAAGGGACTCAACTGAGTTCGGCTGGTACTGCTAGGGTGGCACAGCCCACCCTCCCACATTATCCACCACAGACGAAGCTTCATAATGCAGAATCCCCTACTGCTGCTACCTCCGTGGTCATCCACGGCACCAGAGGAAGCAGCAGGGCCTACTGGAACTGCGTCACAATCGCTCGCCATTCATTCTTATTTCTGGCACGCTCTCTTGCCTCTCTCACATCTATCCTCCTATCACCCAGAGCTTCCTTCACTCCCTCCATCCATCCACCCAAACCTTGGCCTTCCTCTTGTACTTCTCCCATCAACTCTTACATTCATTACCTTCTTTACCAGACAGCCATTTTCCATTCTCTCAAGATGGCCAAACCACCTCAACACATTCATATCCACTCTAGCTTCTAACTCATTTCTTACACCTGTTCTTACCCTAACTACTTCGTTCCTAACCCCCATCTACACGAAACTAACAACATCAGGATAGAATTAAATAACTGGGAAAATGTTTAGCTGATGGCCATCTTCAATCGACAACTGCCACAATCTGAATATCCTGGAACATAGGATGAAAAGGAGTTCCAGTTTACTGTACTCCACAGACAATAGATTGATAGGACGAAGGCCATTGTGAATTAGTATAAATTACTTAGCCAGGAATTAGCAAGAATTAATAGCCCAGGAATTGCAGCCATACTCAACTTTTTTATATACATTGTCTTTGAAAAATACTGTAAATCACTCAACTGATTGTTTATGGATAATCTAGTAATAACTTTTGATTTCAAGGTGGACATGTTTTAAGAGTAATTTTAACTTCACATAATTCCTGCACATTGGAAATGTGCATCGAAATAGCTATAGCGCACTAGATCCTTTAAAAGCTCCTGGATCACAATGAAAACTATTTTTATGTGATCTTTATAATGTACTTTATGATGACCTGAAACTAAAATGTGATCGCACAAACTTAAAAGATATCCTAATCGAACTGGTGCTTGACGTTTATGGAATATCTTTCCAACTAGACAAAAAGAAAAAAAAAATGATGGGGCAAGAAAGAGTGTGTTTATACTAAATGAATACTTCCCTCACCATGAAGAACTGAGTACTATAATGTAGTAGAAAATGTCCCTGTAAATAAACAAAATGTTTAAACAAACTTTAGGGAAGGACAAATCTAGAAACTACGATGATGTGCTTCGTTGATTTCTGACTCACCTTGTTGCCTATGGTGGTCCCATTGTGGGTGTCAACTTGTGGGGATGTTCGCTTGAGGGGGGTCTGCTCGAGAGGTATCCACTTGAGGGGTCTGCTCGAGAGGTATCCACTTGAGGGGTCTGCTCGAGAGGGACCCGCTTGAGGGGTCTGCTCGAGAGGGATCCACTTGAGTGGGGTCTGCTTGAGAGGGATCCACTTGAGAGGGGATCCGCTTGAGAGGGAATCAACAGAGTAGACTGCATGCCGAGGGTATTATCCACATACCTGTAAAAGTTCAATTATCTATAATTTCCTGAAAATTAGTTCATTAGGTGTAAAAGTTCTCTTCGTTAATTTTCTTAAGATTATTTTTAAATCAAACTTAGAACAAACGTTTTAGAATAAATTACTAATTTGGTCTAGTTATTCTATAAACAAGAATGAATATTGATTTATAGGATAATTATTTTATATTTTTTTACCTGTTCAAGATATCAGGTACCTTTGACTATTAAAATCTGTTTCTAGAATACACAGTTATATTACATAAAATTAATTTCTTGCAAGTGTACGTTTATTTTGTATAACTCGATATAACTAAAACTTAAATCAGCATAATTTCATCATCTCTCTCACCCGAGCTACGCCAAAAAAAACTGCCAAAATATGGATAAATACAATATAAAATAAAGGCTATTTACCTTCATAATGACCTCTTCTTATTAATTGATAAATTGTAATAGGGGAGACTGCATTAGAATCAAGTCGAACGTTTTAAATTCATCAAAATTAACACAAAATTTTTCCCCAAATATCATGTTGAAGAAATTCATTTCCATACATCTATATTACGACAAGTTAATTCGATACAATCCAAGTGGTTGTTATTGTTGTTGTTGTTATTATTACAAGCTAAGCTGCAACCCTAATTTCAAAACCAAATAGAAGTTATATTAAATTTTTTTTTCCAAAATCTATTTTTCAAAAATCGTGACCTAAGATATTTTTCCTCTTTCTATAAAAAGTTTTATTAAAATACAAATACGAAAATTATGCATAATTCAAATATCCGTTTTACGAAAAGCACGAATTATTAATTTTAATATATTTTCAATTCAACCCCCCTCAACCACACCGAAAAAGGGTGACGGACAAGACACCTCAAGACATCAGTTTCGTTGCCAGTGCGGACGCCTCACTCCAAAGTTCGGAAAAGTGAGAGGCAAAGTAAAGGAGTTCAAGTCGTGCCTAGTATGCTGGAGGGAAAATGTCCAACGGCAACGGAAGCCGCAGCAATTATCGGCAGGTACTGAAACGGGCGTTATTCTATCGCACGCAAGAAGAGGAAACAGAAGCGGAAAACAACAAAGTATACGCGTCAGGGATAAACTCCTCAAACGAAGTTTTACCTCACCCAATGATACCCATCCGCATATCGGGGAACCCTGCTCCTTACAACAAAAAGATGCCAAACAAATCCTCATCCATTATGGCGGCCGCGGACTCCGGGGCTCACACGTGCCTGAATATGGGTCTACACCAGCAACACCTCAGGCCAGCTAACAGACGCATCTTCGCAGCCAACAACCAGGAAATCAATGTGCTCGGCTCCATACACCTCATACTATCAGGCAAGAATGAGCAAGGAGCGCACATCACAACAACTGACACGGTGCGTGTCACGGACACCGACAACAAGTTTTACATCAGCTGAGCAGCTATGACGAAGCTTGGCATCATCGACCATGATTTCCCCAGGATTGGTGCCACAGGCAGGGTCGCAGTATGCCTAAACGAAGGGAAGTCCCACAGTAACAACTTGCTCGCAGAGTGCAGATTCCCACGCCGCACTCCACCTCCCCGGCAACCAGCCAACCTGCCGTTCAAACCGTCAGCAGAGTTTACCGAAAATATACAAGCGTGGCTACTGGAACGATATGCATCGTCAACCTTCAGCACGTGTCCACACCAGCCACTGCCAACAGTGACCGGACCACCCATGGAGATAAGGATCATCGACCCTCAGGTAGAACCAACGGTGACAAAGAGACCCCTAAACATACCGGTACACTGGCAAAAAGAGGTGGCGACCCAACTGGAAAGAGACGTAGCACCGGGTGTGATTGAGCCCGTACCACCCAACACACAAGTGACCTGGCTACACAACATGGTTCTCACACAAAAAAAAAAGATGGCACCACGCTGCACTGTGGACTCACAGCCCCTAAATCGACATTGCGTTCGAGAAACACATCACACCATCCCACCCATAAAGCAAGCCAGAGCAGTACCTCCTAGTGTATACAAAACGGTCACTGACTCATGGAACGGATTTCACTCCATTGATATCTGCAAAGAGGAGAGACACAAGACAACTTTCCTCACTGAGCAGGGACGATTCCGCTACCGTCTCACACCCATGGGCTTTCTCGCATCGCAGGACGCGTACACACAACGATATGATGCGATTATTACCGACATCCCAAAGAGGACAAAATGTGTCGATGACACCTTACTGTGGGACTCAAACTCACAGGAACACTGGTGGCGCGTCATAAATTACTTGGAACTCGTTGGAAGGAACGGCATCATTCTCAACCCAGCCAAGTTCCAATTCTCATCTACAGAGGTGGACTTTTCAGGATTCCAGGTTGGAGAAACCGAGGTAAAACTCTTACCAAAATACCTGAACGCAATTGAAACGTTCCCAAGACCAAAGAACATCACACACATTTGGGCATGGTTCGGACTAGAAAACCAGGTATCACACTATGGCACAGCAACTGACTTAATGGAACCGTTCAGGCCCCTACTCAGCCCAAAGGTACGCTTCCAGTGGGGCCCGGAACTCGAGAACCCATTCGATAGGTCGAGGCAGCAATCATATGCGAAATCCAGAAGGGGGTCGAGATCTTCAACCCAGACAAGCCAACATGCCTTAACCCAGATTGGTCAAAAGTCGGAATCTGGTATTGGCTGCGTCAGAAACACTGTACTGTACATGCGAGGCCCTCACACCAGGATGTTGCCCAGATGGGTGGAAGACCACCCTAGCAGGATCGAGATTTCTCATGGACGCAGAAAAGCGGTATGCACCAATTGAGGGGGAAGCCCTGGCCGTAGAATGGGCACTCGAGGACAGCCGATTCTTCACCATGAGGTGCAAAGACTTGATAATAGCAACGGACCATAACCCACTCGTGAAAATTGTAGGGGACAAAGAACTAGACACCATCAGGAACCCAAGGCTCTTCCGACTCAAGCAGCGAACACTGAGGTTGAGATACCGAATCATTCACGTGCCAGGAAAAGACATACCCGCAGCAGACGCCACATCAAGGAACCCTTCACCTAATACAAAGCCAAACACATCGGAGGTGATAACGGCTTTAAATGCCATTCGCTCGACACCCAACCACCTAGACGACCTGGAAGCTGCTGTGATAGCAGTGGTACGGTTGACAACGGACTCAATCGGAGCTGTGACATGGGAAAGAGTCAAAAGATGCACCCATGTGAACCCCTGCCTGCAAAGTCTGATACCATTCATTGAAAACGGGTTTCCATCTACAAGGGACGAACTAACTGAAGAGCTGCAACCATATTGGCAGTACCGGGACAGGCTGTCGACAGTGGATGGTGTCATCATGATGGATAAAAGAGTCCTGATACCCTCCGCACTACGGGGTGAGATATTGAGAGCCCTACACGCGGCCCACCAAGGAACCAAAAAAACGCAAAACAGAGCTAAGGGTTCTGTGTTTTGGCCAAGACTCAAAAAAGACATCGAAAACACAAGGAACAGTTCCCAAGCATGTTGGGGGATGTCACCCTCACAACCACGCATGCCGCCGACACAACCGAGCGTCCCAACCCAACCATTTCAAGCCATTGCAGAGCATTTCTTCAAAATGAAAGGCACTGGCTACCTGGTCATCGTCGACAGATTCAGCGGTTGGCCCTACATTGTGACATCGGGTACAGGGGCCAGGGGTTTCAGCAAAGCTATCCTGCGCTACTTCGCTACCTTCGGAGTGCCTCAGGAACTAAGCCCCGACGGGGGACCTGAATTCTCTGCAAAGGAGACCCAAAGCCTACTGTAGCGCTGAGGAGTCAGACACCGTCTCTCATCTGCGTACCTCCCCCAGTCATATGGGTGGGCGGAGGCAGCAGTCAAGTCCATGAAACGCCTCCTCACATCACACACCGATACGTACGGCAGCCTAGATACTGAAGCTGTAGCAGCAGGCCTACTCCAATACAGGAACACACCAGACCAGGAAACCGGCATGTCACCATCCTAGATCATATTCGGAAAAAACCTCAAGGATCTGCTACCTGTGGCGCCTGAGACGCAGGTCTTCTCCAATCCAGCAGTCCACCCAATATGGTGGGACACATGGGAACGCCAAGAGGAAGCCCTGCGATACCGATTCACCAAGCAGGTAGACAAACTGACACCCAACACCCGGTAGCTGCCGCCTCTGAAACCAGGAGACCGGGTCCTGCTGCAGAATTAGGCAGGCAATGCCAGGGGGCGATGGGACAGAACAGGTATCGTCGTGGAAACAAGACAACATAACCAATACTTAGTCAAAGTAGACGGGTCCGGGCGATCAACGCTGCGCAATCGCCAATTCCTTCACAATATACAAGGACTATCAAAGGTTGGACCACCAACTCTCGCCAGCTCTGCACAGACACATGCACCCGATAAAGAGCACATAACTCCCGTGCAGGACAACCGTCGTACACCACACGAAACACCCACGCCACCAGGCACACAGCAAGAAGAGAACCCCACGCAGACACTACCCAAAGCCGAAGATCAGACACCTGTCAGGTCGACCACCATAATCAAGTCCGTCCCCGACGCTTCAAAATGCAAGCCAACCGAGTCACCAACCAGAGAAAAACCCAGCCCAAATTCACCCATAACACAAAGCACAACAAACTCTCAAGGCAACACAAGACCACGCAGATGCAGACGACTACCTGAGTACCTGAAGGACCATGTCACAGAATAAGTGGTTCTCAGCTGAAAAACTGGGGGGATGTGGAATAATGAGTTAGGAAGGGTCAAATCTGGCGGGCAAGCGGCATGTGCGCCACCTAGGGGCGCAAAAGGTAAACAGGGATATAAACAGATTCACGAGGGAAGCCTCAGCTACCGGAACTGTTATACTACAATGATCATAGGAATATTATCTTGGTTTATTTGTAAGTAATAGTATAAGATGGTGCATCATTATCATGAGCCCAGAGGGGGCATTATGTTTTATTTATATTTCGGGCTACATAGCAGCCTCATGAGAGTCATACATTTGGATAGGCCAATCATGGGTACATTTTACAGTTCTCCCAATGAGTAAGTTTATGCAGGTCTGGCAGTAAATATAAGCACGCATCACAGTTTACACACATAGATTAATATATATGACAGTGCATATCCCATTTCCATGCATGTCAGAGGAAGGTCATATTTATATGTATAGATATGTATGTAGAAGGATGGCCTATCACAGGTATGGTAGCCTATTTTATTTTCTAACCATTACAAGTGTGTAATTACGTACATTTATTTTTTCAGCTTCAAACATTCGTTGCATGTACCTCAAGTAAAGTCATCAAATGCACGAATGTCTTATTGACCATGTTTGAAGAAATATTGTAGACAAGAACGCAGGACATACAGACATGGCCACGTCATTGAGGTGTGAGGCTCCTGGGTGCACGGAGATGAAGCAGACGGATGATATGACAACGTGCATAGCACTGATGCAATTGCATCAGAAGAACAAGCATGACGAAAACTCGTCACGCCAGAAACCCCCCAAAATTAACCGCCCATTACTGAAACAAGGCGTCGGCGAAGATGACTGGGCCGCTTTCACAAGGCGGTGGGAAATGTTTCGCGATGGAACGTCTTTAGCACCTAACCAGAAAAAAGCTCACCTGCTCGCAAGTTGTGAACCAAAACTTGAAGCCGCCTGATTCAGAGAGGACCCCGCCATCGCAACAAAGACAGAGGTGGACGTACTAGCGGTGATAAAACGTCTGGCAGTACTGAGTGTGGCCTTAAGCGTACGGAGGACGACACTACTATAAACCACTCAGGCCCCAGGTGAACCTGTAAGGCAATATGTGGCAAGGTTGCGCGGGGTGGCCAATGTGTGTCAGTGGATCGTCACCAGCGCCTACAAGTCCAACACCTGCACAAAGTCGATTACATGCGACTACACAGAGGAGATTGTGAAGTTGATCCTGGTAAACGGCCTCGCAGATGAAGAAATCAAAAGAGATGTGTTGGGAACCCCAGAGGTCGATAACAAGACACTAAGCGAAACGGTAACACTCATCGACAGCCAGGAAACAGCTAGACGGACCACGTTAAGTGTAAACCCATCAGTATCAGTCAGCGGGTACAGGAAACAAGCGAAAATGACAACGAACACACCCCCCTCAACCACACCGAAAAAGGGTGACGAACAAGACACCTCAAGACATCAGTTTCGTTGCCAGTGCGGACGCCTCACTCCAAAGTTCGGAAAAGTGAGAGGCAAAGTAAAGGCGTTCAAGTCGTGTCTAGTATGCTGGAGGGAAAATGTCCAACGGCAACAGAAGCCGCGACAATCATCAGCAGGTACTGAAGCAGGGGCGTTATTTCTATCGCACGCAAGAAGAGGAAACAGAAGCGGAAAACAACAAAGTATACGCGTCAGGGATGAACTCCTCAAACGAAGTTTTACCTCACCCAATGATACCCATCCGCATATCGGGGAACCCTGCTGCTTACAACAAAAAGATGCCGAACAAATCCTCATCCATTATGGTGGTCGCGGACTCCGGGGCTCACACGTGCCTGAATATGGGTATACACCAGCAACACCTCGAGCCAGCTGACAGACGCAACTTCGCAGCCAACAACCAGGAAATCAATGTGCTCGGCTCCATACACCTCATACTATCAGGCAAGAATGAGCAAGGAGCGCACATCACAACAACTGCCACTGTGCATGTCACGGACACCGACAACAAGTTTTACATCAGCTGAGCAGCTATGACGAAGCTTGGTATCATCGACCATGATTTCCCCAGGATTGGTGCCACAGGCAGGGTTGCAGTATGCCTTTACGGAAGGAAGTCCCACAGCAACAACTCGCTCGCAGAGTACGGATGCCCACGCCGCACTCCACCTTCCCGGCAACCAGCCAACCTGCCGTTCAAACCGTCAGCAGAGTTTACCGTAAATATGAAAGCGTGGCGACTGGAATGATATGCATCGTCAACCTTCAACACGTGTCCACACCTGCCACTGCCAACAATGACCGAACCACCCATGGAGATAAGGATCATCGACCCTCAGGCAGGACCAACGGTGACAAAGAGACCCCCAAACATACCGATACACTGGCAAAAAGAGGTGGCGGCCCAACTGGAAAGAGACGTAGCACCGGGTGTGATTGAACCCGTACCACCCAACACACCAGTGGCCTGGCTACACAACAAGGTTCTCATACAAAAGAAAGATGGCACTATGCCGCACTGTGGACTCACAACCCCTAAATCGACATTGCATTCGAGAAACACATCACACCATCACACCCATAAAGCAAGCCAGAGCAGTACCTCCTAGTGTATACAAAACGGTCACTGACTCATGGAACGGATTTCACTCCATTGATATCAGCGAAGAGGACAGACACAAGACAACTTTCCTCACTGAGCAGGGACGATTTTGCTACCGTCGCGCACCCATGGGCTTTCTCGCATTGCAGGACGCGTACACACAACGATATGATGCGATTATTGCGGACGTCCTAAGAAAGACAAAATGCGTCGATGACACCCTACTGTGGGACTCAAACTCACAGGAACACTGGTGGCGCGTCATAAATTACTTGGAACTCGTTGGAAGGAACGGCATCATTCTCAACCCAGCCAAGTTCCAATTCTCATCTAAAGAGGTGGACTTTGCAGGATTTTAGGTTGAAGAAACGGATGTAAAACCCTTACCAAAATACCTGAAAGTAATTGCAACGTTCCCAAGACCAAAGAACATTACAGACATTCGGGCATGGTTCGGACTAGTAAACCAGGTATCACACTATGGCACAACAACTGACTTAATGGAACCGTTCAGGCCCCTACTCAGCCCAAAGGTAAGCTCGCAGTGGGACCCGGAACTCGAGAACGCATTCGATAGGTCGAAGGCAGCAATTATACGCGAAATCCTGAAGGGGGTCGAGATCTTCAACCCAGACAAGCCAACATGCCTTAACCCAGGTTGGTCAAAAGTCGGAATCGGGTATTGGCTGCGTCAGAAACACTGTACTGTACATGCGAGGCCCTCACACCAGGATGAAGACCACCCTAGCAGGATCGAGATTTCTCAAGGACGCAGAAAAGCGGTATGCACCAATTGAGGGGGAAGCCCTGGCCGTAGAATGGGCACTCGAGGACAGCCGATTCTTCACCATGGGGTGCAAAGACTTGATAATGGCAACGGACCACAAGCCACTCGTGAAAATTCTAGGGTACAAAGAACTAGACACCATCACGAACCCAAGGCTCTTCCGACTCAAGCAGCGAACACTGAGGTGGAGATACCGAATCATTCACGTGCCAGGAAAAGACATACCCGCAGCAGACGCCACATCGAGGAACCCTTCACCCAATACACAGCCAAACACATCGGAGGTGATAATGGCTTTAAATGCCATTCGCTCGACACCCAACCACCTAGACGACCTGGAAGCTGCTGTGATAGCAGTGGTATGGTTGATAACGGACTCAATCGGAGCTGTGACATGGGAAAGAGTCAAAGGATGCACCGCTGTGGACCCCTGCCTGCAATGTCTGATACCATTCATTGAAAACGGGTTTCCATCTACAAGGGACGAACTAACTGAAGAGCTACAACCATATTGGCAGTACCGGGACAGGCTGTCAACAGTGGATAGCGTCATCATGATGGATAAAAGAGTCCTGATACCCTCAGCACTAAGCGGTGAGATATTGAGAGCCCTACACGCGGCCCACCAAGGAACCAACAAAACGCAAAACAGAGCTAAGGGTTCTGTGTTTTGGCCAAGACTCAAAAAAGACATCGAAAACACAAGGAACAGTTCCCAAGCATGTTGGGGGATGTCACCCTCACAACCACGCATGCCGCCGACACAACCGAGCGTCCCAACCCAACCATTTCAGGCCATTGCAGCGGATTTCTTTGAAATGAAAGGCACTGGCTACCTGGTCATCGTCGACAGATTCAGCGGTTGGCCCTACATCGTGACATAGGGTGCGAGGGGCCAGGGGTTTCAGCAAAGCTATTCTGCGCTACTTCGCTACCTTTGGAGTGCCTCAGGAACTAAGCAACGACGGGGAACTTGAATTCTCTGCAAAGGAGACCCAGAGCCTACTGCAGCGCTGGGGAGTCAGACACCGTCTCTCATCTGCGTACCTCCCCCAGTCATATGGGTGGGCGGAGGCAGCAGTCAAGTCCATGAAACGCCTCCTCACATCACACACCGATACGTACGGCAGCCTAGATACTGAAGCTGTAGCAGCAGGCCTACTCCAATACAGGAACACACCAGACCAGGAAACCGGCGTGTCACCATCCCAGATCATATTCGGAAAAAACCTCAAGTATCTGCTACCTGTGGCGCCTGGGACGCAGGTCTTCTCCAATCCAGCAGTCCAACCAATATGGTGGGACACACAGGAACGCCAAGAGGAAGCCCTGCGATACCGATTCACCAAGCAGGTAGACAAACTGACGCCCAACACCCAGCAGCTGCCGCCTCTGAAACCAGGAGACCGGGTCCGGCTGCAGAATCAGGCAGGCAATGCCAGGGGACGATGGGAGAGAACAGGTATCGTCGTGGAAACAAGACAACATAACCAATACTTAGTCAAAGTAGACGGGTCCGGGCGATTAACACTGCGCAATTGCAATTCCTTCCCCATAGAACAATGGTTTGAATTTGGAGTGATCTTCTCCTAGAAGAGCTGCTTACCATAGCTAAAGAATCTCTCCTACCCTCACAAGAGGAAAGAAGCCACTGAACAATTCAAGTGCATTAGTTAACCCCTTGAGGGAAGAAGAATTGTTAATTAATCTGCGTTGTCAGGTGTCTGAGGATAGAGGAAAAATTGGAACAAGCAGGCCAGACTATTTAGTAGGTAGCAGGTTGGCCTGGGCACCAGCCGCCCGTTGAGATACTACCGCTAGAGAGTTATGGGGTCCTTTGATTGGCCAGACAGTACTATATTGGATCCTTCTCTCTGGTTACGGTTCTTTCCCTTTGCCTACACATACACCGAATAGTCTGGCCTATTCTTTAAAGATTCTCCTCTGTCCTCATACACCTGACAACACTGAGATTACCAAACAATTCTTCTTCACCCAAGGAGTTAACTACTGCACTGTAATTGTCCAGTGGCTACTTTCCTCATGGTAAGGGTAGAAGAGACTCTTTAGCTATGGTAACCAGCTCTTCTAGGAGGACACTCCAAAATCAAACCATTATTCTCTAGTCTTGGGTAGTGCCATAGCCTTTGTACCATGGTCTTCCACTGTCTTGGGTAGTGCCATAGCCTCTGTACCATGGTCTTCCACTGTCTTGGGTTAGAGTTCTCTTGCTTGAGGGTACACTCGGGAACACTGTTCTATCTAATTTCTCTTCCTCTTGTTTTGTTAAAGTTTTTATAGTTTACATAGGAATTATTTATATCAATGTTGTTACTGTCCTTAAAATATTTTAATTTTCCTTGTTTCCTTTCCTCACCGGGCTATTTTCCCTGTTGGGGCCCCTGGGTTTATAGCATTCTGCTTTTCCAACTAGGGTTGTAGCTTAGCAATTAATAATAATAATAATAATAATAATGTTTAGGCAAAGGAAAAATGAGCCATAACCAGAGAGGGAACCAATACAGTACTGTCTGGCCAATCAAAGACGCAATAATTCTCCGGTCAATTTTATCTGTGACATCACGTCCTTTATATACAACTCTAACCCGTAGACACACATTGAATTCTTTCTTGACCATGTGATTATACATGCCTAAACCTTAAAATGATAATCAAATATTAAAAGCGTTATGGTGTATGTATGATAGCGGCCGACTTATAATTAAGGGGGGTCGCAGTGGGGGCGTTATCCCTAAGTTAGATAAGTAGGTAAGGACACAGCTTGTAGGTTAGGTTAGGGGGGAAAGTTTAGTTTAGCAGATTTCCATTTTTTATGGAAGCATGAGGATCTGGCCGCTGATATACAAAGGCTCCAAAGGGTTTTTGGCAGTTCCAAATTTCCCTTTTAAATTGCGGTCTTCCTTTGCATAAAATGTTCCGAGAATTTGCTTGTCAAATCTTTTTCTTTATATCTTCAAGATAATTAAAATCTTAATGTTAGCTTTAATTTACAATATTAACCCTTTTACCCCCCGGCTATTTGGAAATTTCCAACCCTTAACCCACAGGGGGTTATTTTTTTCCCAGCACATTTTGCTGTATATTTTTTAAAAATTGCTCTAACAACCTTAATTTTTGTCATAGAGAGGTCAGGTTGGTCTCATTCTCTTGGAAAATGCCTGATTTCTCTCAAAAAAGTATCATAAATATGAAAAAAAAAATTTTATAGCAATTTTTTGCAAGGACGTACTGGTACGTCCATGAGGGTAAAGGGATGGCTTTTGTGAAACGTACCAGTACGTCCTTTGGGGGTAAAAGGGTTAAGTTACCACTCAAGTTTTATATGAAGCTTTTGTAGTTAATTGGTACAGACCACGTCAGTAATTAAAATGTGGGTAAATATTTACTGTAGCACAATATTCCTAATGAAGAAAATATGATGTTTCTGATGTATTTGTGGATTACTTTGAACTAGTTTAGTGCAAATAACTGGGAGAAAGCCATATTTATCTTATTTAAGTAATCTTAAAATTCTATACTGGATTACAGGAACAAAACACATTTAAAAAGGGAATCAAACACAAGAACAACATTTAACCTTAAGATATTTCTCCCTTACCCTAACCTAGGAGCCATATCCTTGCTTTTAAAATTCTATATGGGATTACAGGAAAAAAAAAACATTGTAAAAGGGAATCAAACACAATAACACCATATTTCCCCCTTACCCTAACCTAGGAGCCCTATCCTTGCCTTCTTACCTACCAGGGGGTCATATGAACCCTTCTGGACCCCTATTAGACTGCCCTATCCTCTGCTTACCCTAAGACTAAGTCTCAATCCTGAGGTTGCTTCCAAACCAGCTTCCTTCCTGACAATGTAAACCTAAGTATTTCATAAATAGTAAAACTAGCTCCATAATATCGTATATTAGACCAAGATAAATATTATTTCATAAAGGAAAACGAATTGACTATGAAAAGAATCGCTTGCCACCATGCCATTCTTCACGTTACCTTTTCTTTCTGTCTCGATTTTGGTCCACCAAAGATCTTGAATTGCTTCAGACTACTTGAGAAACGTAGATCACAAAGTATTCTTTTCACTATTAATAAAATATATTTGCTTATTAGCAAAGACACGCGTCACTATATGCAAAGATATACGTATCAAGATCGGCTTCAAAACTACTGTTTGATTTGAAGCTTTGTTCAGGTTCAGGTTCAGGTTCCGGGGCGAGGCATAGCCTTTACAACGGCGCCTCTAACGCTTATCTTCTTATACTGTTTTGTCTTTTCTTCCACATTATGTTTAATACTTCTTTTTTCTTTTCTATATTTGTTTCACTAAATAAAAATAATCCTACTATTTTCTTTGGGTCTTCCTCGTATGGTTGTTGTAGCTCAATTACTTTATTCCTTTCTTTTCTATATTCCTGGCAAAATAACAAAAAATGTATCAAATCTTCCTCCTCATTTTCACAAAAATTACAGTTTACATTCCCTCCATTGTGTCTATTTACAATATTTAGTTTTAACGTATTAGTTCTTGCTCTAAAAAATATCACTGAAGCAAATGTATTGTCATAAATTAACTCTTCCTTAATTTCTTTCTTCCACGTTCTATATATTTCTAGGCTCACTTTACTTTCTATTCCTTCTTTCCACTTTTCAGTATCCCACTTTCTGGTTTCCGTTTTTATTTCTGCCTTGTTCATTCTTCTTATATGTCTTATACCTAAACTTAATTCTTCCAAATACTTTGCAGGTTGTTTCCACCATCTTCCTTCTTTTTCTTGAATATCCTGGATAATTATTTTCAGTCTTTCCTTCTTTCCATTCAGGGTACGATTTAAGTACTGCAGCTTCCCATCCATCACCCTTGCTTTCATAGAAGATGCACCTATCTCCCCTCTTAGAGCAGTATTAGCTGTGCTTTTAGTGGCACCTAAAATCTTCCTATATACCCCATTCTCTATTCTTTGTAGTTTCTCTATTTCAGTTTCTGTTAGATTTATAACATTTGTTCCATACAAAATAGATGGTAAAGCAATACTTTTCCAGAACGTTTTTCCTATCATCACTTTATTGCAACTTTTCTCTATAACTGAATATGTTAGATTAGCTCATTTTTGTGCCTTTTCTATCATTACCCTTTTCTGAGTTTTAAATATATTCCTACTATTGTCTAGCTTTATTCCTAAGTATGTCAAACTTTCTACTACTTTGATTCCCTCTATGTTATCTGGCTTTTCTTTCATATTGTAAATCATAATATTACTCTTCTCTTTATTAATTTCCAACCCACATTTTTTACTAGTTTCTACTAATATCTGAATGTTACGCTTAGCATTATGTATATCCTGTGCAATTATTAAGGCATCATCTGCAAAAAATAATGATTCTATCTTTATTAACTGATTTCTGAAACCGTTTCCTTCCTCTTCTATTTTCTTCATGACAATATACGTAATCAGTTTAAAAAGTGAAGTTGATCCTGTGCAACCTTGTTTAATTCCACTTGTAACTTCCATTTCTTGTTCTATACCTTCTCCTAAGTCAATGCCCGTAGTATCTCCTTGATAAATATTTTCAATTGCACTTATGATTTTGGTGTTAATTTTATATTCTTTTAAAACTTCTATTAATACCTCCCTTTTTACAGAGTCAAATGCTTTGCTAAAATATATCGCAGTTACTATTAGAGGTTTCTTGTTACTATAGCTATCTTCCACACAATACTGTAATATAAAGATATTGTCCTCTATCCTGCCTCCACCTGTAAATCCTGCTTGACATTCATTGTCTTCTTCATTCATTCTTATGTGGTTTTCTATTTCCTCTTTCACCATCATCATGAATATTTTATAAGAAATATTTAATAGAGCTATGGGTCTTAAGTCTTTTGCCATTGGCCTTCTTTTCTTTTCAATCATCTTTGTTCTTGACTTCTTCCACATATTTGGTTTTTCTTTTTCGTCCAACTCATTTTGATAACATTTCTGTAAGGTTTCAAGACATATTTTGCTTTTTCCTAGTGCCTTATATAGTTCGGGTTTTAGGCCATCTGGTCCTGCCGCTTTTTTTGCCTTTAATTTTCCCAGGCAATTCTTTACTTTTTCTGTTGTGATTTTTGGATTTTTCATTGGTTTTATTTTTCCTTTTGTCACCATTACAAGGTCATAGTGTTCCCTAAGTATGTCCGGGATATTATATTCATCTATTCTTGTTGTATCTTCCTGATGTGCTATTTCATTTTCATATTCTATCTGTTTTTCTTCATTCCAAACTGAGTCTATTCTATTTTCATGTTTACAATATATAGTTTTCCAGTACTTGATTAATTCCTCTTTTGTTTCTTCCTTATTTAGCCTATTTCCTTGTTCTCCATAAAGTTGTATAACTTTGCCATGGGCTTTCTGTCTGTTCCTTATTCTATCAATATTCTCCCAGAGTTTTTTATTTTTATCCATTTTTATTTCTTCTGTTACCTTTTTTTCAAATCTAGTAATTTCCTTCTTTATCATTTCTTGCACTTCCCTCTTCTTTTGATCATATCTCTCTTCTAATACATTTTTTACTTCGATGTTGGATTCATTTCTTTTCTTTCTGTTTAAATCCTTCCTTTCCTTTATGCCTTTTCTTATTTCATCGTTCATCCAGGGTTGCTCATGTACCTTTTCTTCATCAAGAACTTTCCTTTTATATACTCTTGCCAATTTTTCTTCTGCAGCCTCTTTTATTATCAGATCCATTCCTTCTATTCTGTCTATTTGTCTATCTCTTACAATTTCCTCTACTCTTGTTGTATATTCTCTTAAACTATTTTCATCTGTCCTAAAGTATTTTACTTCCTCCCACCTTCCTTTATTAAAATTTTTGTTCTGTTCACTCATGAATTCCAGTTCTATAGTGATCAGATTATGATCTGAGATGTCAAAATTCAATTTTTCGTCGTCTATAATCATTTCCTTAAAGTGCTTATACATTTGTTCGTTTACTAGTACGTAGTCTATTACACTTTTTTGTTGCAATCTTTCCCATGTATATATACCTTTACATCTTAAATCTCCATTCAATAGGACTAACCCATGGTCATTCATCCAATCGAGAATCATTTCCCCGTTCCTGTCTAAATTCTGGTAACCTAAAAATCCTACATGTCCGTTGAAATCCCCTAATATCATCAATGCCTCTTCTTCATTTAGATTCCTAATAATTCTTTCACATTCCTGTTTTATTATTTTATCCCTACTTTTGTCTTCTTCAGTATTCCCTGCTGAAAAATAAACCAACAATAATCTAAACGTATGCTTATAAGCATTACACTTAACATGCAATAGGTCTTTACTATTAGTTTCTATCTTTTCCAATTCTAGACTGTCACTATTTCTATAAAGTATCATCAAACCTCCTCCTTTTTTATCATCCATATTCCTCATATTTTCTACTTTTATAACACCCTTACTTAAATTTAATCTATCTAACTTTTGGTGTGTTTCTGTCAAGCAAAAAAGTTTATTTCTACTATTCAATTCCTTCTCAACTTCCATCAGTTTTTGTTTTGTTAAGCATTGTATGTTCAACAAGTAAATCTTAAAGTTTTCTTTAATTTTGTGTTTATATTCTTCTTCTTTCCTTAAAGTTCTTGCGTGTCTTCCTCGTTCCGACGAAAATTTTCCCTTCTGTGCAATTTTCCTTTCTTTATGAACCATCCATCTTCACCATTTTGTCTCTTTGTTTGTAATTCTTCCCTTAAGCACCTATCTTGCTCTCTCTCTCTCAACGTTAGATCTGGCGCTACAAAGATTCTACTTTCTCTTGTTTCTGGACAATTTCTAAGGTTCTTAGCCTTTCCTATAATTGTCCACTTCTCTCTTTCACTTTTAATTTTTACTAGTAATGGCCCAGGTTTATTTCTTTGGTTTCTAACCTCTTGGCTATCAGTTGGTCTATTACCTATTTCCAACCTACCTAACCTGACTGTTTCCACTACTTCAACTCCAGTTACCCCTATATTATCTTTGAACAGTCGCTCACACCTATCCTTATCCTTTCTTTGCTTTTCCTCTGTGCTTCCTTCCATGCATTCCTCGACATTATATATTACCAGATTATTTTTCCTCTTTTCCTTTTCCATTATCTCTTTAACCTCTTCTCTAACTTCTTCCCTGATGGCTTCTATAGGCATATTAACTCGTCCTACCTGTGCCGAACCTATCGAGTCCTTTATTTCTATTATTGCTTGTTCCAGTACCTGCAGCCTATCCATTAGCCTATCATTAATCTCCTTCATCTTTTTAAACTCAACCTTCATATTCCTATATGATCCCCTACATTCTCTACAAAACCAAGAGAGACTTTTGTTATTCTGCAGCACTTTGTAATCTTCCCTGCTTATTTTAACACAACCATTGTGGAACCAAGACTCACAGTAGTCACAGGCGATTCCATATTGTTTCTTGGTTACCTCTCTGTCGCACATGGCACAGTCAGCCGGTTCCCTTTCCATTTCTTCGTCTGATGAGGTTTCTACATCCTCGTTCCTCACCATCTTCACTTTCGGCTTCGTTCCGGTCTTGCCCTTATTTTCCATATTCGATTTTGAGCCCATAACACCTTAATGTCCTTAATTTTCTTCACTTAAATCAAATAATACAGGAGCTCACGTGCGACGTGAGGAAATTCTCGATTTAAAGAAAACGCGTTGTAATGATAAAGGAAATTTAGGAGAGACTTCGATAAATTTACATTTGGGTTTCATTGATGAAGTTAAGTGATTTAGTTGCCTTAATCTGAAGAATTATGTGATATAAGTTATACATACTATAACTGTAGAATAATTTTATCAATTCATACATATCTAAGGTACCAGGTTCCATAAAAAATCTCGTTTTTTGAGATTTTCAAAATATGACTAAAAGTTTTGCTGGTTTAAATCCCTTATAAAGATACCGTGTTAATAAAATCTTTATAATTAGTATATTAAAACCAATCATATACAAAATGCCTTTTACTTATTAATTTAGTATTGAATGCCCGAAATATATTTCAGATAGACTTAGCAAAATTCCCCAACATTTGTACTTGAAGTAATACTAAGTTTATTTAACCAGAGTTTGCAACATTGTATCAGCAAAAGCACCATTGAATAATAGCGAGTTTTCTTCTTCTTGGAAAAAGCGATTATTAAAGAAAACATCAGACTTATAATAATTTTACCTCCGAACTAATGTTGAGTAAAGCAGGACTTTCATAAAATTATGTTCGTACATCTGCTTACCTTTCATCGCCTCACATTTCTTCATTTCCTTTATTGACAAAATCCTAAAAATCGTTATTTTCACAATATTTTTCTAATTTCTCAATTTCATGTTAATTCTTGACATCCTCTCTATCACATATCTGTTCTCTCTTTATAAAACTTCGAATAATGAGAACAAAACACAGACTAATTAAAATACTTACTAACTTTCCGGGGTCTTAAACTCGCTACTAAATTGACGTATCTTCGCTATAAAAGGGGAAAATTTCGCCTCCCGTTAAGGCGTTGGCAACGCTGCCATGGAAGGCACCGGTTTGATGACGTCATAGAAACCAAAGCGTTTATTGACTGAGGTCACGTGATAGAGCAACTCCCATTGCAAGATGACTTCAAGTTTTTTTCAATGTAAACAAACCACCTAAACTCGTCTCCTTCTTCTTCTTGCTAAATTCGGTGTGATTAAAATCAGATTCGTTTCGATGTTTCTGAAATATTTGAGTTATTATGAAATTATGTATACTTACTCACGTTTATCCAGAATTATACTAAACAGGACTCTATCTGTGGAGGCCACTACTTTACTTTAAGTCCTTAGTTAATTTTCCCTACGTTTACTTAATATAAATTGGATAAGTAGACAGAATCTAGAAGCCCCTTCCAGACCCTTTATATCATTTAACACAGTAGATAAATTACCAACTGGTCCAATTATCAATCAATCTTGCTTAATCTTGACTAACTTCTGTAGGTTCCATGTTGCCATCAACCTTAGAGCCATTGTTTAGTTTAAATCGTCTACCTTCACCATTGCTCAAAGTCATTACAGAAATAGTAAATACAAATCACCACAATTCACACTTACCCTCCATTACTGTGTCCTTAACTTTGACCTCATAATCAAGTAGTTTACATCACTAGTATAGGTCATACAATAAGGCAGTCTTCACCGCTAAGAAAAATTTTAAGCTCACAGGAATGTTCAGGTTTTGGTATTATAGAAACCAAAATAAAGGAACAATTTTCCTTTAAGTCAGATGTGGGGAACTTAGTCTTTAAGTCATTTGGAGTAATTACAGCAAGGCATCTTCACGGTCAATACCAACATGTGGGACACTTTAAACACACACACACACAGAGAGAGAGAGAGAGAGAGAGAGAGAGAGAGAGAGAGAGAGAGAGAGAGAGAGAGAGAGAGGGGAGAGAGAGAGAGAGAGAGAGAGAGAGGTTAGTTGTGGGAGAAGGGAATGGATGGTGAATATGGAGTGTGGCCAGGGTTGGAAATGGCAGCTCCAATTTTAGAACAGATTTACCACCAAAATTATTCCTTTTAATTTAAAGGTTTAAAGGCCACTCATGAATAACAGAGGCAAGGGACAGTGACATTGCCCTACCAAGCAGGACAATGCCCCAGAGACTGACCATATATATGCATATGACCAGTTTCCAAGCCCTCTCTCCACCAAAGGTAGGACCAAGGAGGGACAGGCAATGACTGCTGATGGCTCAGTAGATAGACCTATAGGTTGCACCAAACGCCTCATCTTTTAAAAGGATGGTGAGGTTACAGTAACCAATGAAACTAAAGAGTCAGGGGCATTACCACATCAGCCCCCATAACTGTACTTTTAATCAATTAAACCCTTACGAGGTTGATGCAGGATTTCTATGATAAGTACAAAGCTCTAATCTGTGTCCAGACAAACTGGGCTGTCTGTCCAAGGGAAGGATCATATGGCTGGGCCATAAAAGCCAACGTTAGGACCGGGGAGACTCTTCAACGACATAGGTGCAAATGGGGAAACCCTTTATAATTAACCTGTTTATTCAAAAGTAAATAAAATATGGACAAGAGAATGGAGTAAAGACCTTATGGCTATGTCTACAGTGCAGTGCTTGAGGGGCACAGTCAGCAACCCTTTCTGACTAAATTTATAGAATTTGGACCATATGGCTTTGTAGTGGGATCGTGGAAGTCATCAAATCCCTAGAGGGAAAATTGTGTCAAAGAAAAAACAAGACAACAAGATGGATGAAATGAAACCAGAATCAAAGTATACAATATAAAAAATGCATTAGAAGTAACAGAGACAAGGGTGGCCGAGACCCCTTCTATCCAAAAACCCAATCTTGTGACAAAGTCCTTCCTGATGAAACGTGATTCACGAAGCTCCAGCAATTAGAAATGATCTGGGAGAAGGAAGGAATTAATGTCGCAAAACCTCTTGAGAAGGACAAAAGAGTAAACTGTTCACAAACCTAACATTGAGTTCTGATGAAGTCATCACCCTCATTGTTTCGTCTAAGAATGTTTACAGATCTTCAGAGTAACAACAAGAATCCAGGACAGCTGATCTAAGACTTTGAGATTTAAGATTCTAAAAGATTACAATCAATTTTTAAAGGAGACACATGCGGAAATTATGGGATGACTAATAACAAGGAGACCTCAGAAGGCAATACTGTAGAGGTCCCTTGCAAAGTGAAAATTGTGCCATTTAGATTTTGGCCAAGTGCTACCTGGGGGAAATCTCAACTGGTATAATGCACTGCGGGAAAACTTGTAAGATATTGGCCACTAAGATGAAAATAGGAAATGAGAATGGACTTTAAGTAGAAGGTTATAAAGTGGGTGCAATTGAGGGACAAAGGAATGTTGCAAAGACACCCAAGTGATGCCTACAGTGCACAGCAGGAGGTGCACCAGCCCATACGGGAACCACCAAAAAAATGGACGAGAAACCAGGATTAATCCGGACTGCTCTGCGATCATACCTGCTTAATGACAATGTAATCCTGTAGATTTTTGGTCTAGTGCTGTGGATGAGGAGGCCGTGTGACACACAGGTTCAATTTGGGGAACCACGCAATTGTAAAACAGAGGTTGGTCTGAAGAATGGAAGGAGGCAGGGACAGATACAAATAGAAAGATAAAAAGCAGATGAAGTCAACAGCAAAAGGGATCCTGAGAAGCCCTTTGAGTAGTGGATATATTAGTAAAAACAGATATAAACTAAGACCTTATTCTTGGGAAAAATAGGATTATGATTGGATATATGAATTTGGGCTATATAACCCAGAACTGGGACCATCAAGCCACCAAGCGCATAGTTACAAGTGGGAGGAAAAGTCAAGAGGTTGAACACCAAGATGGTAGAATGGATAAACCATGTGACACTTGAACATTATTAGGTCATCAACCCTACGGTTATAAAATGATTACGGATATATAAGAAATGTCTCACTGTATTTGTAATAATAGTATGCTCACCCTCTGTTAATTGGGCATCAAATGAACTTTACAAAAGAAGACTTCATATAAAAAATACAGAGATTTTGTTTGGTTAATTAGTATAGATATGACGATGAAACTCCACTCAGTTGAAACGGACACACAACACAGATGAGGAAGTCTGAGCAATGACTGGAACATGACACAAAGAAATAACGACATAGAATCAGAAGTGGGATTTTAAACACCTTTGCTAAACTATCAATAAAACTGTAAATTATTGTTCCAAGATGTATTGAGCAATCTCTCTCGGGACAATCTACCTTCAAATATTATTCAGTTCAACAAACCTCCCTTCCCTGAAGCAGGACACAAAAGAGGTGCAAAAACAGATTGAAATAAAACCTCATCTTATGCCAAGTGATCATGTTCCTTCTGCAACTCTTCAACATAAATGAAAGACACAACTAAATAATGTTTGTAAGAAACCACAACAAACATTTCAAAAAAACTTAGAATAACTCAAAATTTGTACCAAACTCTTAACAATCAACTTAAGTCTGATTTGCCTCAAAATATTTTAATGTCAAAACTAAAGATTGGAAAATTCTGATTAATATAAACTATCAATGAACCTTTTACAAAATATTTCTTAAAGTCAATTTCTCTATTCATAGATGCAGAACTATCTTGACTACTTTTCCTTGAAGCTCAAAAGGCAACTGAAGGAAAACCTCTCGGTCGAACTGTGAAGTCAAAATTGAGAGTTTTCACATCATGACTGAAGTTGAAGAAAATTTTGAAAATATAGAAAAGAAAAAGTTATTAGTAAATACTTTGACTAGACCTCTTGGTTAACATTGATCAATGGTAACAAATATCTCATTGGAGAAAACAAAAAAAATCTGCAAGAAGTTGGAGTTCTTGAAAAAGCAGTTACATAAATAACTAGAAAAGCACTCAGTAGAGTGCAGACCTCCATCACAGCAGCTTATTTCTCAAAACCAGATTAATTCCCTTTACCAGAATCAATTTAGACTGTAGGCATATTTGAAGTCTGTGTGACAACCAAGTGTGAACTTGGGGTCAATGTTACGGTTAACTCGGTTGACCTTTTGCTCAGCCTTGACCTTTGACCTAGGACTTTCAAAATTGAATCATTTCTGCGTCTCTACACAACAATTGATCCCTAAAAGTTTCACTACTCAATGAATAAAACTGTGGAAGTTGTTCAGAAACAAACAAACAGACAGAAGGGGGAAAAAATGACCTACCAACTTTGTTAGTGGAGGTATTCATGGCTAGGTCGTAGTTTGAAGATAATACGAACACATTAATAGACGCATCTTTAAGACCAATATGGTTTGTACATAAACCAGTGAGGAGTTATTTTAGACATAACAAATGACCACAAGATTTAGTCGAACAACCAGAAGTTAACGAGAGAAATCCTTTCGTGTCTAACCCACATCCAAACATTAATGATAATGTTGAATCATCTCAACAGATCAAGCAATGTGGCTCCTAACACATTCACTACATCAAATATAATATGTTTATTCAACATGTAACAAAAGGACACACTTCATTGACTAAGTGGAACATCGGACAAGATAGTACTTTGCAATGTTCTGAATTTGCTTCATCTAATGTAAGCTAAAGAAATGAAAACAAATCTTGAATAACTTTCTATCATCCATTTTATTATTTGGATTTTTCCTAATTATTGAGTGTGGCTGGAGGCTAGGAGGCCCTGGTGGGTCTGCCCACTCACTGTGACCTTGACCTAAGTCTGGTAGGTGGTGGGGGTGGGCAGTGGAACTTGAAGAAATCGGGTTTGTATACTTAGGAAAAATAGAAATTATTAAAAATATATAATTTGTTCTGATGCCAATAAAAAAAAAACCCAGTCCTTTAATAAGAGACTTTTCTTTTGGAGGTCAAAGTCCCTATAACTATCTGGGAAATGTCGAAGTACTCTTGTCCATTATAGGACCAAAAGTCCTGACTTCTGTCAACCTCTTGAGAATGAAGATGTCACAGGAGTTTGGTAGCCATTAGTGGAAGAATCTACATCCCTAAGGATATAGTGTACGAGTGTATGGTCGTCTATGAGGAATGGCTTTGCATACATTCCATCCCTTTCCTTTGGGAGATCCTTCAATACAGTACAAACATAGCTGGGAGGGAAAACTACTTGGTTGAGTGACTCACTTGCATCTAGCGTTCAGTTCAGCGCATTACGGCATGACGGCTGTACCTCAGGAGAGGGGAATGAAGAAGAAAACAAATGGCCGAACATTTTCACTTCTCATTCTACTCTTGGACAAGATGCTTTTCATCTCATGAGGTACATAGGCTCATCACACAACC
This sequence comes from Palaemon carinicauda, assembly GCF_036898095.1. NCBI lineage: Eukaryota > Metazoa > Arthropoda > Malacostraca > Decapoda > Palaemonidae > Palaemon > Palaemon carinicauda. Next base: position 177,262,198 of record NC_090730.1, read on the forward strand.
ACAGATCCTAAAGATAGTCTGGCTTTTCCAGACTCCAGAACTTGCGCTACGGAGTCTTCCTTGAAGAAGGAGAGGAACCGATAGCCATGACTGTGAGCTTCTTGCGCCTTGGGAGGTCCACCAGATGTATCTCTAGGTGATGAGTACGTGTGCCAGATGGTATTATGAGGACGGAGCAAAACCTTGTTCTTGGATATCCTCTTCTTCCCTCTACCGACACTGAAATACAGTCTCTGGTACTCTGGTCTGTAAGGCTTTCTTCAAGGAGTGCCATAGCAGCCTCACTAGTCTGGACTTGGAGGGAAAAGATGGAGATGGAAGACTCTAACCTGGAGTTATGGATGGTTTGGTTCTGTGTCTCGGAGCAAGGAAAGGAAACCTTCCTTCACTCTAAACGAGTCACAACATACCAGATACCAAAATTTCAAAAGCGTAAAGAACAAATATGTAATAAATATTATAAAATCCTAAGCCAACATCTCAGCTATAAACTCGAATATAACGAATGATATAAAAAGTCTTTTGGAAAGAGGTAGCCCTTTGAAGCCTCCGGCACTCAACAGAGGAGATAGATAAGTTACAAGTATTAGAAAACAAAACTTATGAATTAATAATAAGAGCTACAAAGTATACATCAATCATTGTATCAAGTGCAGAAGTTGGGTCCTCTTGTTACTACACCAGAGATATGTACAAAACTCAACCATGTCAAACACATCATGAAAGACAATGAAAATGCATTGGTGCAATATATGTTTCTTGACATGTTTTGAAGAACAACATATGAGAACTAATATCCTGGGTCTTCTCAACATAAAGCATATAGACAAAGTAATGAAAGCGTTGGATTAAAAAATATGGGAGGAATATATAAAAAAGAAAGTCATGCTACAATTTAATTAAATGGAAACTACACATAAAAGGAAGAAAAAAGATCACTTATGGAAAGGGACAAGATCCACCACTACATTTTAAGGTAAGCACCAACACACTAGATCTGCAATGGAGGAAGAAATTAAAAAGAGGCAGATCAAAGAACTTTCATGACGTTCCATTCCCGAGGCCTGAGTTCTCTGGGGGACAAGATTGCTCCAACTCCTCATGAGCACAGACAATTCCTAGGAAGAGGAAAGTTAAGCATTTCACCGCTGAGACTGATATCAGAAATCAATTGCTGAAATGCTTCGATCGCAGAATATCCAATCTACAACACCAATGGAAGAAGATGGCCCAGTCTCTCCCTGGTATTCAGCTGCAGAGGATATTCACAAATATTCAGACATCCACCGTGCAGCGTCTCACGAACAGCCTTTTGCTGGAGAATGTGTTGAATAATCGCCACCAGGGAGGAGACAGGAATGCCACTGAGTGCGATACCTCTGCAGGTGGGAGTGATAAAGGAGGTTGGTCCATTTGGTTAGTTCTTTCGGCACCTCGAGAAGGAGAATCAGCAGATCTGGAAATCATTTGGTTTGTGGCTACTTGGAATGAATTATTTTTAGTTTTCTTCCATCATGAAAACGTAATTGATGCTGAAATCACTTGTTATGAATAAACTATGAAAGGTTTTTCAATTTAAAACCATAAAAAAAAACAGATCAGTATGAAAATGAAATAGTTTTCAGAAAACATGCTTCTGAAATGAATATGAAAATGCTGCTTATATGATTAAACAGGATCAAATATCGTCAAGATATCTCAGAAGATGAGTCCAGTTCGAATGGATGCAAGATGAAAAGAATGTGAACACATGGGGGAACAGTAGACAATACGAAGCACAAATCTTTGAGCTGGTACACAACTCCAACGAGAACTAAGCAGAGGTGCTTTCTGTCTTCATCCTACAGTCAACTTCTCTACATGGAACAGCTAACTCTAGAATCCTGGAGAACAGGAACATGACAGCAAAAGACATAAAGATGGAGATCCATATCAGGTTTTCTAAAGTATTGGCCACAATTCAGATCAGGTTTACCAGATTAAAGCAACATGTACGCTCGTAGTCTCTCCATCAATAGCCACCAAGAACAATCACTCTGAAAAGAGAAAAAAAAAACAAACTGTCAGGTCAATGGCAACATAGTAATCCGACTGTACTGATCTGTGGTTTAGTCAAAGCGAGAGTTGCTCTACCTGCCAAGTGGGTGGAGCCTAGCCACTATCCGATAGGCATTGAATTTAAGCAAAACTGGCTGACACAACCCTTGAAAAACTTGTTAAATTCCGAATCATTTGGCTAAATGTTTTCACAAAATGAATAATCTACGAAGAGCGGTTCTTCAATTTAAGGAATACGTCAACAGATTCTTGATGACACAAAGATTAAACCATTCAAAGTTTAAGCAAAAACTCTCAAGTGAAAGGAAAAGCTTTCACTTTCGGCACCATGATCAAGGCTTGCTAGAGTTGTAATACCGTCATGAGGAGGTGAGAGATTGCTTGCATAAAGCAAACTCTCAGGTGAAAGGCTACCTTTCACCTTTAACACCATTGGCCATTGGCATAGCTGCCAGGTTCTCCCAGTAACTCTGAAGAGAAAGAGCGCTCTTGTGTTGGAACGTAAGAATGCTTCCGAGCTACCTGGATACATGAACTACCAGGCAAGGACAGCAGGTTGCGCTAGCGACTGCATCTGCTGAAATCCCCGAGGGGTTAGCACTCAGCAGGCTTAGAGGGAGAAAGAGACAAGTATATCTCTCAAGTGAAAGATTAACTTCCACTTTAGTGGTAGAGGGCAAAGCTTAGCGATTCGATCACTGACAAAGTCTGACGATTGGTCGCAAAGCAACGGCTTCCAATAAGTGAGGCTGAAATGTTGAATCAACAACACTCGCTAGGACGCAAGTTGCTTGTGTGCATCCGTCGACACATCAGCAGAGACAGAGCAGACGAAAATTACTTCCTCTCTAAGGGATATTTTATTCCTAAGACCTCAAAGAAGTCTAACTCCATGGCAGTAAAGGTAAGTCCCTGGCAACAGTTATTCACGTTTAACTAACTTAAGAGTTAATGGAGTCCTGAATATAAATAAGTCGTCAACTCAAGGAATAAAATCCTTGAGACGCAATCATCAACGGGAAAGAATCCCAAGAGTTAAGTTTCATTTATCATAACCAGTGAAGTGGAAGGAAAATGAATGACAGTCTGCTGGAGAAAAAGCAAAGGGAAGTATAGAGTAACAAGATGGAGGAGACCTTTGAGTTTGGACGAGACATATGATACAGAAAGGATGATACAAAAGCAGAAGGTATTTATACATGAATTTCAGAGAGGAAATGAAGAAATCAAAGTAGATTGAGATGAGGACCAAAGTGTAGGCAGTGAAGTTAAAAGAAGAGCTGGAAGAGATGAGACAGAACATCTCAGGAAAAAACTGAGTAGCAGCACTTGTTTTTAGGGTCATTCAGCCTACAAAATTATACAGGTATAGATGAAATATCCTTGAGTAAGGAAAATAGGAAGAAAGTATCACTCAACAGGAGGGATGGGTCAAACATAACATTAAAAGAAGAAACGCAAAGATGATGGAACATTTTAGTAACATCATGAATAAGATACAAGAGGGTAATCTGATATATATATACATTAAGATTTCTTTTGCCCTGTGGTAGGAGAGTAAGAATACTACTACTGTATATTGTACGTGTAGAAGAAAGGAATAAAAGGACATCTGCTGTCTTGTAGTCTTGCTTTCTAGCAAAAGATGAGGCCCACTGCCTATAACTGTGGTTAAGGACTGCAAGATCATGCGATCGTAACAACCCTCTGCCAAGAGGAACAGACACTGATGCAGTTGAGCACATTAGGAGTATGTTAGTTAAGGCAAACTCAAAACTTATATTAGTCCTTAAGAGGACCATAGTTCACTCTTCTTACCAGTTTGAGCATCAAGATCTCAGGTTGCATCCTGAGATATACCAGGTCTTGTGCTGGTTGCAGAGAGGACTTCTCATGATTTACCACAGCCTCCAGATCATGGCAAAACTCAAGGAATTTGTCTCAATGAAGGGAAAGGATCTCCATCGAATCTGCGAGAATCAGCCAATCGTCTAGGTAACGAAGTAGACGACTGCTGTGAGACTAAGCTGCCACTAGAGAGAAGACCCTCGTGAATGCCTGGGGGGATGAAGACAGGCCAAAGCTCAGCACCTTGAATTGGTACATCTGGTTATTCAGGATGAATCTTTGGTACTTCCTTGAAGACGAATGGATAGGGATCTGGAAGTATGCATCTTTAAAATCCAGTTTTATAATGAAGTCCTTCGGTCTGACAGCTTGCGCGACCATTTTTGTGGTCTCCATCTTGACCGGAGTCTACTGAATAAGCTCGTTCAAGGCGGAGATTTTGATGATTGGTTTCCAGCCTCCAGATGTCTACAATCTTGCAGTATTTCCTCTTGTCATATATACAGCTGAGAAAGTGAAAGAGATGAGCTTACTGACCTGAGGGACTGGGGAAAGCGCACCACTAGGGCATAGGCCCTACTCTTGGTTTCTTTAAACTCCCTAGACCATGGCAAAGCTACCTTAGTCTTGCTTGGCCTGGGGTATTATAAAAGAGTTCAAGAACAGCACCCTTTCCTTTGTGGGAACATCATCTGGATCTCCCAAGGAGTTGATCTTCCTTGTGCAGGATAAGACCTGCAGAAAGACGTGGTCCGAGTCATTCTGCTCCAAGAGAGAAATCATTGGACTGGTGGACACCAGCAGTATGCCATTTGAATGTTCCAAGCCATCGTCAAAGAAATCTTCCACCCCCGAGCTCACATCCGTAGAAGCCTGGGTGGGTTAAAGTCGTCAACTATGAATCTAGCAGGAATTGAGACCTAGGAAGTAAGTCACAGTCCTTTGGTCTTGAAGAGGTCAATCTGGGATCAGTAATGCCTTTCTTAGAATCTGGGATCTCAGATGTCGAGTGCCAGTTCTTCAGAATGGTGTAAGTGTCCTATCTCTCTCACGAGGTACAAAGATGACTCCTTCCTCCTAGCCTCCTTAGGTTGTACGACCTTCGGTGGTATGGGAGGAGAAACTACTACTTTCGCGGTTAGAGTAAGAGGTTCGGGTTAATCCAAGTCCATCTCTAGCCCCTGCTAGTCCTAGGGTGATGAGAGTTGTCTGAAGTGAATTAGAATGTCATCGTCCCTGTTTCTTCTTCTGAGCGTTGAGCAGGATAATGCCCAGTCTCTCCCACTCAGGGTAATGGCTGGTGTTGGAGGCCTTTAAGTCCAGGTACCGTTGATACCTGCATGACCATTGAGGGGAAGGAAGGAGAAGGGCTGTCAGAGGAGGCACCTGTCTTGCTGTAGTGCTACTGTATCTAGGGCGTGGAGGAAGACTACTCCTCCCAGAGGACTCTAATACCTCAAAAGGAATGTGTAGGGTAACTGGGGGATTACAACAGAAGTTACTTGGGTCACAAGTTCAGCAAACCCGGGTGTATCCCTCATAAAGGAAAGGGCACCCATTGGAGTGCTACTCAAATGCTTCCCTCCCTTCTCAGGTGTAACAAGGAAGGGGTAAGTACAACCAGCTGACCTGTCATGTTCATCAAGAAAGTTCACTTTCATAGGAAGGCGAGTACGCTCTACACGAGCATTGCAAACAAGCGCATTCTTGCCAACGGATTAAGTAGGGAGAACAGTAGAGTAGGGATTGTCACCAAAGTGAAGTGAACGTTGGCGAGCAACTGTAGAGGTGTGATCACGTAAAGTGGCAAGTACCTGTGTTTATTCTCTCGCTGTCGATGTATAGCGTGATGGCGAGCGAGTGCACCCTACTACGGTAGCTCGTACTTGTGGGATTTTCATTTCCGAAGCCTAACATATTGGCTAGTATGTCTGTACTAATCCACAACTGCTCTCATTCGAGTGATGAGGCAGGACAAACAAAGGGTGGAAGAGCAGAAGCAGAAGTTGCTACAGCTTGGGGCACAAGACGCTCCTTCGGTAAATTACCTTTGGAGTCTTAAGGGAGAGGACTGTAGTCAACTTAAGGGGAGGCAGGTGTGTGCTCCCGCTATGACCCTAAGTGCAGAACCTCAAGCAGCCGTTCCTTAGAGGGGTTTCCCGAGTGCCACAAGAAAGGCCGCAGCTGTCACTTTGCTAGGTGAAGTGCTAGTGTCCTCAAAACCATAAGGTTGTCCGTGTTTCAAGCAGCCACCACTCTTACTCGACCAATCCCCAAAGGAAACCAACTGAACGAAGTCAGCGTGGATGGAACGAGCCAACGGAGTAAGACACTGGAACTTCTTCACCTTCGGGGATGACCCCAAAGAAGAAGAGTTCCTTTTGGCCTTCTGCCGACTACCGAACCGCAACCACTGGGAGGATGGCCACTCCCGACAAACATCTCAAGGAGACTCCCACAAACAGGAGTGACCTCTGCACACAGGACAAAGGGCATGAGGATCCATCTCCGAGGCTGACATGAAAGTGCCACAAGGGTGACCTTCCGCGCCAGGACATACCCACTTAGTCGAGCCTCACAATACACTCACTCCTGATAAAGAAAAATAATCTTTATTTTAAAGTTTTAGGACAATTTGTATTATTATTAAGTAATAGGCTCTACTGAGCCAAAATAAAAAGTGACGTTATACCATCGGTGTTTGCGTGAGCAGGGTGGTTAGTGCACCCCTCGCTAACTAGCAGTTGGTGGTTATACTTTGCTAAAAAGTCTTTTGGCCGGTTTCAGCTTTTGCTAAGATGACATATTCATTATAAAGAGCAGAGGGGTTTGTATTAGACATTAGAACAAATCATGAATTAGTTAACTTTTACATTAATACCTTTATACATTTCACCCAGCTGAGTCAACCTTTCTCCAAAGTTTGGGAGCCAAAGATTGTGTGTACAGTATATGAGAAAGATATTAATTCCCGTTTATTCAGTTACAGACTGCAGCTTAAATCATTACAGTATACCACTGAAATATAAAGAAACAATTTTGCTGATCATAGGTACAAAATACAGTAATGTATTTGCTAAATATTATGAACGTAAAGAGGAAAAATTATAGGTTTTCATATTAATATTTTTGTGTATATAATTTTGCTTGATGTCATCAGACTCACAAGTTAAAATTTTCAAGATTCATCATCAACAAAATCATGTTACTTTTATAAACAAAACCAAAATGACGTTAATTTGTTGGAGTAAACATAGTGTTAACTAATGACCTAAATTGTTAGCCAATGTAGAGTAAACAGTGTAGCCATATCCCCTACATTATTATGAAGGAATTGAAATAAAATCTAACTTTCAGCCACTTGCCCCTGTGAGTTTAGAGCACCATGGCTCATGTTCTTCTTCTTCTTCTTTGAATATTCATTTGTTAACTGCCAATGTTCAAGATTTAGAAGTAAATATGTTATTTTCATTAGTAAAATAAATTTTTGAATATACTTACCCGATGATCATGTAGCTGTCAACTCTGTTGCCCGACAGAAATCTACGGTCGGGATACGCCAGCGATCGCTATACAGGTGGGGGTGTACACAACAGCGCCATCTGTGAGCAGGTACTCAAGTACTTCTTGTCAACAAGAACTCAATTTTCTCCTCGGTCCACTGGTTCTCTATGGGGAGGAAGGGCGGGTCCTTAAATTCATGATCATCGGGTAAGTATATTCAAAAATTTATTTTACTAATGAAAATAACATTTTTCAATATTAATCTTACCCGATGATCATGTAGCTGATTCACACCCAGGGTGGTGGGTGGAGACCAGCATACATGTTAACAAAGAAGCTAAGTATCCCGTATCTTATTTTAGCCGTTATTCAAAATAACAAACATAAAATAAATAAGTACCTGGTAAGGAAGTCGACTTGAACCATTACTCTGCCTTTTTAAGTACGTCTTCCTTACTGAGCCTAGCGATCCTCTTAGGATGCTGAGCGACTCCTAGGTGCTTAAGTATTAAGGGCTGCAACCCATACTAAAGGACCTCATCACAACCTCTAATCTAGGCACTTCTCAAGAAAGAATTTGACCACCCGCCAAATCAACCAGGATGCGGAAGGCTTCTTAGCCTTCCGGACAACCCAGAAATATTTCAAGAGAAAGATTAAAAAGGTTCTGGAATTAGGGAATTGTAGTGGTGGAGCCCCCACCACTACTGCACTCGTTGCTACGAATGGTCCCAGAGTGTAGCAGTTCTCGTAAAGAGACTGGACATTCTTAAGATAAAAGACGCGAACACTGATTAGCTTTTCCAAAAGGTTGCGTCGAAAATATTTTGCAGAGGTCTATTTTATTAAAAGGTCACGGAAGTTGTGATAGCTCTAACTTCGTGTGTCCTTACCTTCAGCCAAGCTTGGTCTTCCTCATTCAGAAGGGAATGAGCTTCTCGTATTAACAGTCTGAAAATAATGGGATAAAGAATTCTCTGACATAGGCAAAGATGAATTCTTAACTGAACACCATACAGCTTCAGACGGGCCTCATAAAGGTTTTTAAAATAGAACTTAAGAGCTCTACAGGACATAATACTCTTTCTAGTTCCTTTCCAACCATATCGATAAGTTTGGAATAACGAACGATATTGGTCAAGGCCGAGAAGGCAGCTCGTGTTTGGCTAGAAAACCAAGATGTAGAACATGTAGCCGTTTCGGATGAAAATCCGATGTTCTTGCTGAAGGCATGAATCTCACTGACTCTTTTAGCTGGTAAAGCATATCAGGAAAAGAGTCTTAAAGGTGAGATCTTTCAGGGAGGCTGATTGAAGTGGTTCGAACCTGTCTAACATAAGGAATCTTAGAACCACGTCTAAATTCCAACCAGGTGTAACCAAACGACGCTCCTTCGTGGTCTCAAAAGACTTAAGGAGGTCCTGTAGATCTTTATTGTTAAAAAGATCTAAGCCTCTGTGACGGAAGACTGATGCCAACATGCTTCTGTAACCCTTGAAAGTGGGAGCTGAAAGAGATCGCTCTTTTCTCAGATATAAGAGGAAGTCAGCTATTTGAGTTACAGAGGTACTGGTCGAGGAAACGGATACTGACTTGCACCAGTTTAGGAAGATTCCCCATTTCGATTGGTAGACTCTAAGGGTGGATGTTCTCCTTGCTCTAACAATCGCTCTGGTTGCCTCCTTCGAAAAACCTCTAGTTCTCGAGAGTCTTTCGATACTCTGAAGGCAGTGAGACGAAGAGCGTGGAGGCCTTGGAGTACCTTCTTACGCGTGGCAGACGTAGCAGGTCCACCCTTAGGGGAAGAGTTCTGGGAACGTCTACTAGCCATCGAAGTACCTCGGTAAGTTATTCTCTCGCGGGCCAGAGGGAAGCAACTAGTGTCAACTTTGTCCCAACGTGAGAGGCGAACTTCTGCAGTACCTTGTTGACAAACTAGAACGGAGGGAATGCATATAGATCTAGATGAGACTAATCTAGTAGAAAGGCATCTAAAAGAACCACTGCTGGGTCTGTTGAGAGCCTCTTGGACATCGAGGTTGCGAAGAGATCTATGGTTGGATGGCCCCAGGTGACCCAAAGTCTCTTGCATACATCTCTGTGGAGGGTCCAATATGTTGGAATTATTGTCCCTTCCTACTGAGACAAACTGCTAAGACATTCAAGTTGCCTTGGAAGAAATTTGTTACTAGTGAAAAGTCTAGACCTGTTGAACAGGAGAGGAGGTCACTAGCGAACTCGTACCATGTCAGAGAGTAGGTCCCTCCTTGCTAGGAGATGAACATCAAAGCAGGGAGTTGTCCGTGTTGACCTCCATTACTTTGTCTTGAAGGAGAGACCTGAAGCTTTTCCAGGCCAGACTTACTGCCAGAAGCTTCTTGCAGTTAAAATGCATTGTCCTTTGACGCGAGTTCCATAATCCCGAGCATTCCCTACCGCCTAAGGTCGCACCCCAGCCTGCGTCCGATGCGTCTGAGAAGAGAACGTGGTTGGGAGTCTGAACAGTCAGGGGAAGACCCTATAAAAGGTTGATAAAGTCCTTTCCTCAGGTTAGACCAGACTTATCTTCCGGAAACCGGGATCGAGACCGCTTCTAGCGTCTTGTCCTTTTCCAGTGAAGAGCTAGATGAAACTGAAGAGGACGGAGGTGTAGTCTTCCAAGTGACACCAAATGCACCACGGATGACAGTGTCCTAATCAGACTCATCCACAGCCTGACAGGGCCGTATTCCTTCTTCAGCATCTTCTGGATGGATAGCAGGGCTGGGGATTGATCTTCTTGTTCAGCCATGTCCTCATCAGAGGGTTCCTCATCCGAAACTGATGAGGAAACGGCAACGGAGTGGGCAACGTCTGACTCGCTGAATCCGGTCGCACTGGTGGATGCGTGACGGAGCCGGACACAAGATCATGGTACTGCTGCACAGTCTGTGAACTGTCAACCATGGGGAAGCGAGGAAGTACAGCGACAACCCGAAACTGTCTAGACTGTCTGGGTAGTACAGACAACCCCTTATCGGGTTGCTGAGGTTGCCGCACTGCGTCACAACAAGTCACCTCTGCTGGTTGTTGAACGTCTTCCCAGTGACACACTGAACGTCCACAACCACCTCCGAGAGTAGCATAACATCAACGTGCGACTGGCAACCCACACTGGGTCGCACCGGTGGAGGAACCATCTCAACTGGCGGACGTGAGTAGGATACCTCAGCGTCAACAGGGCGTACAACCAACCGGTAGGAAGGTCGTTGGCAAGAAGGGTCTTCTCCGTAAAAAATCCTCTATCAAGGACTAAGCTTGGACTGCATGTCTTGCAACAAAGCCCAAGGTCTATGGGAGCAGGTGTGGCAACAGACGGGGTTAGCGACTGAAGCGGAACCATTTACCCTCCCTGGAAGCATGTTATGCTTAAATAAAAGTCCATAGGAGGCTAAGCAGCTTAAGGCTCCTCTCCAAATGACAGAGTCCTCAAGGGAATATCAGAAGGAGGGAGAACAGCCCTTTCTCATCTACAGGAACCAAATCCGAGAAAAGCTAGGTTCTCTCAGTGAGGGTTTCACTGGTGCAAAAGCAGCAGACCAGAAGGCAACGTTATGAAACTGCTTGACAGTCTGTGAACTGTCAAAAACTGAACTGTCAACCACAACAGGAGCGTGAGGACATACAGCACTGGTGTATAAGTAGCAGACCAGAAGGCAACGTCATGTAACTGTATGACAGTTTGTGAGTTGGCAACAACCAAAGTTGTGTGGGGAAGCCTCAACTCCTGACTGACTAGTTTGCTGCTGGCGAGTGGCGGTAACCACAGTGTGTTGCGGAGGCTGACACACCGTGTCAAAACACGGCAGCTTGTGGTAGCTCACGCACGGCAACGAAGTGCTCTGTGTGTGGGAGTCATCATACATCTGGTAGGGTTGACTGTGCATGGGTGGAGGAGCTCTCACAACAAGAGTGTGAGAGCAGGAAGCCATGCCGGGCGCACAACCGTGGGAGGTGTAGGCCCACGGGTGCATCGTCAACCTTCTCCGCAGACGGAGTGTGGGAGCTGGCAACAACAAAAGCAGAGTGCTGGTGCGTGGGAGGGGCTGCGGTGGGTTGAGGAGCATGCGGTATGGTATGCGGAGCATGCTGTAAGGTATGCGGCTCATCTCATGCTGCATGTTATGCGGAGCATGCTGTAAGGTATGCAGAGCATGCTGTAAGGTATGCAGAGCATGCTGCATGGTATGCGGAGCATGCTGTAAGGTATGCAGAGCATGCTGCATGGGCTGCGGAGAATGCCGCATAGGGCTGGAACCCGGCAGCTCTACAGAACCTTCCCACTGCTGATGCGGTAGCTCACGCATGTTAGCAGATGGTGCAGCAAGAACATGCGTCTGGCAGGGTGGACTGCGCATCGGTGGTGGAGCTCTCACAGGTGGAGGGTGGGAGCAGGCAGCCGCAGTATCTGCTGAGCGCACAACCTCGGCGGGTTGTAGGTTAACAGGTGCATTGTCAACCTTCCAGCATGATACTCCTGCATGAAGGAGCAAGCTGAGACTGTATAGTCTGCAGCATGGACCACTAGGGTCTATGAAAGACAACAACAAACGGAGCTACTGTCCGTTGTGACTGAGGGTCTAAAACAGCTGGTGCGGCAACAGACGGAGTTACTGCCTGTTGCGGTACCACCTTGCCTCTCTTGGGAGGTGTGCAGTTGTCGTACTGCAGCGAGTCCGAACTGACCCAGTGGCTACACCTAGGCCGTTGGACTTGCGCGGAAGGGACCGACTTGCACTTAAAAGCTGCAAGATTTGGTCCATGGTTTCTGCGAGAAACCTCTTCCGCAGACGAGGAATAAATGGGCTCTCTCGTCTTTGTGTGGGTGGGGTGATCACGTCGGCAACGTGTGTAGATACACCCGAAACCACGGAGGGAAACGTCTGTTCGTTGATCAAGGCCTGTGGAACCCATAAGTCCTTCGACATTACTTCTCCCCTGGGCTTGGGAGCTTGTAAGAGGTATCGGACTAGGTGAACAACTGGCACGAACAGACGAACCCTCGAACGCAACACTGTAACACTTTGCGCATATCACTTTATCACTTTTGATTTTCTGTTTGCACTTATTTCACTGAACTCGAAACTTTAAGTGGTTTGTACCTGAAACACGCAATCCTATCCTTCATTAAAAGGTAGTAATTGCGAAAACAGTATTACAATGTAACAGAAAAACATAATGAAAGATAAAGAATTCAGTGGTTGGAAAAGAGACTAAACACTAGATCAAATAAACTACGTTTAAAATCTCTCACCGCATAAAGCCTGGGAACAAGAATAAAACTCTAGAAACGTTTTACCTTCTTCCCCTATAGCGACTAGGGAGAAGAGCAAAAAAAAAAAAAAAAAAAAAAAAAAAAACGAGAACAACGTTACCCGCTTGAACGAAACGTTTATACTCCTCTCTCTCCCTCCGTCTCTATCTCTCTCTCTCTCTCTCCTGACTTAGAACCTGAGAGATGAGCCCAATTATATATATCGTTAAAACATATTATTTGTTAAAGGAAAAAAACTGAAAGGTTTCCCAAATAAAAAGTTCCTTTATTAGAATTAAAACCATTTAAGCTAAGAAAGAATGAACGAAACGCTAGAATCGGTTTACTCTTACTGCAACGTGAAACCGTGAAATACTCTCTCTCTATCGTAACGATAGAGCGCAAGTTGAACGTTCTGAACGTCAACAACTGCGGAGACTAAACAAAACGTTAGTTCAACTTTGAAAACAGTACGAGACTATCAAAGAAATTCTTTCAAAAACATTAAAATTAAAATAGCATAAATTCTTAACAGGAAAAACGATATGACGGGCTCAATGTTATAAAATAAATCTATAACTTTGTTAAGCAAAATTACCAAAAACCTAAAAATGAAAGAGAGTCTATACTCTCTTCGACACCAACACTTCCGTCTAAGGGAAGGGTCGGCCATTTAAAAGTGAAAGAGAGTCCATACTCTCTTCGTAACCATAATTAAATCAAATTAATTCCAAAAGCTTGCTAAGCTAATGATAAAGCTTCCTGAATAGCGAAGGCTAAACTCTAGAGCAAATACATCACCAAATCGTGAACAATAACTCCAGAATCAACAGCGTATCCAAGTAGGTCTAGCCGGTGGCACGACAGGAAAAATTGAGTTCTTGTTGACAAGAAGTACTTGAGTACCTGCTCACAGATGGCGCTGTTGTGTACACCCCCACCTGTATAGCGATCGCTGGCGTATCCCGACCGTAGATTTCTGTCGGGCAACAGAGTTGACAGCTACATGATCATCGGGTAAGATTAATATTGAAAAATCTCAAATTCTAAATGCTTTCTGTATTAAGACCTGTGCATTTAATAATAGTTAAGTTTGAAAGGAACTAAAGTATAAATGAAATATGAGAAATGTTATGAAAATAATTTATTCAATTATTAAATGCATGTTAAAAATACAATATCTCAAATTAACAATTATTTGTTACAATATGAGAATATTACAAAATCTGCTTCAATTACATACAAATAAGCAAGAAAAAATTAGGAGAAATATTTTCAATTACTGTACAACTTTAGACACAAAAATATTCCCTTTTCTTTATAATCGAACTGGCAAATATATTCATTAAGGAAGAACTTCAAAGTAAGGTAACATTTCGTACTTTGGAAGTCTGAACTTTCCTTCAGAATTCGAGTTGAAAAGGAACCTTTCTATCAGCTAGGACACCATCAGGTAAGAAAACTAGGGACAAAGTTTGACACATCATCAATGCACTGAAAAGGAACCTTTCTATCAGCTAGGACACCATCAGGTAAAAAAACTAGTGACAAAGTTTGACACATCATCAATGCACTGAAAAGGAACCTTTCTATCAGCTAGGATACCATCAGTCAAAAAAAAACTTGTGTCAATGCACAAGAAGAGGATACAAGATAACTCACTGTGTATTTTGCACAATTAGTTTTGGCAAAGTCTATCCCAAGATTGTCTTCCAGTTAAAGATGGTTGGGATAGAAAGATAACTAGTTAGTTTGAAAGGTATGAAATGATGATCATGAGTAGAGTCATACAGAAGAAATACACAAAGTGTGGATCCAATAGACCAACCTTATCACTTGGTCAACATAACAATGTTAAGAGTATCACAATACTTTCGTGTTTGAGCTCATTCAGTATTGGGAAACACAGGGGATGAATGAGCAGCAAAAAGGCCAGTGGTGGGGGCTCAAGGACTTACTGTCTTGTCTGAATCTTTCTGGAGCTTTGAGGACATAAATCCCCACATGAGTTTCATGAAAGAGTCTGTGGAAGGGGAAAGATCTGAGTGGTAATTTCTGAGAGGAGTGAAGAGCCAACATTACACGTTACAAAAACATGACATAATCAAATGCTATTATGAACTCGCAATCAAGTTAAAGCTATAGAAAACTGATCATGAATCTTAAGTCATGACCTAGATTAGCATTAATCTTCTTTTAATATTCTAAAAAAAGAATTAATTTTCTTGTAATAATCATGAGATCCAACGTCCTTGAAACCCCATATTGGTAGTGATAGAAGACATGTTCCCTGGACTCAAAAAATTCCTGAGAAATTAATCAAGTTGTAAATACCATCAAAACTTCATTTCCTTAATGATAACTGCTTGACTGCCAAAGCCTGGGTCCAGGGAGGCCATTTAGCATCAGAATGAAGGGGGAAGAGCTGAATTTGCACCATGAAACTGAAAGCTAAGAGAGGTGGGAAGAAAAAGAGTGGAGAGAGAGAGAGAGATACAGCAGCAGATGGACACACGAATATTTGTTCTCTTATATCTTATGTTTGCAATACTGTCTATTCTTCCGATGAAGTTTGTCCATTTAACCTATTGGTCTTTCTTTGACTTGTGTTTGAATTTGAAATGAAAATATGAGGAAGAGGAGGAAAAAAGGTTATTCAATTTTTCAAGATACAATACGCATCATCAGGGAATGAAGCAAATGGTACAGGAGGCCAACTGTATGCACAACAGGAGAGAATCATCATAGCAAATGACGAGATCTTTCTTGGAGGCCATTTGTAAGGAGGTGGGCACTGTCGATACGATGTTCCTTTGCCTGGAGAACCTGCTCATGGCCACGGAGCGAGTGCACAGGTGAGCGCTGGATCTGCGAGTGCAAGTGCGAAGGAAAGCACTGGCATGCTGGAGAGCATTGGCGCACAGTAAGACGCTGCTCAGGGTGTTGCACAGTCTCCTTAGAATGAGCAGGAGAGCGCAAATGCACCGGAGAGCATTGCGCGCAGTTTGGCGCTACGCAGGAGGTTGCTGGAGAGCAACTACTGGTGAATGTAGATGCACAGGTGAGCGCTGGCGAGATGGAGAGCGCCGGTGCTTGCGCCCAGGAGTGTTGGAAATCTGGAGACCGAGGTTTCACAGTAGCACTGTGGTTTTGGTGAGCGCTGTTGCGCCTGGGAGCGTAGGTTGGCTGCTCGCTGGAACGGCGAGGCTGCGCTGGAGAGCGCTGAGGACGAACAGGAGAAGGCTGTAAGTCAAGCGAACACCGAAGCGTTGTAGAACGGTGACGAGCTGGAGAGCGTGGGCGCTCTGAAAATCATGAAGGAGCAGGCTTTCGCTGACAAGATGTTGGTGAGCGCTGGTGCACTGCAGGGCACTAGCGCGCTGGAGAACATTTGAGCGCAGCTGCATACTTAGGTAGGGCCTCAAGAGGCTGTACCAGAGACAGGAATTGTGATGGCAGGTTGGTAGGTCAGCTGGTAGGACAAACAGGAACAGGGATGTGCCGTTTGGAAGGACGAACATCCACCGATGGAGATCGCAAACGATCCACAGAAGGGTCAAGAAACAAAGTCCAAGGACTAGCAGCAGCGTCGTCGGGAGAAGGTCCAGGAATGACAATGGTTGAGGTCCAGGGGACAACTGAAGCGGAGACTCATTCGCAGGGGACAGCTGCGATGACAAGGCTGAAGAGCCGAAGAGGCGCCTTTTCACCGATGGTGAAGGACGACCTCTTAGGTGAAACGGAGGGAGAGATCGGCGACGGGGACGCTCTCTAGGGATAGTTGGATCAGCAAGTATATCATGAGCAGCTTCAGTCCTCCGAAGAGGAGTCTCTATGAGAGAACTCCACCGAGGGTGAGAAACACTCGTAGGAGAGACAGAAGTAGGACTAAGTTTCCCCCTCAAAGGATGATGAGGAATGGGGGAAACTTGAGTCGGCAGCAACAGATAGAGTCTGGAGGGGCAGGGGCGTCGGTTAAAGCCACAGAAGACACCTCTAACACCATAACATCGACAAGCCAAGAGGATTCACCTCTGAAGTTGACGACAACGGCTGGACACTCGCACCACGAAGGATGAGCTGCAGCAAGGAGTCCTTGGAGGGCGGACTCGGAAGACCAAAGGACGACTACACCTGCAAAACAGAAGACAAAGACAAGGTCTCACCCGGGGGGAAAGGTGGGGCCACTTCACTAGGGGAAGCAACACAATCTCCCGAGGACCGGGGTTGCCCACAAATACAAGGATCTATGCTATTCCTCGACGGTCTCTTAGAAGAGGCCAAACGAGTAGGAGCTCCAGAGGAAGGTCGGGAGATGGGAGAAGAGGTCTTGGTATATTTCCATTCGAAGGAACATTCGAAGGAGAAATATCTCGCTTAGACTTCTTCTTCCTTCGTCGCACAAACCTCACCCAATGGGAGGCAGACCACTCCTGACACTCAATAAACTGATTACCACTATCACACCGTTGACCTCTGCAGGTGGAACAAAGGGTGTTGCAATCAGTTTCCACGGCCGACATCAAGGTCCCACAGGGCAGTGCGCATAGTCGTAAAAGTCAACACACGCACACACTAACACAAAGAGAAAGCACAAAAGAATTAATGGCAGTACAATTATAACAGAGAAAGATGAGGAACGGCAACGACCGTACACCGAGCCAAAAGCAAAGTGAGCTAAATCACCTGTGTGCGAGCAGGAGTGGTAGCAAGCTACACCCCCTTACCCCTGCTAACTAGCGGTGTGGGTAGTTAACCCTCGCTAAATTCTAAAGGTTCGTCATTTCAGCTTCGCCGAAAGTAATACCCCTAAATAAATAGCTTAGGTTTGTATTCCAATTACAGAACAATAATGTTGTTGGAGTTATGGTTATCTAGAAGAACCTCTAAGAGAGTCCTCGATAGAAGATTACTTTACTGTATGATACTCAACCTACAGCTCACCAGTGGGCTTGTGGGGATCGTCCAATCCACAGGTCAGAGTGAATTGGTATCAGTGTGAATACCCTCCAAGAGAGGATTCCCAATATCATTATTTTGATTATATGTTGGGACAATCAACACCATGATGACTTCGCCACTGTCAGGAAAAGAGAGAAATGAAACGACCATGTCCCAAGTCTTGGTTGAGATTCGACAGATTTCTGGTATAAAAAAAAATTACCCTTAACAATAAGACAATGAAGTCTTATGAATACAGTATACAAAATGGCTCAGAAAGACCTAAATTATTCAGTATATGAAATTCATATAAAATAGAATTTTGTAGATCAGGATTTCAAGTTGTATATATATATATGAAAAGTTTCTTTTTTATTTTTTATCATAATTTGGAGACATCCTTTTGTAAGACTTTACAACAAAATATTCTATGACACAAAATGTTTTAAATTGTAACTATCTGCATTTGAACATCAGCTTCTTACTTACTGTAAGATTTGCAACAACATCATGGCTTCCTTGATCTTGCAAGATGTCAACAATAAACTTGATTGCATCTTGTGCTTTGGAACTTGGCTCAAGCAGAGAATTGACCTCCAAGTCACGGTACATTGATTACAGAAACCAGGGAAAAAAGTTAAACTAATCACATCTGATAAAATTGACATATTTTTCAAATCTAAATCAATTAAGGTTATACCATAATGGTCTGGAAATGCAAGACGGTGATTATGTTCTACTACTTTATAATAATCAATAATACGTCAAAGATATCTTGGTCAAACTGTTGCAGTTCTAGCTTAAAAGGATAACTCATTTATTTTACATTTCATGGTTTCATGTTGTACATCTTTAATGAGACCCTTTTCCAGTAATGGACAGTAATTTATGACACCTCATCTTTTCTCCCAAAAGAATTATGTCAATTTATTGAACATCAAATCTTTGGCAAAAAACAAAGAAAGCAAAGAATTGTCTCTAACAACAACACAAGACATCCAGAAGATGGAGGAGGAGGAGGATATGCCTCGAAGAAACCAATTTCAGTCTTATCTCGTGAAACCTCTGTAATACAGACAGAATGACTGTAACTTACACTCCCTAAGCTTTTAGTCTCCTTTGCATTAAAACCATTAATATTGCCAGTACTCTACACATCTCCAGTTTAATGTAAATGAATGAAAACCAGCTTTCACTGCCATCAATTTCCATCAAACTCTACATACAGCTTTTCTTATTGCAGTTTTGATAAAGAGAAATGGGCTGACACACCATCACAAGACCTCAGTGGATAACTTACTTATCAGACCTTTCCAAAGGATTCATGGTAGAGACCTGATCGTAACACCCATTCTGATACAAGAAGGGTATCGAATGATGGTAGAATTCCAATCTATCATTCCAGGCGCTTCCCGTGGGTCTCTAGGGTAGAGGCGTCCACATGTCAGCCGCCTGGAAGCGCTGCCAGGGATATTTCCTTCGCTTGACTTCTTCGTATCAAACTTTTCAACGTCATATTGTCGAAGAGAATTTCTGAAAAGAAATGGAAAAAATCACATATAAAAGAAGGGAAATAAAGTTATGAAATAAAGCCATTTTTTATTCTATACTGTGCATAGAAAGAGGCTCTACATATTTTCTTGCAAGACAATTGGTAATGTGTAAGCTTACTTGACATTCACTTCCACTAAGACAATTTAGAAAAGTATATTGTTTGTAATACCATCATTTGTACCAAGACAAATTCAAGTTACGTTGTTTCTATGACATCAAAGAAAAAAAAGAATAAAACAAAAGATTCTAAAGTTAATGAAAGAAATGATAAATTGTAAGATACTTCACTCACACAAATAAAGGAAGGATATTAAATGGCAGTTTTATTTCAAACTATTCTTACTATAGGTTCACTTCTATTACTCTGGGTGAGAATCCAAGACAATAAACTAATGAGGCATCAAGACTAAGACAGGACAGTACTTCCTTTACGCTTAGGGTAAAATACATGACTTACAGAAGTCTTGACTCCTCTATCATTCTAAACCACACTTAGCATTGTTCAGTAGTTGTCAAATTGGCTAAACTGACACCAAGGATTCGAAAACTATTTCATAATCAATGCTAATAAGGAAACAGGAATGAACCTACCTAAATCATCATCAGTAACTTGTAAGGTGGCATGAAGAACTCCTCTAATCGTAAAATCACCACCAGGTGACATGGCCGCATTCCACCTGTCGTATTCCGCCAGCAACGACCAATTTCTCAGACTGGAATGATTTCAATGTTTGGTACATTTAATCTAAACGTCAGAGGTTGTACAT
Source organism: Palaemon carinicauda (assembly GCF_036898095.1). Lineage (NCBI taxonomy): Eukaryota > Metazoa > Arthropoda > Malacostraca > Decapoda > Palaemonidae > Palaemon > Palaemon carinicauda. The sequence continues at coordinate 177,282,163 of NC_090730.1, forward strand.
TGTTTGATTGTTTTTAATATTATTGGAACTTTGAGTCAATCCTTTGAGTTCTGAAATATCCTCAGGAAATCAAAGCTGACAACATAATCACTTAAAAGGCCAGAAAATCATCTACCTTGGGATTCACCTTTGAAATTCACTAAGACAGAATGAGTTTATGGACACAAAATGCTCACTGAAATGAGGTTAACTAAATAAAAACTTAATTAATCAATCCTTAAACATGAAATCTATATTTCAGCAATTATGGATTAAAAAAATAGACACTGCTTGTCAAAATAAACTATAAGAGAGATTACTCGAATGCCATATGTGGATAAGATCATGGTGAGGGGTAGATGGAGATGGTTTGGGCATGCTCTTCGCACTCCCCAAGAATTATTAGTTCAAACTTTCAACTGAGCTCCACAAGGCACTGGAAGAGTTGGAAGACCCAGGCCTACATGACTGAGGACTCTGAAGTGTGAAGTAGGAGGTGATGAATGGAGAAGCATTGGTTTAAAAGCTCAAGATAGAGACGACAGGCAAAATCTAACAGAGGCCCTTTGCGTCAAGAGGCGTAGCAGGAGATGATGATGATGTCAAAGCTTCTAAAGAAAAGACTGGGCTTCCTGTTGGAATTTAGAATAATAATTTCCGCATCACAAAGCACCTCCCTTGGCAGTTCTTTAGAAAGATACTCTCAAAATGATATTTTGATTATAAAATAAATTTTTGAATATACTTACCCGGTGAATATATAATAGCTGACGTCTCCGACGGCTCGACAGATTCCCAAAAACTCGCGAGCGATCGCCATGAAGGTAGCGGGTGTGCCCACCAGCGCCAACTATCGGCCAGATACCGCATATACATGTAAACAGCTCCAGTTCTTCTCATCCCGCTGGGTCTCTATCGGGGAGGAAGGGGGGGCCTTTAATTTATATATTCACCGGGTAAGTATATTCAAAAATTTATTTTATAATCAAAATATCATTTTTAAATATTAAACTTAGCCGGTGAATATATAATAGCTGATTCACACCCATGGTGGTGGGTAGAGACCAGTATTAATACAGTTTACGGCGTATATGCTTAGAGTTTTTGACATTTATATCATAACAAAACCCAAATAAATATAGGTACCTGGTAAGGAAGCTGACTCTAACGATTACTCTGCCTTGTTAGTCCGCTTTCCTCACGAAGCCCAGCCATCCTCTCAGGATGCTGAAAGACTCCCAGGAGCTGAAGTATCCAGGGCGACAACCCATACAACAGGACCTCATCAAAACCCTTAATCTGGGCGCTCTCAAGAAATGACATTTGACCACCCGCCAAATCAAAAAGGATGCGAAAGGCTTCTTAGCCTTCCGTACAACCAAATTAAAAACATTTCAAGAGAAGATTAAAAGGATATTGGAATTAAGGGAATGTAGTGGTAGAACCCTAACCCACTACTGCACTCGCTGCAATGAATGGACCCAGTGTGTAGCAGTCCTCATAGAGTCTGGACATCTTTTAAGTAAAATGACGCGAATACCGACTTGCTTCTCCAAAAGGTCGCGTCCATAATACTTCGCAGAGATCTGTTTTGCTTAAAGGCCACGGAAGTTGCTATAGCTCTTACTTCGTGCGTCTTAACCTTAAGCAAGCAACGGTCTTTTTCACTCAAGTGAGAATGAGCCTCTCGGATTACAAATCTAATAAAATACGACAAAGCATTTTTAGACATAGGAAATGATGGCTTCTTAACTGAGCACCACAAGGCCTCAGATCCACCTCGTAAGGATTTGGTACGAGCTAAATAAAACTTAAGAGCTCTAACTGGACACAGTACTCTTTCAAGCTCGTTGCCTACGATCTCTGATAGGCAAGGTATATCAAATGACTTAGGCCAATGACGAGAAGGCAGTTCATTTTTTGGCCAAGAAACCAAGCTGAAGTGAACATGTGGCTTTATCTGTGGAAAAGCTGATGTTCCTACTGAAGGCATGGATCTCACTGACCCTTTTAGCCGAAGCCAAGCACACTAAGAAAAGCGTCTTGAGGGAGAGATCCTTCAGGGAGGCTGAATGTAATGGCTCAAACCTGTCGGACATTAGGAACCTTAGGATCACGTCTAAGTTCCATCCAGGAGTTGCCATACGACGCTCCTTAGAGGTCTCGAAAGACTTAAGGAGATCTTGGAGATCTTTATTATTGGAAAGATCTAAGCCTCTATGTCTGAATACAGACGCCAACATGCTCCTGTAGCCCTTAATAGTGGGCGCTGAGAGGGAGTGAACATTTCTCAGATGTAGGAGAAAGTCTGCGATTTGGACTACAGAGGTACTGGAAGAGGAAATAGATGATGACTTGCACCAGTCTCTAAAGACTTCCCACTTCGACTGGTATACTTTGATGGTAGAAGCTCTCCTAGCTCTCGCAATCGCTCTGGCTGCCTCCTTCGAAAATCCTCGAGCTCTTGAGAGTCTTTCGATAGTCTGAAGGCAGTCAGACAAAGCGCGGGGAGGCTTTGATGAAGATCCCTTACGTGGGGCTGCCGTAAGAGATCCATCCTTAAAGGTAGACTCCTTGGAACGTCTACCAGCCATTGAAGTACCTCTGTGAACCACTCTCTCGCGGGCCAGAGTGGAGCAACCAATGTCAACCTGGTCCCTTCGTGAGAGGTGAACTTCTGCAGCACCTTGTCTAGGATCTTGAAAGGTGAAAAGGCATAAACGTCCAGGTGAGACCAGTCCAGCAGGAAAGCGTCTATGTGGGCTGCCTCTGGATCTGGAACTGGAAAGCAGTAAGTCGAGAGCCTCTTTGTCAGAGAGAGTCGCAAAAAGATCATGGTGGGTTGACCCCATGTCATCCATAGCTTCTCGCACACAGTCTTAAGCAACGTCCACTCCATGGAGATGACTTGTCCTCTTCTGCTGAGGCCGTCCGCCAAGACATTCATTTTCCTTGCACAAATCTCGCCAAAGGAGAGATGTTACATGCCTTAAATGGAGTTCCTTCTGATCCGTGGATCAAAGACCCGAGCCTTCCAGACTGTCCAGTGGAGCTCCCTAACCCAAATCCGATGCATCTGAAAACAACACATGGTTTGGGTTCTTGATCGCAAGAGAAAGACCTTCTCGAAGTCTGATGTTGCTGTCCCACCAAGTCAGACATGTCTAGACTGAGTTGGAGATTGGGAAAGAGATACTCACTAAGCCCTTCTCCTTGTTCCAATGTTTTAGGTGAAATGGGAAAGGGCATAGGTTGAGTCTCCCCAGAGAGATAAACTACTCCAGCGATGAAAGAGTTCCCACGAGGCTAGTTCAAATTCTTACAGAGCAACTGTTTTTCTCTTGCAAGTGAAGGACTTTTAACAGAGCTTGTTCCATTCTTGCGGGAGACGAAAAGGGCCGAAAAATCAGACACTGTATCTCCATTCCCAAATAAAGAATAGTCTGGGATGGGGTACTGTAAGTTACGACTTCTCTATGTTCACTATGAGACCTAGCTCCTTGGTTAGGTCTAATGTCCATTAGAGGCTCTCCAGACAGCGATATAATGACGACGCCCTGATTAGCCAGTCGTCAAAATAAAGGGAGGCTCTGAATCCTCAAAAAAATGTAGAAAGCTTGCTACATTTTGCAAGGGCCTTGTAAAAACAAGAGGAGCAGGAATGAGGTCGGAGTACAGTGCTCGACAGTGGTACATTACTTTCCCGTCCACAAACCTCAGATGTAGTTGAAAGTTTGGATGAATCGGGATGTGGAAGTATGCCTCCTGAAGGTCGAGAGAGACCATCCAGTCGCCTTCCCTTAATGCTGTCAAGACAGATTTGGTAGTCTTCATCGTGAAGTTTGTCTTGACAATGAACACATTGAGCGCACTTACATCTTAAGTACTCCTGCAGTGAACGTGGCTGCCAGATCATTGGAGCCATCCCTGATAGTCTTGGTCCTGCAGAGAACGTGGCTGTCAGATCATTGGAGCCATCCCTGATAGCCTTGTTCATGCATGACATAATTGTATAGCAAAACTTCAAACGCTCGAAAAAACTCCTAACAGGAGATGGTCTAGCTCTGAAGCCGACCATAAAATCTTGGAGTGTCTCATGGCCAGGCGCCGGGGAGAGTCTATGAGGCTTGAGAAGTTTCTCTGGGCAGAGGCAGGAACTCCCAAGCCGAGAACTTCTCCCGTGTCATACCAGACGCTCGCTCTATAAGCCAGTTTAAAAGGAGGGAAAGCAAAGGCTGTCTCCCCCAAACTCCTCATGGTGATCAACCAGTCGCCTAGCAAACGTAAAGCTCTCTTAGAAGAGCGAGAGAGCACTAGCCTAGAAAACAACGGCTTCGAAGTAGCTAGGCCCAGTGTAATCTCTGACGAAGGCGAACGAGGAGCAGAAGTTACAAAATGGTCCGGACAAAGATCCTTAAAAACCATCATGATTTTCTTAAAATCCATGGAAGGTTGCGCAGCCTTAGGCTCTTCCACGTCTGATAAAACATCCAAAGGATTATCAGTAGGCAGGGGATCAGCAACATCCTCATCTGAAGGAACCTCGTCCGACAATTGATGAGTCTCAAGCAAGGAAGAGACCTGCCGTGGTGGCAATACTTGACAAGCAAAGTCCACACGCAAAGGAGCATCAGTAGCAGTCAAGGACGCTACGTCATGTAACTGCTTAAAGGACTGACCAGCAACAGCAACAGGAGCGGGAGGACGCTCGACGTCAAGTCGAGACTGCCTTGACTACCTAGATTGAGCAGTCAAAACAACCCTTGACTGCGGTGTTTGACGCTCAACGTCAAAACAAGGCAACTGAGCTGGTTGGCGAACGTCCTGAACGTCAACACGAGCATGCGGTGGCGGCTGAAAGTCAACACGGGACTGCATCGAGTGAGGCTCCAAGTCACGTGACTGACGTGACTTTCTAACGTCAACAGGACGAGTAAAGGTTCGTTTGGGCGGCTGAAGGCCAGGATCTCGATCAGCGTAACGGCGAGGATCATCGTGAACCTGCTCAACGGTATACTCCTCCATAAGGGAGGCAAGCTTATTCTGCATATCCTGCAGGACAACCCATTTAGGATCAACGAGAGTCGGTACGGGCCAAGACGATGGTAACGTCTGTGACGGCAAAACATTGCCTTTACTGAGACTCTCGGAGCCCGTGTTACGCTTTCGTTTAGGCGGCGAGCAGTCTTCCGATGACTGCACAGGGTCAGAGCTGTCCCAATGGCTACAGCCAGGTCGCTGGACTTGTCCTGAAGGGACTGACTTCCGCTTTAAGGGTCTAGAAACTTTGCTCCAAGGTTTCTTTCGCGAGAAGCCTTCGAATGACGAGGAGAAAACCGCCTCGCTCGTCTTATGGTAGGGGCGGTCTTGACGAGACACGCCCGAAACCATAGAGGGAACGTCTGTTCGTTGGTTAGAGCCTCTCGTCCCCATAAGTCCTACGACATTACTTCTCCCTGGTGCATGGGAGCTTGCAAGAGGTCTCAGACAAGGTGAACGACAAGCACGAACAGACGAACCCTCGGTCGCAACACTAAAAACACTTTGCGCACTTATCACTTTATCACTACGATTTTCTGTTTTTTGCACTTACTTCACTGATATCGTATTTTTCAATAATTTCACATTAGGCATGAATAAAACTGATTTCTACCTGAAGCACGCAATTCTCCCTTACATCAAAAGGTTATAATTGCAAAAAGTAAGCACATTAGTACATGCAAAAATCAGTAAACATATATATCGAATAAAACGGAAATATATATAAAATATATAAAGTTAAAAAGGATCAGTGACTGGGGAGGAGACTAAACACTAGTTCATTAAAGACTACGTTTTCAATCTCTCACCGCACAGTGCCTTGGGACGAGAATAAAAACCAAAAACGTTTTATCCTTTCTCCCCGTACAGAGACTTGGGACGAGAGTAAACTGAATCGAGAACAACGTTACTCGCTCCTAAACTCCCTTGGGACGAGAATAAAGATCGGATCATTCTCTCTTCCTCTCTCTCTCTCCGTCTCTCTCTCTCTTGTCACATACAAGAGAAAAGCCCACTCACCCTTCGTCAATAAACAGGTTATTTGACCAAAGGAAAAAACTGAAAGGACTAAGAAAATGAAAATTAACAAGTTCCTTTAAATTAGTATTTAAAACACTTCAGTTTGAAAGAAGAGTGAACAAAACGTCAAAATCGATTTACTCTTTCTGCAAAGTGAAACCGTGATTCTCTCTTTCTCTATCGTAACGATAAAGCGCAAACTGCGTAGCATAAATAAACCAAACGTTAGTTCATCTTTGAAAAAAAAAAACAGCACGAAGACTATTCAAAGAATATCTTTCTTAAAATATTTTCTAAAAAATATTCATTTCATTTCATAACTCTTACAGAGCAAATGATTTAAACTTAACGAAAATAAAAGTTGAATGGGCTCAACGTTGTTTAACTTCGGTTTCCAAGTTAGGACCGCCTACCTCTCGGAGGTAAAGGCCGCATATAAACAAAAACATAAAATTTATCTTGATGTTTAGTATAAATGGAAAGCTAATCGAAGAGGCCTAATAATGGCGGGTGAGATATAGAATATATAGAGGAAAATCTATAATTATCAACAATAATTTTTAACGTGATAAAATAATTACTAAAAGCCTAAAACACACTTCCGCACACTGAGGGAAGGGTCGGCCATCTTTACTCAATGGAAAAAAACCAGAGATAAAAAAGCAAGGGAAAAACACTTTTACTCTCCTTTCAAAAGCATTTCTTTTGAGGATAGTATTGAATAATCCAACACGGCGAAAGCAATAAAACCAAAACCAAGTACTTCACCAATTCGGTAGAAAACTCGAGGTCATAAAGCGAGTGGAATCGACTTGTCGATGAAACCGACAGAGAAGAACTGGAGCTGTTTACATGTATATGCGGTATCTGGCCGATAGTTGGCGCTGGTGGGCACACCCGCTACCTTCATGGCGATCGCTCGCGAGTTTTTGGGAATCTGTCGAGCCGTCGGAGACGTCAGCTATTATATATTCACCGGCTAAGTTTAATATTTAAAAATACTTAATATCAAATCAACACATTATTACATATAGGACTAGGAGGGAGAAATGGTAACCATTTTTTAAAATTCTAATCATGAATCTGTTTTCATTTTAGAGGTGATCCCCATTACTGTCTCAGCATTGGGGAGTTTGTCAGTGACTACACAAAAATTTATCAATACATAAAAACAAGATTTCTAAAACATAGCCATTGACAGTAAAATCATTAGCTTTCCTAGAATGAATTTGGTATTGCATTTGTTTATCAATCAGAAAAAATATTCATTATGTAAAGATAATTTGATTACAAAGTGCGCCAGTCCATAACTGAAGTACAATGTGTTGAAAATCATTATTCCAAATATAGAGTTTGAGCAAGTAGGTTTACAGGCTATGAAAAGGTTGAATAGAGAGGGAGAGAGAGAGGAGTAATGAGTGAAAGAAATAGAAGAACTATGTGACTGATAGACTGAGATAACTAGTTGGAAGATAATAGAGGAGAGGAGATAGAAGAACCATGTGCAAGAACATGAACTTGATTAGAGGAGCTGGAGAGATCTCATCAGGTGTCTGACATCATAAAAGAAATACCTGATGAAAATACGAATAATGTTGGTTTTACAAATTAAATATATATATATCCTCTTTGAGTTTTATTATGTGAAAATTTATGCTAACAAAAATGTGAATAAAACTAGTCTGACATAATCATAAAACTAGATACTGCTTCTCAATGTGGTTTAACCCTGGATAGGTACGGTGGGTCGTTCGCGACCCCGAGCGTAAAAAAAAAACAGGTTTTTCTCACGTGACTCACCCCCGTGACTGAATTTGTGGGTGATCGACCTGCAGGAGGTGTCTCCCCTACACGCTCTAGTAGTGTCCAGATGTGCATTGCTGTAGCTGTACTCCTTCCCCGATTTCTGAGACGCGTCGGGGTCGAGCGCGACCGAGTTTACCCTTCTAAGGTAGTTTGCATAATTATCAAAGTTATTACGTATTATGAAATTGTCGTAGAATGGTGCAACTTGTATAGGTTATCAGTTGTGGTAAGTCTTGGTGGATTGTTTGGCTACCATGTGCATGATTTTTTTTTAGTTAAAATGTCGTTCATCACCACGAGGACCATTTTACCGCGAGTGCCCCTTTTTCATTTTTTTTCATTTTTTTGCCAAGTCATTTTTCCGTAAGATATTGCCAAATAGTGTCGTAAAACTTTTGCTTGTTTAGTGTTGGAAAGTGTGTCTAGATGATCTGGCTACCCATGCATGACTTTGTTTTTGTCAGATACGACGTAGTTATTGGTATATTGGGTATTTAACTGCGGTTACCAATTTCTGTTTTTTTCAATATTTGTAAAAATTACTACGTAGTAAGGAATTGCCGTATATTATTCATTTTTTTTTCATGTTTATGTGTTAGAAAGTGTGCCTTGATGGTTGGGCTAACACGTGCATGTCTTTTTTTTTATCTGAGATGCCGTATATTAGAATGTCGGGCATTTTACCGCGAGTACCCCTTTTTCATTTTTTTTCATTTTTTTGCCAAGTAATTTTTCCGTAAGATATTGCGAAATAGTGTCGTAAAACTTTTGCTTTTTTAGTGTTGGAAAGTGTGTCTAGATGATCTGGCTACCCATGCGTGATTTTGTTTTTGTCAGATACGACGTAGTTATTGGTATATTGGGTATTTAACTGCGGTTGCCAATTTCTGTTTTTTTCAATATTTGTAAAAATTTACTACGTAGTAAGGAATTGCCGTATATTATTGATTTTTTTTTCATGTTTATGTGTTAGAAAGTGTGCCTTGATGGTTGGGCTAACACGTGCATGTCTTTTTTTTATCTGAGATGCCGTATATTAGAATGTTGGGCATTTTTCCGCGAGTGCCCCTTTTTATTTGTTTTGCATTTTTTTGCTTAGTCATGTTACCGTAAGGAATTGGCAAGTAGTGTCGCAAAACTTATATTTTTATAGTGTTGGAAAGTGTTTCTAGATGATCTGGCTACCCATGCCTATTTTTTTTTAGCCAGATATGGCGTATATATAAGTATGTGTTCGATTTTCCTGTGATTGCCATTTTTTCGTTTTTTCCCATTTCTTTCAAAATTACTACGTACTAAGGAACTATCACAGAGTAATGATTCATTTATATGTTTATTTGTCGGAAAATGTGCCTTGATGGTTTGCCTAGCACGTGGCTGAAATTTTTTTTTTCTGAAATGCCGTATATTAGAATGGCCATTTTTCCACGAGTGCCCCTTTTTATTTGTTTTGCATTTTTTTGCTTAGTCATGTTACCGTAAGGAATTGGCAAGTAGTGTCGCAAAACTTATAATTTTATAGTGTTGGAAAGTGTTTCTAGATGATCTGGCTACCCATGCCTATCTTTTTTTTTTAGCCAGATATGGCGTATATATAGGTATGTGTTCGATTTTCCTGTGATTGCCATTTTTTCGTTTTTTCCCATTTCTTTCAAAATTACTACGTACTAAGGAACTATCACAGAGTAATGATTCATTTAGATGTTTATTTGTCGGAAAATGTGCCTTGATGGTTTGCCTAGCACGTGGCTGAATTTTTTTTTCTGAAATGCCGTATATTAGAATGTTAGCCATTTTTCCGCGAGTGCCCCTTTTTATTTGTTTTGCATTTTTTCGCTTAGTCATGTTACCGTAAGGAATTGGCAAGTAGTGTCGCAAAACTTATATTTTTATAGTGTTGGAAAGTGTTTCTAGATGATCTGGCTACCCATGCCTATCTTTTTTTTAGCCAGATATGGCGTATATATAGGTATGTGTTCGATTTTCCGGTGATTGCCATTTTTTCGTTTTTTCCCAATTCTTTCAAAATTACTACGTACTAAGGAACTATCACAGAGTAATGATTCCTCTAGATGTTTATTTGTCGGAAAATTTTGTTTACTTTTTTTTTGACTGAATATCATCAAATTTTTTTAGCTAAAATATATTGTTTTACATTTTTTTTTTCGATTTTATTTCCCTTCAAAAAATTTTTTTTGGGTCAGAATTTTAATTTTATAGTCGTAAAATAATCGACAATTATCCAGCAACCCACCATACAATTTTTATGCATATCCAATAATAATTAGATTAGTAAATAACACCTTGAAATTGACATACCCTTCCTACATTTCAAGTGGCAGATTAGGGAGTCTGAGTCAGTGTGGTTGGCGGCCATTTTGTGGATGGACATATCCGAAGCGTAAGCTGCCCTATCTATATATATTCTTGTTCCCTATAGAATTTGTGATATTTTGGTATATTTTTACCTGCATAAATATCATATTATATATTAAATATATGTATTTTTTTACGAAATTTCTAAGTACTCAAAAAATTACCTTTAGATATGGCCCCTGATATAAATGTAATTTACAAAATAATGAAGATTTTTTTACATATTTCTATTTTAGGATAACATATGTTTATTCCCTGAAAAAATTAGCCACTTCCTATTTCATTTGGGTACCCAAAAAAATTCATGAAATTTGGACACATTTTTTTAGCCAAAAAAAGTTACCCTTTTTTTCTCATTTCAGATCTTCACCTCCATGGGTCTGACTTCATCCAAAATACATCAGGATGTGTCCTAAACATTCAAGAATCCATTCCTAAAAGGATTTGTGTATATATGTATAAACTTTTTTTTTATGAATTTTTATGTCAGGTCTTTTTTTTTTCTACTTAATTTTTTAAAATATTTATAATAAATAGTTTTTCTGCAGATGAGTAGTATTTATCTTTACAGTTGTTTTAAGCATTCATTGAAGTTTTTTTTGGCAAAAGAAAAAAGGAGGTAACTGCAAAAACTGATTTTTCAAGAATTTTTTTTGGCGTCGGGGTCGTTCGCGTCCGAGTATACCCTTAAAGGGGTGTCCGAGGAGCGTACCTATCCAGGGTTAAAGAATCCCAGTCTTTTATATCTGCATGTATAGTATATACCTAAAAGAATACTCCAAACTGTTAACTTCTTAAATAAAGCTATACACTACAGTCTACATAAATGTATCTAACAGCAATACATTATCAATTTAAAAGTAATTTGTAGTTTTCTAACTATACTAACCTGAGTCCTGTTATTCTTGTGAAGCTGGTTTTGGACGTTTATACTTTTAACGTTTATACTTTAAGGTGATTTATAATTGTTAGCAGTTGGAAGGTAGGAGACACACACACCCACCAGAGGGAGCAACTCTGACCTTAAGCTAGGACTTGCGGGGCAGTTGAGGCCGGCAATTCAACTTGAAGGGTCCAAGTGTGTATAGTTAGGAAAATAAAAATGACTTTCAAATCATGTGATTTGTTCCTACATGAATAGAGTCCATCGTCTTTTAATGGGAGACTTGTCCTCGTGAGGGAGGAAGTCCCTATAACCAAATTGTTTACTAACCCAGGAAATATCATGGCTCTTTGGTCTTGTGCCGAAGGAGAGGAAAAGTGATGACTTCTGTCAACCTGCTAATGACCTGAGTATGAAGATACCGCAGGTGTTAGGTTGGGTTAATACCAGGAGAATGATAGGCGGTCGTGGAAGAACTTATATCCGTAAGGGCAGGTTGACTGAATAAAGGGCATTTATAAGAAATGGGTTTGCATATAACCTGTACATCCTTCCAAACTGGGGAAGATACTTCAATACAAACTTTGCTGTAAAATAAAGTCAGGTCCACCACATAACAGAATGACAGATGCACCCTAAGGAAGGGGGAAGAGGGAAGAGGAAAAAGGGCCAAGATTCTTCTCGCCTCTCATTCTATTCTTACGTCGCGACCCGTATCTTACACGAGATGCTTCTTGTCCCACGAGGGAGCTAGGTTACCTTACACAGCCTGCTGAGTAGCTACTGCCAGTCTAAGAGTACAGGACTTGAGGGCAGTGATGGTTACCTGGTGTCTCCTGCCTTCAAAACTTGTGCTACCGACAGAATCTTCCTGAATGCTAAGGTGGATTCAATACCCATGACTGCTCTGGGTGGGTCTCACATTCACTTGCTGGGTTACAGAGAAAAAGTGTTCTTGGATATCTTCACTTTCACCTTTCCGGCAAGAAGGAAGAGTCTCTGGTGACTAGGTCCAAAGCTCTGAGTTCTCTTAAGGTAGGGTCGTAGAGCAATCACAGAACAAAAATAAGTGTCACCTCAATCCCTGTTAGTCACTTCTTGTAGAGAAGAGATGGAGGACTCTGACCTGATGTTGTGAATGGTTGGGCTCTGGCTCTTGGTCCCAAAACTCACGACAAAGGTGAGGGAGACCGTCTTCCATCCTTCGGAATGACTAGCAACATACGAAATGCCATGCAGCTCGTCTGCGCTCTTTGCCGAGGCTAAGCCGTGTAGGAAAACAGTCTTGAGGGTCAGATTCCTATTCGATGCCTTTCTTCAAGCACTTCTACCACGAGTGTGAGCTCTTGTACCAGGCACCAATGCACCTTCCGGGCTGGGTTGGGTCTCTCCCACGTGTATGTGGGGAGGGAGTGGTTGAAGTCTTGTGTGACTTCAGCCAAACAGCCGGCATGATTTTCACTGCCTACAACTTCTTTTTCTTCGAGGCAGCAGACATGACATCCGAAGGCTTAACAGACAGGAAGAAGAGATACAGGAGTGCTGGGGAGGAAAAGAAAAGCATGTCCGTTTCTTTTTCCGCCTTACTAGACTTTGCAGATGTTGAGGATTCCAGATCCGATGACAACACTACTGCAGCTGGAGAAGACACGGATTCCTCCCCAGCAACAGAAACTACCCGATCGTAACCATGTCATAGAGCTCCTCTGCAGGTGGAACAGCCGAAGAAGAGGGTGCGGAAAGAGATGATTTCAAAGTCCTGGCACCAGCCAGCACCTCCAGAAGCTTCTTCACTTATGGGATGTCATAGATACCCAAGGAGGGCAACAACCTCAGCAGGTCCAGGTCCTCAGATGCGTTATCATTAGGCAGCACAACAACAGGTGTACTTTGGGAGAGATACAAAAGAGCATTGTCTTTGCCATGGAAAGGTGATACTTCTGCTCCCTTTGAAGCATGACCTAAGCCTAAGTTGGAGTCTCCAACCTCAATTTGAATTCCTGCAGAGGACCTCCTAGGCCTGAGGAAATCAAGAGACACAGCAGGTTTTGTGCTTTCAGAAGAGAAAAAGGAGAAACTGTATGGAGTTTCTTCGGCATCAGCTTAGGAGTTGCCAAATCCAAAGACGGATAATCCCTCTCTTGGAGTTTTTTCCTCCTTCTTTCTGAACTCCCTCCATTGCAGAGGAGGCCAGGTCCTACACTCATCACAAGGGGCCTTCTTGGTAAAATGACTAAATTGATGAGGATCCACAAAAGGCTTATTCACTATCCCTATGCAAGGATTCCTAAGGCACACTGGCATGTCTATTCACAGAGTCTCCATTAACAAAGCAAACAATCTGATAAGATGAAAAATATCAAAACAAGTTCAGAGGCAGCAGAAAAGTACTGATCTGCGGCCAAAGACAAAATGAAGCTCCTCCTGGTGGGGGTGGATGGGGCCTACCCTCCACCTGCCAACCACTGCAATACCCTAGTTAAAATCTTAAACAACTCTTGCATCCAGCTTTGATGAAATCATGCTTCTGTTAAAGGATCATGGCTTGGATTTATGTAGGAACAAATATATTCTATTACTATAGTATTGGATTATCAAGAACTTTTGCCAATTTCATCTAGATTCATGAAACCAAATCCACACATTTCTGATACAGTCAACTTGATGGATAAGAGAGCAGCATTTATAACATAACATCACAAATAACAAACAATTCTTAACAAATATTCAAACCTAAAAAAATTCTACAAGAAGAATAAAACTATCAACATACAGAATGCATCCTTACAGTCTCCTGTGCATTGAATGTTAGCGAGTTCTGAACCAAAGAATCTTCTGTATATTTCCAGAAGAGAGAGTTGGGGGCATGAGCAGACACCGAGTAAGTCCTGCTCGACGGTGGGCTCTGAGCATGAACGCGAGCCAGAAGACAGACGTACTTGTTGCTCGTCGTGCAGAAAGAAGTAGGAGAGCTCTGGTGTGTGTGCGCAGTGATTAACTCCTCCAACGCTTATTGGGATGACTCCAACTGTCATGTTACTTCTTATCTGGGAATTGAGAGAAAAAAAACGATCTCACTTATAGAGTATGTGGCATAATACGGATATTGCAGCTAAGAGATAATCATCATATAAAACTTTTAATTCATTCAAAATATCAGCAAATAAAATCTACCTATGTAGACTACTTAGTTATTGGAATATAACAAATTCGTAGATATTTTGTATTTTTCCTAACTATACAAACTTTAGCTATTTAATAGTGGTATTACTTTCGGCGTAGCTGAAATGACGAGCCATTAATTTTTAACGAGGGTTAACTACCCATACCGCTAGGTAGTGGGGGTTGGGGAGGGTAGCTTGCTACCACCCCCCACCCCCCCACACACATCTGTGATTGAGCTCACTTCGCGTTTGGCTCGTATGGTGAACGGACATTGCCGCTCTTCATCCTTGCTGTATATTGGCAGCCATTAATGACGTTTTTCTTTTTCTTTTCTCTAGTGTGTGTTTGTGAAGTTGACTTCTGCGACCATGTGCACCAGCCCTGGACTCTCCAGCCGCCCTTGTGGAACGTTTATGTCGGCGGTGGAGAAAGATCCTCACACCCTTTGTCCTAAATGCAGAGGTCAACGGTGTGATAGGGTAAATAAGTGTAATGAGTGTAGGGAGTGGTCTTCCTCCCACTGGGAGAGGTTTGGGTGATGGCGGATGAAGAAGTCTAAGAAGGAAAACCCAAGGCCTCTTCTTCCGTCTCCCGACCCTCCCCAAAACTCCTACTCGTTCGGCCTCTTACGAGAGACCGTCAAGTAGTAGTGTAGACCAAGTTAATGTCGGCCAACCCCAGCTCATGGTGTTCCTTCCCCTAGCGAAGCGGCCCCACCTTTTCCCCGGGGTGAGGCCTTGTCACTAACCCCTTTGTTGCAGATTTGGTCTTCCTTGGGGCTTACGGGTTCGCCTTCCAAGGAAGCTTTGCTACAGTTCACCCGTATGGGTGCTTCTGTTCAGCATTCATCGTCGCCGTCAGAGGTAGATCCTCAGGCCCTCGTCGACGTTGTAGTGTCAGAGGTGTCACACTTAATGTCATCCAACTACTCTGCCCCTCCAGACTCTCCAGCGGTTGCTGCCGACTTAGTTTCCCCCGTTCCTGAACAACCTTCGAGGGGGAAACTTAAGTCCAACGTCTGTCTCTCCTGCGAGTGTTTCTCCCCCTCGGGGGAGTTCACTCATAGAGACTCCACTTGAATTGAATTGAACAGTAAAACTGTTATGGTTAACGGAAATACAAAGAAAATAGAATAGAGGGATTAATGGGAGAAAACTTGTAGTCTTTGGGCCAACACTCGGTTCACATGGAACAAGTTTGGGAAGCAGACTACTAAGTGGTGAGAAGATCAGCTGTTTGATGTAATGGAGCATGATTTTAAAAATTTCCTGGCGCTTCTCAGTTTAGCAGCTGCATACAACTGAATTTTCATTGTGTCTTTTCTATAAACATCTTGATAGTTCAACAGACGTAGCGGAATCCTAATCAGTAGGAACAGCTGAACCATTCATGGTAGCAAGGAAGATCCATTGGAAAGGGGAGAAGAGTTATGTGATCTCTTCTTCCTCCTCCACCTACTCCTCCCTCCCCAAACTACCTTCTCCTTCAGACACTTCTCAGAAGGAAAAATGAGCAGAGTTGGCTGCATTGGAAGCCTCGTCTTTTGAAGTTCCATGGGACCAGCAAAGCTCTGAGAGGACCAAAGAGATAGTGTAAGTGAACTGCGGCTACCTGTCCCCATAGACTTCTGCTGATCCTGGAACTGATTGATGGATTGGCGACATTGCGTCCACCTCGTCAACTTTTGTCTCGGTTGGACTGAGACTAGTGTAGACCCAAATCAGCCGCTGTCCACTTATACTAACACACACACACACACACACACACACACACAGAGCCTTATTGCCTTATTTTTTGTTTGGGTTCCCCAGGTCCCTCAGTGTGAGGCACCTCGTATATCCACCAGACAGTTGCTAATGCATCTTCCGGTGTATTTTGCATCTTCCAGTCTTGGATGGTCTGGGATGCATCTTAGGTATTTATCGAGCTGATTCTTAAACACATCTACGCTCACTCCTGATATGTTTCTTAGATGAGCTGGCAGCACATTAAATAGTCGCTGCATTATCGATGCTGGTGCGTAGTGGATTAATGTCCTGTGCGCCTTTCTCAGTTTACCTGGAATGCTTTTTGGCACTATTAATCTACCTCGGCTTGCTCTTTCTGATATTTTAAGCTCCATGATGTTTTCAGCAATTCCTTCTATTTGCTTCCATGCTTGTATTATCATGTAGCGTTCTCTTCTCCTTTCTAGACTGTATAGTTTTAAAAATTGCAGTCTTTCCCAGTAGTCAAGGTCCTTAACTTCTTCTATTCTAGCAGTATAGGACCTTTGTACACTCTCTATTTGCGCAATATCCTTTTGGTAGTGTGGGTACCATATCACATTGCAGTACTCGAGTGTACTACGCACATAAGTTTTGTAAAGCATTATCATGTGTTCAGCTTTTCTTGTTTTAAAGTGTCTGAATAACATTCCCATTTTTGCTTTACATCTAGCCAACAGTGTTGCTATTTGGTCGTTGCATAACATATTCCTATTTAAAATTACACCAAGGTCTTTAATTGCATCCTTGTTTGTGATTGTCTCATTATTAGGTCCCTTGTATGCATACACCATTCCTTCTCTGTTTCCATAATTTATTGATTCGAATTTATCGGAGTTAAATACCATCCTATTTATCTCCGCCCATTCATATATTTTGTTTAGATCTCTTTGTAGTGAGTTCATATCTTCATCACAAGTAATTTCTCTACTTATTCTTGTGTCATCGGCGAAACTTCTCACTACGGAGTTTTCAACATCACAGTCTATGTCTGAGATCATAATAACAAATAGCAGTGCAGCTAATACCGTACCTTGGGGCACACCAGATATTACCTGGGCTTCATCTGATTTCTCGTCATTTGCAACCACTATCTGCTTTCTGTTTTGCAGGAATTCTTTTACCCATTTTCCTATCTTTCCCACAATATTATGCTTTCTCCTTTTTTTTCTCCAATATGTTATGGTCTACCTTGTCAAAGGCTTTTGCAAAATCTAGATAGATCACATCTGTGTCCTTTTCATTTATCATATTATTGTATATGTTTTCATAGTGTGCTATCAGTTGGGTCTGTGTACTTTTTCCAGGTACGAAACCGTGTTGACCCATATTAAACAAATTATTTTTGACCAAATGGTTCATTATTTTCTTTTTTATTACCCTCTCATACACTTTCATAATATGTGATGTTAGACTAACAGGTCTATAATTGCTTGCCTCTAGTCTTGATCCACTTTTGAAGATAGGGGTTATATAAGCTAATTTATGTTTAACATATATCTCGCTCATATCTATACTCTGTCTTAGCAGTATTGCAAGCGGCTTCGCGATAGTGTTTGCAGTTTTTTTTAACAAAATCGCTGGAACTCCATCTGGTCCGGCTGCCGATCCATTTTTAATTTCGTTTATAGCCGTGACAATATCTGCTTCATTAATATCTATATCCGTTAGATATTCGACATTTTCTTCTCTCATTTCTGTTTCATTATTCTCATTCGCAATTCTTGGCGTGAACTCACTCTTATATTTTTCTGCTAATATGTTGCATATTTCCTTTTTTTCATTCGTTAGCCGTCCTTCATTTCTTAGAGGGCCTATTTCTATTCTCCTTTTATTCATCTTTTTTGCATAAGAGTAAAGTACTTTGGGGTTTCTTTTTATATTTTGAAGTGTCCTTTCTTCTAAGTCCCTTTTTTCATTTTCTTTTGACTGTATAATCTTTTGTTCTGCATTTTCTATCTTACATTTTATTTCCCTCATTTTCCACACATTTTTTTCTTTTGCAAGATTTTTCTTCCACTTTCTAATTTTCTGAAATAAGATCCTTCTGTCTCTTGGTATGCACGTCTTTTGTTTATTGTTTTTTTTCGGTACATATTTTTCAACAATTTTCTCCAGTATTTTGTACAGTATGTCCGTATTTACCTGTATATTATCACTTATAAATATGTTATTTTTATTAATAAAATAAATTTTTGAATATACTTACCCGATAATCATGTAGCTGTCAACTCCGTTGCCCGACAGAATTCTATGGAGGGATACGCCAGCTATCACAATACTAGAAGGGGGTGTACTTACCAGCGCCACCTGTGGCCAGGTACTCAATCATTTGTTGTTGACACCTCCTCAATTATTCCTCGGTCCACTGGTTCTCTCTGGGGAGGAAAGGGAGGGTCGATTAAATCATGATTATCGGGTAAGTATATTCAAAAATTTATTTTATTAATAAAAATAACATTTTTCAATATTAAACTTACCCGATAATCATGTAGCTGATTCACACCCAGGGAGGTGGGTGAAAACCAGTGTACATGATTAAAGGATAGCTAAGTATCCCAAATTTCATATAACAGTTATCTCAAATAACAATGAAATAATAAGTACCTGGTAAGGAAGTCGAATAGAACCGTTACTCTGCCTTTTATTTAAAGTTCGTCTTCCTTACTGAGCGCAGCGTTCCTCTTGGAGGCTGAATCAACCCAAAGGTGCCAAAGTACAAGGGGTTGCAACCCTACTAAAGGACCTCTACCAAACCTTTAACCCAGGCGCTTCTCAAGAATGAATAGACCACCCGCCAAATCCAAGGATGCGGAAGGCTTCTTAGCCTACCGTAACAACCATAAAAACAACAATAAAAGTATTCAAGAGAAAGGTTAAAAAGGTTATGGGATTAAGGGAATGTAGTGGCTGAGCCCTCACCTACTACTGCACTCGCTGCTACGAATGGTCCCAGGGTGTAGCAGTTCTCGTAAAGAGACTGGACATCTTTCAGATAAAATGATGCAAACACTGACTTGCTCCTCCAATAGGTTGCATCCATAATGCTCTGCAGAGAACGGTTTTTATTAAAGGCCAACGAAGTAGCTACAGCTCTTACTTCGTGGGTCCTTACCTTCAGCAATGCAAGGTCTTCCTCCTTTAAGTGAGAATGTGCTTCTCTGATCAGAAGCCTTATATAGTACGAAAGCCCATTCTTGGACATGGGTCTCGAGGGTTTCTTGATGGCACACCATAAGGCTTCTGACTGTCCTCGAATAGGTTTAGACCTCTTCAGATAATATTTGAGAGCTCTGACAGGGCAAAGAACTCTCTCTAGTTCGTTACCTACCATGTTGGAGAGGCTAGGTATTTCGAACGATCTAGGCCAAGGACGTGAAGGAAGCTCGTTCTTTGCTAGGAATCCAAGCTGAAAAGAACATGTAGCTGATTCGGTTGTGAAACCAATGTTCTTGCTGAAGGCATGAACCTCACTGACTCTCTTAGCTGTTGCAAGGCAAACGAGAAAAGCAGTCTTGAGGGTAAGATCCTTGAAGGAAGCTGACTGGAGAGGTTCGAACCTAGATGTCATAAGGAACCTTAAGACTACATCTAGATTCCAGCCTGGAGTGGAAAGACGACGTTCTTTAGACGTCTCAAAAGACTTGAGAATGTCTTGAAGGTCCTTGTTGGAAGACAGGTCCAAACCCCTGTGGCGGAGGACTGAGGCCAACATGCTCCTATACCCTTTAATCGTAGGTGTTGAAAGGGATCTCTCATTCCTAAGATGAAGAAGGAAGTCAGCTATTTGGATCACAGAGGTATTGGTAGAGGATATTGAATTGGCTCTACACCAGCTTCGGAAGACCTCCCACTTAGACTGGTAGACTCTACGAGTGGAAATTCTTCTAGCTCTGGCAATCGCACTGGCTGCCTCCTTCGAAAAGCCTCTAGCTCTAGCGAATCTTTCGACAGTCTGAAGGCAGTCAGTCGAAGAGCGTGGAGGTTTGGGTGCAACCTGTCTACGTGTGGTTGACGTAGAAGGTCCACTCTTAGAGGTAGAGTCCTGGGGAAGTCGACTAGCCATTGAAGTACCTCTGTGTACCATTCTCTTGCAGGCCAAAGGGGAGCAACCAGCGTCAGCCGTGTCCCTTCGTGCGAGACGAATTTCTGCAGAACTTTGTTTATAATCTTGAACGGAGGGAATGCGTACAGGTCGAGATGGGACCAGTTCAGAAGAAAAGCATCCACATGAACCGCTGCAGGGTCTGGAACAGGGGAACAATAAAGCGGAAGTCTCTTGGTGATGAAGGTGGCAAACAGATCTATGGTAGGTTGACCCCACAAGGTCCAAAGTCTGTTGCACACACTCTTGTGGAGGGTCCATTCCGTGGGAATGACCTGATTCCTGCTGCTGAGGCGATCCGCAGAAACATTCATATCGCCCTGGATGAACCTCGTGACCAGTGTGAGGTTTAGACCTCTTGACCAAATGAGGAGGTCCCTTGCGATCTCGTAAAGGCTCCTCGAATGGGTCCCTCCTTGCTTGGAGATGTAAGCCAAGGCTGTGGTGTTGTCTGAATTCACCTCCACCACTTTGCCTAGCAGGAGGGACTTGAAGTTCAACAGGGCAAGATGAACTGCTAACAGTTCCTTGCAGTTGATGTGGAGTAATCCTTGTTCCTTGTTCCATACTCCTGAGCATTCCCGTCCGTCCAAGGTCGCACCCCAGCCCGAGTCCGATGCATCCGAGAAGAGATGAAGATGGGGGGTCTGGATGGCCAATGATAGACCCTCCTTGAGAAGGAGATTGTGCTTCCACCACCGGAGAGTGGTCTTCATCTCTTGGTTGATAGGGATAGAGACTGCTTCTAGAGTCGAGCCCTTGTCCCAATGAGCTGCAAGATGGAATTGAAGAGGGCGGAGGTGGAGTCTCCCTAGCTCGACAAACAGGGCCAGAGATGAGAGGGTCCCTGTGAGACTCATCCACTGTCTCACTGAGCAATTGCTCCTCTTCAGCATGCTCATGATGCACTCTAGGGCTTGGTTTATCCTAGGGGCCGATGGAAAAGCCCGAAAATCCCGACTCTGAATCTCCATTCCCAGGTACACAATGGATTGGGAGGGAATGAGTTGAGATTTCTCTATATTGACTAATAGACCTAGGTCTCTGATTAGATCTAAAGTCCAAGAGAGGTTCTCCAGACAACGACGACTCGTGGAGGCTCTCAACAGCCAGTCGTCTAGGTAGAGGGAGGCTCTGATGTTCGATAAGTGCAGGAATTTCGCTACATTCCTCATCAGATGAGTAAAGACCATAGGAGCTGTGCTTAGGCCAAAACACAGGGCTTGGAACTGATAGACAACCTTTCCGAAAACGAATCTCAGGAAAGGTTGGGAGTCTGGATGAATGGGAACGTGAAAGTATGCATCTTTCAAGTCCAACGAGACCATCCAGTCCTCCTGTCTGACCGCTGCTAAGACCGACTTGGTCGTCTCCATTGTGAACGTCTGCTTGGTGACATACTCGTTGAGAGAGCTGACGTCCAGCACCGGTCTCCAACCTCCTGTCTTTTTGGCTACAAGAAAGAGACGGTTGTAGAAGCCCGGGGATTGATGGTCCCGGACTATAACCACTGCCTTCTTCTGCACAAGTAGCGACACCTCCTGTTGCAATGCTAGCCTCTTGTCCTCTTCTTTGTAGTTGGGAGAGAGGTTGATGGGCGATGTGGTCAGAGGCGGTTTGAGGCAGAATGGAATCCTGTAACCGTACCTCAGCCAACTGACCGACTGTGCGTCTGCACCTCTCTTCTCCCAGGCTTGCCAGAAGATCCTGAGTCTGGCTCCTACTGTTGTCTGGAGAATCTGAGAGTCAGTGCTTTCCCTTAGATGTCCTGGATCCTTTCCTAGACTTGCCCCTGTGAGAGTCTGGACGGGAGCTTCCTCGGCTGGGGGCTCTACCACGAAAGGGCGGTATGAACCTAGTGGCCGGGGTATCAGCCACTGGGGAGCGATAAGTCTTGGGGACAGAGGTGGTAACCTTAGACTTACGAGCCGATGAGGCTACAAGATCGTGCGTGTCCTTCTGTATCAGGGCAGCCGACAAGTCCTTAACTAGCTCCTCGGGAAAGAGGAACTTTGAGAGTGGAGCAAAAAGGAGCTGTGACCGCTGGCACGGTGTAATGCTGGCTGAGAGGAAGGTACACAGTTGTTCCCTTTTCTTCAACACCCCTGATACAAATAACGACGCTAGCTCACCCGATCCATCCCTGATAGCCTTATCCATGCAGGACATAATTAGCATGGCAGAGTCTTTGTCCGCAGGAGATGTTTTCTTGCTGAGGGCTCCCAGGCACCAGTCGAGAAAGTTGAACATTTCGAAAGCTCTGAACAACCCTTTCAGAAGATGATCCAGGTCTGAGAAGGTCCAACAAACCTTCGAGCGTCTCATCGCAGTCCTCCTAGGCGAGTCCACCAGACTTGAGAAGTCAGCCTGGGCAGAGGCAGGTACTCCCAAGCCTGGTGCTTCCCCTGTGGCATACCAAACGCAACCTTTCGAAGCGAGCTTCGTTGGAGGGAACATGAAGGAAGTCTTGCCCAGGTGTTGTTTAGACTGAAGCCACTCCCCTAAGATCCTTAAAGCCCTCTTGGAGGATCTAGCTAGGACAAGCTTAGTATAGTTCGACTTAGCTTGTTGTACGCCTAGCGAAAACTCAGATGGAGGAGAGCGGGGAACAGCAGAGACGAAGTGGTCAGGGTAAAGCTCCCTGAGTAGAGCCAAGACCTTTCGAAAATCAACAGACAATGGAGAAAGCTTAGACTCCTCCACGTCTGATGAGGGATCAAGGTGTGCCTCCTCATCATCCGACACTTCATCAGCAGAGGGTAGCGAAGCAATAGGACCAGAATGCTGAACCGCAGAGTCAGAACGGGTAGGAACAATAACAGAGGTTTCCTCATCTTGAGGGAAAACCTGAGGCTCAGACTGCATAGGCTGAACAACAGACGGAGCAGAAGGCAGGCGCATGGGTGAAGGAGGTTGACTCCTAGCAAGAGTTGAACCCAAGGATTGCACAAGCTGAGCGGAGGACGGAGGCGGCGTAGTCCGTTCCTGTTCCTGTGAGATGAGTGGAGCATGAGAAGGTTGAGGCTGCGCAGAACAAGGTAAAGTTCTCGCAAGCTGAGGCTCCTGAGGCGCAAGTCCATGGTGTAGAGGAGCTTGCCTAGATGAGGGTTGAGCTCGCTGCAGCGATGGTTGAGCAGACAGACTCACGGAGGGGAGAGGTTGTTGTACCCCAACCGAGAGTTGCACCACTGGTGGAGCAGCAAGGGGAGGAGGAGGAAGAGTGGAATAACTCTCCTGATCCCAAAGCAAGGGTTGCCTTAAAGAAGGCTGAGGCTGAACAACACTGTGAACAGCAAACTCCGAAAGTGGCTCAACATCGTACGCCTGGCAGATGGTGCTGCGACCAGGCGGAGCAGGTGCAGGCTGGGCGAGCACAGGCGGAGCAGGTGCAGGCTGGGCGAGCACAGGCGGAGCGAGAACAGGTGGAGGGAGTGCAGGCGGAGGAGAAGGGTGTGCCTCCTCTGCAACACTCTCAGCCCGACACTCACGCATCAAGTCCGAAAGCTGAGCTTGCATGGACTGAAGCAGGGTCCACTTGGGGTCGGCAGAAACGATAACAGACTGAGGTAAAGTCACAGTCGGGGTCTGTATAGGCAGAACCTTACTCCTCTTGGGCGGAGTACAGTCGACCGATGACTGAGGCGAGTCGGAGCTGAGCCAATGACTACAACCTGGCTGAGCACTCGCTGACTGAACTCTACGTTTAAGCGGTCTCGAGACCTGAGACCAACGTTTCTTCCCTGCATGAAGATCAGCGGACGAGAAGACGGGCTCAATCGTCTGCAGGTGGGAGTGACGGTCTAAGGAAGACACGCCCGCAACCACCGAGGATAATTCTGTGCGCCTAACAAGGCCTGTCGAACCCTTAAGCCCTTCGACATTGCTTCTCCCCTGGGCATGGGAGCTTGCAAGAGGTCCCGGACTGGGAGGACGACTGGCTCGCACAGAAAAATCCTCACGCACCACACTGGCACCACTAGCACTTGGCACTGCACAGACACTAGCACTCGTCACAGCACTGGCACTATTTCCACCCACTGCACTCTTGACCTTCAGTTCTTTAACCTCGGCCATCAGAGACTTATGGTCACTTACCACTGATTCTACTTTATCTCCTAAAGCCTGAATAGCACGCAAAACAGTTGACATATCAGGCGGAGGGCACACAGTAGGTTCGGGGGTAGCCACTACAGGGGTAGGAAAAGGTAGGGGATCATGAGGTGAGGAAAACATAGAAGAGTGAGAAGAACTTCTCCTAACTCTAGTTCTCTCTAACTTAGATGAATATTTTAAAAGACGTACAAAATCCAATTCCGAAAGTCCGGCGCACTCCTCACACCGATTTTCTAATAGACAGGGCCTGTCCCTACAGTCAGAACAAGCGGTGTGAGGATCTACCGAGGCCTTCGGAATACGCCTATTGCAAGACCTACATCGTCTATGGGAGGGAGCTTGCGAAACGTCAGACATCTTGTTTCAAAGAGTTAGTCAAAGGGTGATCCAAAAACAAGCAAAAATTCATTAACCGTTAATCAGTATTTATATAAAAGCTATCTAGCTAATATAAAAAGGATTCCAGTATGCGACAGCCGTTAATCTAAGAGAATACTTCACCAAATATCCATGAATAAACTCGAAGACCATGAGCGTATCCCAGAACGTCTAGCCGGAAGCACGACAGAGGAATAATTGAGGAGGTGTCAACAACAAATGATTGAGTACCTGGCCACAGGTGGCGCTGGTAAGTACACCCCCTTCTAGTATTGTGATAGCTGGCGTATCCCTCCATAGAATTCTGTCGGGCAACGGAGTTGACAGCTACATGATTATCGGGTAAGTTTAATATTGAAAAACATTTTTCCATTCTTTATTCAGTTCTTCATTTATTTCTGACCATTTTATATTCTTACTGTAAAAGTTATATTTTCCATATCCTTCCCAAAGTTTTGTGCTTTTATTAATTCTGTGATCACTTGCTTTGGAATGAACTATCAATTCTATGACATTGTGGTCTGAAATTCCCGTGTTATACACTATTATTTCTTTAACAGAGAGAGAGAGAGAGAGAGAGAGAGAGAGAGAGAGAGAGAGAGAGAGAGAGAGAGAGAGAGAGAGAGAGAGAGAGAGAGGTGGCATGAAGTGGGGCAAAAGTTACAATTAAACAAGACGTATAAAGTACCTGTTCAGGACTCATGCTCTGTCCACGAGACAACTCATGAAGAGAAAACTGGAGAGATCTTGAGTAGATTTGTCGTACGAGACTCTCAGAGCTGTTCCACCTCTGTTGCATCTCCAAAGATGGAACCTGGAAGGTTTGGGACCAATTTTGGATGCAATTTGGAGACAGAACTTGTAAGGGAAGGCATCATCCCCCACAGGCATCGCTGAAATGTAGTGCAGCTGGAGTGGGGGTCGGCATACGGAACAACGAGACAGGGTGCTACGTCTGGCCGCAGTCCACAAACCACTATGACATCTCTTTCGCAGTTCTAGGTAGCAGGTTGGCCAGGGCACCAGCCACCCGTTGAGATACTACCGCTAGAGAGTTATTGGGTCCTTTGACTGGCCAGACAGTGCTACATTGGATCCTTCTCCCTGGTTATGGTTCATTTTCCCTTTGCCTACACATACACCGAATAGTCTGGCCTATTCTTTACATATTCTCCTCTGACCTCATACATCTGCAGTGGTTAATCTCAGTGATATCATATCACTGAGATTAACCACTGCAGTATAATTCTTCTGTGGCCACTTTCTTCTTGGTAAGGTAGAAGAGACTCATAAGCTGTGGTAAGCAGTTCTTCTAGGAGAAGAACACTCCAAAATCAAACCATTGTTCCCTAGTCTTGGGTAGTGCCACAGTCTCTGTACCATGGTCTTCCACTGTCTTGGGTTAGAGTTCTCATGCTTAAGGGTACACTCGGGCACACTATTCTGTCCTATTTCTCTTCCAATTGTCTAGTTAAAGTTTTTATAGTTTATGTAGAAAATATTTATTTTAGTGTTGTTGCTTTTCTTGAAATATTTCATTATGATATTTTAATTATAAAATAAATTTTTGAATATACTTACCCGGTGAATATATAATAGCTGCAACTCTGCGGCTCGACAGAAAACATACTAAAAAACTCGCGAACGATCGCTATGAAGGTTGCGGGTGTGCCCACCAGCGCCAACTGTCGGCCAGATACCACTCTTGTATGTAAACAAAACCTTCAATTCTTCTCGTCCCGCTGTGTCTCTATTGGGGAGGAAGGGAGGGTCATTTAATTTATATATTCACCGGGTAAGTATATTCAAAAATTTATTTTATAATTAAAATATCATTTTTAAATATTTAACTTAGCCGGTGAATATATAATAGCTGATTCACACCCAAGGAGGTGGGTAGAGACCAGAGTTAATTATGTTTACAGCGTATAAGCTAAGAGTTTTTTCATTTTGGCAGTTATCAATATAACAAAACCAAAATAAATAGGTACCTGGTGAGGAAGTTGACTTAGACGATTACTCTGCCTTGTAAGTCTGTCTTCCTCACGGAGCCCAGCGATCCTCTTAGGATGCTGACAGACTCCCAGGAGCTGAAGTATCAAGGGCTGCAACCCATACAACAGGACCTCATCAAACCCCTAATCTGGGCGCTCTCAAGAAATGACTTTGACCACCCGCCAAATCAATCAGGATGCGAAAGGCTTCTTAGCCTTCCGAACAACCCATAAAACAATATTAAAAACATTTCAAGAGACAGATTAAAAGGATATTGGAATTAGGGAAGTGTAGTGGTAGAACCCTCACCCACTACTGCACTCGCTGCAACGAATGGACCCAGTGTGTAGCAGTCCTCGTAAAGAGTCTGGACATTTTTTAAGTAAAATGATATTTTAATTATAAAATAAATTTTTGAATATACTTACCCGGTGAATATATAATAGCTGCAACTCTGTTGCTCGACAGACATACATAAAAACTCGCCAGCGATCGCTATACAGGTTGCGGGTGTGCCCACCAGCGCCAACTGTCGGCCAGATACCACTCTCGATGTAAACAAAACCTCAATTTCTTCTCATCCCACTGGGTCTCTATTGGGGAGGAAGGGAGGGTCGTTTAATTTATATATTCACCGGGCAAGTATATTCAAAAATTTATTTTATAATTAAAATATCATTTTTAAATATTTAACTTAGCCGGTGAATATATAATAGCTGATTCACACCCAAGGAGGTGGGTAGAGACCAGAGTTAAATATGTTTACATCGTATAAGCTAAGAGTTTTTTATTTCATTTTGACAGTTATCAATATAACAAAACAAAATAAATAGGTACCTGGTAAGGAAGTCGACTTAGACGATTACTCTGCCTTGTAAGTACGTCTTCCTTACGGAGCCCAGCGATCCTCTTAGGATGCTGACAGACTCCCAGGAGCTGAAGTATCAAGGGCTGCAACCCATACAACAGGACCTCATCAAACCCCTAATCTGGGCGCTCTCAAGAAATGACTTTGACCACCCGCCAAATCAACCAGGATGCGAAAGGCTTCTTAGCCTTCCGGACAACCCATAAAAACAACATTAAAACATTTCAAGAGACAGATTAAAAGGATATGGCATTAGGGAATTGTAGTGGTTGAGCCCTCACCCACTACTGCACTCGCTGCTACGAATGGTCCCAGTGTGTAGCAGTTCTCGTAAAGAGACTGGACATCTTTCAAGTAAAATGACGCGAACACTGACTTGCTTCTCCAATAGGTTGCGTCCATGATACTTTGCAGAGATCTATTTTGCTTAAAGGCCACGGAAGTTGCTACAGCTCTAACCTCGTGCGTCTTAACCTTAAGCAAAGATCGGTCTTCCTCACTTAAGTGTGAATGAGCTTCTCGTATTAACAATCTGATAAAATATGACAAAGCATTCTTTGACATAGGCAAGGATGGTTTCTTGACCGAACACCATAACACTTCAGATTGGCCTCGTAAAGGTTTAGTACGAGCTAAGTAGAACCTAAGAGCTCTAACAGGGCATAAGACTCTTTCTAGTTCATTGCCTACGATCTCCGATAAGCTAGGAATATCGAAAGATTTAGGCCAAGGACGAGAAGGTAGCTCATTTTTGGCTAGGAAACCAAGCTGCAGAGAACAAGTAGCTTTTTCTGACGAAAACCCGAAGTTCTTGCTGAAGGCATGAAGCTCACTGACTCTTTTAGCCGAGGCTAAGCATACCAGGAAAAGAGTCTTAAGAGTGAGATCTTTCAGGGAGGCTGAATGTAAAGGCTCAAACCTGTCTGACATGAGGAATCTTAGGACCACGTCTAAATTCCACCCAGGTGTAGCCAAACGACGTTCCATAGAGGTCTCGAAAGACTTAAGGAGGTCTTGCAGATCTTTATTGTTGGAAAGATCTAAGCCTCTATGCCGGAAGACCGAGGCCAACATGCTTCTGTAGCCCTTGATAGTAGGAGCTGAAAGGGATCGTACTTTTCTCAGGTATAAGAGAAAATCAGCTATTTGGGCTACAGAGGTACTGGTCGAGGATACGGAAACTGACTTGCACCAGTCTCGGAAGACTTCCCACTTCGATTGGTGAACTCTAATGGTAGACGCTCTCCTTGCTCTAGCAATCGCACTGGCTGCCTCCTTGGAAAAGCCTCTAGCTCTCGAGAGTCTTTCGATAGTCTGAAGGCAGTCAGACGAAGAGCGTGGAGGCTTTGGTGTACCTTCTTTACGTGTGGCTGACGTAGAAGGTCTACTCTTAGAGGAAGACTTCTGGGAATGTCTACTAGCCATCGAAGTACCTCGGTGAACCATTCTCTCGCGGGCCAGAGGGGAGCAACTAACGTCAACCTTGTCCCTTCGTGAGAGGCGAATTTCTGCAGTACCTTGTTGACAATCTTGAATGGTGGGAATGCGTAAAGATCTAGATGTGACCAATCTAGGAGGAAGGCATCTATATGTATTGCTGCTGGGTCTGGGACTGGAGAGCAATAGATTGGAAGCCTCTTGGTCAGCGAGGTTGCAAAGAGATCTATGGTGGGTTGACCCCAAGTCGCCCAAAGTCTCTTGCACACATCCTTGTGGAGGGTCCATTCGGTTGGAATTACTTGACCTTTCCAACTGAGACAATCTGCTAGGACGTTCAAGTCGCCCTGGATGAACCTCGTTACTAGGGAGATGCCTCGATCTTTTGACCAGATGAGCAGGTCCCTTGCGATCTCGTACAAAGTCAGTGAGTGGGTACCTCCCTGTTTGGAAATGTACGCCAAGGCCGTGGTGTTGTCCGAGTTGACCTCCACCACCTTGCCTCGAAGGAGATTCTCGAAGCTTATCAAGGCCAGATGAACCGCCAAAAGCTCCTTGATGTTGATATGCATGCTCCTCTGACTCGAGTTCCACAGACATGAGCATTCCCGACCGTCCAGCGTCGCGCCCCAGCCCAAGTCCGATGCGTCCGAGAAGAGAACGTGGTTGGGTTTCTGAACTGCCAGGGGAAGACCCTCTCGTAGGCTGATATTGTCCTTCCACCAAGTCAGACAAGACTTTATCTTTTCGGAAATCGGGATCGAGACCGCCTCTAGCGTCTTGTCCTTTTTCCAGTGAAAAGCCAGATGGAATTGAAGAGGTCGGAGGTGTAGCCTTCCTAGCGAGACAAATTGCTCCAGGGATGACAGCGTTCCTACCAGACTCATCCACAGCCTGACTGAGCAGCGTTCTTTCTTCAGTATCTTCTGGATGGAGAGCAGGGCTTGATCTATTCTGGGGGCCGACGGAAAAGCCCGAAAAACTTGACTGTGAATCTCCATCCCTAAATACAGAATAGTTTGGGATGGGACCAGCTGTGACTTTTCCAAGTTGACTAGGAGTCCCAATTCCTTGGTCAGATCTAGAGTCCAATTGAGATCCTTCAGACAGCGATGACTGGAAGAGGCTCTGAGAAGCCAGTCGTCCAAATAAAGGGAGGCTCGGATCTCCGATAAGTGGAGGAATTTTGCCACATTCCTCATAAGCCTCGTAAACACGAGAGGAGCTGTGCTTAGGCCAAAGCACAGGGCCCGAAACTGGTACACCACATCGTCGAAGACGAATCTCAGAAAAGGTTGGGAGTCTGAGTGAATGGGGATGGGGAAGTAGGCGTCCCTTAGGTCTAGAGAGACCATCCAGTCTTCCTTTCTGACCGCTGCTAGGACTGACTTTGTGGTCTCCATGGTAAACTTCGTCTTTGTGACAAAGACATTCAGAGCACTGACGTCTAGCACCGGTCTCCAACCTCCTGTCTTCTTTGATACTAGGAAGAGACGGTTGTAAAACCCCGGTGATTGAAGGTCCGAGACTTTGACCACTGCTCCCTTCTCTAGCAAAAGAGACACTTCCAGTTTCAGGGCTTGTCTCTTTTCTTCCTCTCGGTACCTGGGAGAGAGATCGATGGGGGACGTCGCTAGAGGAGGTCTGCGTACAAAAGGGATTTTGTACCCCTCTCTGAGCAACCTCACAGATTGTTGATCTGCGCCTCTCTTCTCCCAGGCTTGCCAGAAGTTCTTGAGTCTGGCACCTACTGCTGTCTGAAGTTGCGGGAAGTCAGACTCTGCCCTTAGAGGACTTGGATCCTTTCCTCTTCCCTCTCTTCCCTTCGGCACGAGCACCTCCCCTGCTGGAGGCTCTGCCACGAAAGGGCGGGATAAACCTGGACGCTGAAGTGTCTATCCTAGGTCTAGCAGACAAGGCAGGCAAAGGGGGAGCTTTGCGAGCCGAGGACGCAACTAGATCGTGGGTGTCCTTCTGCACTAAAGACAAGGCAATTTCCTTAACCAAGACTTCAGGAAACAAGCACTTAGACAAGGGCGCAAAGAGTAGCTCAGATCTTTGGCATGGCGTCACTCCAGCTGACAGAAAAGAGCACAGAGATTCTCGTTTCTTAAGGACTCCGGACGTGAATGAAGCGGCAAGCTCGTTGGACCCATCACGGACGGCCTTGTCCATGCAGGACATAATGAGTAAGGAAACATCCCTATCGGCAGAAGAGATTTTCCTACTCAGGGCTCCTAAACACCAGTCCAGGAAGTTAAAGACTTCAAACGCCCTAAATATGCCTTTAAGAAGGTGGTCCAGGTTCGAGGGTGACCAACAAATCTTCGAGCGTCTCATGGCAAGGCGGCGGGGAGAGTCTACAAGACTTGAGAAGTCGCCCTGGGCAGAGGCAGGAACTCCCAAGCCGAGAACTTCTCCCGTGGCATACCAGACGCTCGATCTAGACGAGAGTTTAGATGGGGGGAAGGCAAATGCCGTCTTCCCTAAACTCCTCTTGGTCTCTAACCAATCGCCTAACAGCCGTAAAGCTCTCTTGGATGAGCGAGAGAGAACGAGTTTAGTAAAGGCAGGCATGGTAGCAGGAACGCCTAAGACAAACTCTGACGGCGGCGAACGAGGAGCCACAGAAATAAAGTGATTAGGGAACAACTCTTTAAAAACAGCCATGACTTTTCTAAAGTCCAAGGATGGTTGAACTGCTTTAGGCTCATCTAGTTCTGAAGGCTGATCCTCAGGATGTGGTTCAGCAACGTCCTCATCTGACAGTTCCTCATCCGATAACTGATGAGAAAACGGCAAAGGTGTAGGCAACGTTTGACTCGCAGAGTCCGGTCGCACTGGTGCATACGTGACGGAGCCGGACGCAGCGTCTTGGAACTGCTGAACAGTCTGGGAACTGTCAACAACAACAGGTGCGCGAGGACGCACAGCGTCCACCCGAGACTGTTTAGACCGTCTGGGTTGTGCAGTCAACACCATACCGGGTTGCGGAGGTTGACGCACCGCGTCAAAACAAGTCAACTCTGATGGTTGATGAACGTCCTGAACGTCACCAATCGCATCAGTGCGTTGCCTAACGTCAACGTGCGGCTGGAAATCCACACTGGGTCGCATCGGTGGAGGTACCACCCCAACTGGTTGACGCGAGAAAGCTACATCCACGTCAACAGGACGCACAACAGAACGCTTGGAAGGCTGATGGCCAGTAGGTTCAACGGAAACCTTCTCAGCGTTGTAGTCCTCCATCAAGGACGCAAGCTTAGACTGCATGTCTTGCAGTAACACCCATTTAGGGTCTACGGAAGCAGGTGCGGTAACAGACGGGGTTAGCGAATGAGACGGCACAACTTTGCCTCTCTTAGGCGGCGAGCAGTCATCAGATGACGGCAACGGGTCCGAACTGTCCCAGTGGCTAAAACCGGGACGTTGGACTTGTCCTGAAGGGACCGACTTACGCTTTAAAGGTCTGGAGACCTTGGTCCAAGGTTTCTTACGTGAAACACCTTCGGACGACGAGGTAAAAATGGGCTCTCTCGTCTTACGTTAGTAGGGGCGATCTTGGAGAGATACGCCTGATACCATAGACGGAACGTCTGTTCGCTGATCAAGGCCTCTCGAACCCATGAGTCGTACGACATTGCTTCTCCCCTGGGCTTGGGAGCTTGCAAGAGGTCCCGGACTAGGTGGACGACAGGCACGAACAGACGAACCCTCGATCGCAACACTGTTCACAACACTTTGCGTAACACTAGGCACTTTGACACTTTCCGCCGTGGCACTTTGGCACTTGAGTTCCTTTACGTCCGCCATGAGTTGATTTCGGTCACTTGCTAGAGCCTCAACTCTCTCCCCCAAGGCATGAATAGCACGCATCATGTCTTGCATAGACGGTTCCTGAGTGCTAGGAGGGGGGTTAGGAACAACCACTACAGGGGAAGGATTAGGTTCAGGGGCATGTGGAGAGGAAAAATCTACCGACCTAGAAGAACTTCTCCTTACCCTATCTCTCTCTAGTCTGCGTGTATATTTATCAAATTCGATAAAATCGAATTCCGAAAGGCCCACGCATTCCTCACACCGATCTTCCAATTGACAGGTTTTACCCCGACAATTGGAACAAACAGTGTGAGGGTCGAGAGAAGCCTTTGGAAGATGCCTATGACAGTCCCTAGCATTACACTTTCGAAACTTGGGAACTTGAGAAGGGTCAGCCATTTTGAATTAGTCAAGGGAAAATTCCAAAAAACGATCTAAGTCATCAACAATTAATCCGATTCAAAAAAGAGTTCAAGGATTTATTTGAAGAAAAACACCTGTACTGCAAAAGCTCAAACCAAATTAAAGTACTTCACCAAATATGATGGGAAAAAACTCCAGGTTCAACAGCGAGTAAAGTACGTCTTGTCGACACGTCGACAGAGAAGAAATTGAAGGTTTTGTTTACATCGAGAGTGGTATCTGGCCGACAGTTGGCGCTGGTGGGCACACCCGCAACCTGTATAGCGATCGCTGGCGAGTTTTTATGTATGTGTCTGTCGAGCAACAGAGTTGCAGCTATTATATATTCACCGGCTAAGTTAAAAATTTAAAAATGACGCGAACACTGACTTGTTTCTCCAAAAAGTCGCGTCCATAATACTTTGCAGAGATTTATTTTGCTTGAAGGCCACGGAGGTTGCTATATCTCTAACTTCGTGCGTCTTAACCTTAAGCAAACATCGGTCTTTCTCATTCAAGTGAGAATGAGCTTCTCGTATTAAAAAAATCTGATAAAATATGACAAAGAATTCTTTGACATAGGCAATGAAGGTTTCTTAACTGAGCACCATAATGCCTCAGATTTCCCTCGTAATGACTTAGTACGAGCTAAATCGAACTTAAGAGCTCTAACAGGACATAATACTCTTTCCAGTTCGTTGCCTACGATCTCTGATAAGCAAGGAATATCAAAAGATTTAGGCCAAGGACGAGAAGGCAGTTCATTCTTGGCCAGGAAACCAAGTTGAAGTGAACAAGTGGCTTTTTTTCTGTAGAAAAGCCGATGTTCTTACTGAAGGCATGAAGTTCACTGACCCTTTTAGCCGAAGCCAAGCACACTAGGAAAAGTGTCTTGAGGGTGAGATCCTTCAGGGAGGCTGAATGTAATGGCTCAAACCTGTCTGACATGAGGAACCTTAGGACCACGTCTAAGTTCCATCCAGGAGTTGCCAAACGACGTTCCTTAGAGGTCTCGAAAGACTTAAGGAGATCTTGGAGATCTTTATTGTTGGAAAGATCTAAGCCTCTATGTCGAAAGACCGAAGCCAACATGCTCCTGTAGCCCTTAATCGTGGGAGCTGAAAGGGAGCGAACCTTTCTCAGATGTAAAAGAAAATCTGCGATTTGGGCTACAGAGGTACTGGACGAGGACACAGATGCTGACTTGCACCAGTCTCGAAAGACTTCCCACTTCGACTGGTATACTCTAATGGTAGAAGCTCTCCTAGCTCTTGCAATCGCACTGACTGCCTCCTTCGAAAAACCTCTAGCTCTTGAGAGTCTTTCGATAGTGTGAAGGAAGTCAGACGAAGAGCGGGGAGGCTTTGATGGACATTCTTTACGTGGGGCTGACGTAACAGATCTACCCTTAGAGGAAGACTTCTTGGAAAGTCTACCAGCCATTGAAGTACCTCGGTGAACCACTCTCTCGCGGGCCAGAGGGTAGCAACCAACGTCAACCTTGTCCCTCCGTGAGAGGCGAACTTCTGCAGTACCTTGTTGACTATCTTGAATGGTGGGAATGCATATAAGTCCATAAAAGACCAATCCAGTAGAAACGCGTCTATGTAGATTGCTTCTGTATCTAGGACTGGAGAGCAAAAGATTGGTAACCTTTTGGTCAACGAGGAGGCAAAGAGGTCTATGGTTGGTTGACCCCAAGAAGCCCAAAGACTCTTGCCCACGTCCTTGTGGAGGGTCCATTCCGTGGGTATCACCTGACCCCTCCGACTGAGACAGTCTGCCAAGACGTTCAAGTCCCCCTGGATGAATCTCGTCAACAGGGAGATGCCTCGAATTCTAGACCATAAGAGAAGGTCCCTTGCGATCTCGAGCAGCGTGAAGGAGTGTGTGCCTCCTTGCTTGGAGATGTACGCCAAAGTTGTGGTGTTGTCTGAGTTGACCTCTACCACTTAGTTTCGAAGACGCTTCCTAATATCATCAAGGCCAAGTGGACTGCTAATAGCTCCTTGCCATTGATGTGCATGCTCTTCTGACTTGAGGTCCACAGACCCGCGCATTCCCGACCGTCCAGGGTCGCACCCAACCCAAACCCGACGCGTCTGAGGACAACACGTGGTTTGGGTTCTTGACTGCTAGGGATAGTCCCTCTCTCAGACTGATATTGCTGTTCCACCATTTCAGGCATGCCTTTATTGGTTCGGAGACTGGGAATGATACCGTCTCTAATGTCTTGTCCTAGTTCCAGTGAGAGGCTAGATGGAACCGGAGAGGCAGAAGGGGTAGTCTCCCTAGTGAGACAAACTGCTCCAGGGATGAGAGAGTCCCTACGAGACTGTTCGAACTCCTGACTGAAAAAAAAAAAAAAAAGTTTTCTTTTCAGCATTAGTTGGACTTCGAGCAGGGCTTGACTGCGAATCTCCATCCCCAAAAATAGAATAATCTGGGATGGGATCAGTTGGGACTATTAGGTTGACCACAAGTCCGAACTCCCTGGCCAGACTCAACGTCCAATGTAGATCCTGCAAACAGCGAAGGCTGGACGATGCTCTGAGAAGCCAGTCGTCCAAGTACAGGGAGGCTCGGATCCCCGATAGCTCGAAACTGGTACCCCACATTCCTGTAAACAAACCTCAGAAACGGTTGGGAATCCGGGTGTATAGGAATGCGGAAGTATGCCTCCTGAAGGTCGAGAGAGACCATCCAGTCGCCTTCCATAAATGCTGTCAAGACAGCCTGGTAGACTTCATCGTGAAGTTTGTCTTGACAATGAACACATTGAGCGCACTTGCCTCTTACGTACTCCTGCAGTGAACATGGCTGCCAAATCATGGAGCCATCCCTGAGGGACTTGTTCCTGCAGAGAACGTGGCTGTCAGATCATTGGAGCCATCCCTGAAAGCCTTGTTTATGCATGACATAATTGTACAGCAAAACTTCAAAGGCTCGAAAACAGCTGTGAAGTTGACCTGTAAAATCTTGGAGCGTCTCCTGGCCAGGCGCCAGGGAGAGTCTATGAGGTTTGAGAAGTCTATCTGGGCAGAGGCAGGAACTCCCAAGCCGAGAACTTCTCTCGTGTCATATCAGACTCTCGCTCTATAAGCCAGTTTAAAAGAAGGGAAAGCAAAGGCTGTATCCCCCAAACTCCTCCTGGTGATAAACCAGTCGCCTAGCAAACGTAAAGCTCTCTAGGAGAGCGAGAGAGCACTAGCTTATAAAACAACGGCTTCGAAGTAGCTAGGCCTAGTGTAAGCTCTGACGTTTAGGCGAACGAGGAGCAGCAGTTACAAAAAGATCCGGACAAAGATCCTTAAAAATCAGCATGATTTATTTAAAGTCCATAGAGGGCTAAGCAGCTTTAGGCTCCTCTCCGTCTGACAGAGTCCTCAAGGGAATATCAGTAGGAGGGGGAACAGCAACTTCCTCATCTGAAGGAACCTTGTCCGATAATAGCTGAGTCTCAAGCAAGGGAGAGACCTACCGTGGTGGCAATGCTTTACAAGCAGAGTCCACACGCACTGGTGCATTAGTAGCGGACCAGGACGCAACGTCATGTAACTGCTTGACAGTCTGTGAACTGTCAACAACAACAGGTGCGAGAGACCAGGACGCAACGTCATGTAACTGCTTGACAGTCTGTGAACTGTCAACAACAACAGGAGCGTGAGGACGCACAGCGTCCACTCGAGACTGCTTTGACCGCCTAGACTGAGCAGTCAAAACAACTCTAGAATGCGGAGGTTGACGCTCAGCGTCAAAACAAGTCAACTCCGATTGTTAGCGAACGTCCTGAACGTCAACAGGAGCATCAGCAAGTGGCCTAACGTCCAAATGTGGCTGAAAATCCACACGAGACCGCATCGAGTGTGGTTCTAAACAACCTGACTGACGTGACTTAGCTACGCCAACGTCAACAGGACGCACAAAGGAACGTTAGGGAGGCTGAAAGCCAGGATCTCGATGAGATAAACGGCTAGGCTCAACGGACTTATCGGCAGAATAGTCTTCCATAAGGGAGGCAAGCTTATTCTGCATGTCTTGCCGTACAACCCATTTAGGATCAACGGAAATGGTTGCGGTAAGAGACGAGGGTAACGTCTGTGACCGCAAAACCTTGCCAACAAAAAGACTCTCGGAGTCTGTGTTACGCTTTTGTTAGGCGGCGAGCAGTCTTCCGATGACTGCATAGGGTCAGAGCTGTCCTAATGGCTACAACCAGGACGCTGGACCTGTCCTAAAAGGACTGACTTTCGCTTAAGGGCCTCGAAACCTTGTTTCAGGTTTCTTATGCGAAAAGCCTTCGGATGACGAGGAGAAAATCGTCTCTCTCGCCTTATGGTAGGGGTGATCTTGGTAAGATACACCCGATACCATAGAGGGAACGTCTGTTCGCTGATCAAGGCCTCTCGAACCCATAAGTCGTACGACATTACTTCTCCCCTGGGCTTGGGAGCTTGCAAGAGGTCCCGGACTAGGCGAACGACAGGCACGAACAGACGAACCTTCGGTCGCAACACTGATAACACTTTGCGCAATATCACTTTATCACTACGATTTTCTGTTTTGCACTTATTTCACTGAAATCGAAACTTTTACTGATTTCTACCTGAAGCACGCAATTCTACCCTCATCAAAAGGTAGTAATTGTGAAATCGGTCGTATAATGCAAGCACATTAATACCAGCAAAAAACAGTAAACATATTTTAAGATAAAAAATTCAGTGGCTGGGGAAGAGACTAAACACTAGTTCATTCAAAACTACGTTTTCAATCTCTCACCGTACATTGCCTGGGGACGAGAATAAAAAACTAAAAACGTTTTATCCTTTCTCCCCGTACAAAGACTAGGGACGAGAGTAACTCGAGAACAACGTTACCCGCTTGAACGGAACGTTTTCTCTCCTCTCTCTCCCTCCGTCTCTCTCTCTCTCTCTCTCTCTTGATTACGCACCTAAGAGAAGAGCCCACTTACGTTTCGTCAAAAAAACATGTTATTTGACCAAAGGAAAAAACTGAAAGGTTTTTCAATTAAAAAGTTCCTTTAAAATAGAATTTAAAACATTTAAGCTTTGAAAGTAGAATGAACAAAACGTCAGAATCGATTTACTCTTTCTGCAAAGTGAAACCGTGATACTCTCTCTCTCTATCGTAACGATAGAGCGCAAACTGCGTAGCATAAATATACTAAACGTTTGTTCATCTTTGAAACAGTACGAAGACTATTCAAAGAAAATCTTTCATAAAATATCTATTAAAAAATATTCATTTAAAAAGTTTTAAATCATTAGCTCTTTAAAAGCTATTTACGATTGAAAGGGCTCAACGTTGTTTAACTTCGGTTTCCAAGTTAGGACCGCCTACTCTCAGGAAAGGTCGCATATAAACAAATCATTAAAATTTATTTTTATGTTTATTATAAATGGAAAGTTAATCGAAGAGGCCTAATAAAGGCGGTGAGATATAAAATATATAGAGGAAAATCTATAATTAATTTATAACGTGATAAGATAATTGCTAAAAGCCTAAACACACTTCCGTCTAAGGGAAGGGTCGGCCATTTAAAAGTCAAAGAAAGTCCATACTCTCTTGGTCATCAAAAATTAAATCTATCCAAAAACGAGTTCAAGATTTAAGATGAAGATAAAACACCTGCACTGCGAAAGCTCAAACCAAAATGAAGTACTTCACCAAATATGTTGAGAAAACTCCAGGTTCTACAGCGAGTATTGATACGTCTTGTCGTCAACGTCGACAGAGAAGAATTGAAGGTTTTGTTTACATACAAGAGTGGTATCTGGCCGACAGTTGGCGCTGGTGGGCACACCCGCAACCTTCATAGCGATCGCTCGCGAGTTTTTTAGTATGTTTTCTGTCGAGCCGCAGAGTTGCAGCTATTATATATTCACCGGCTAAGTTAAATATTTAAAATTTCCTGTTTCCTTTCCTCACTAGGCTATTTTCCTTGTTGGAGCCCCCAGGCTTATAGCATCCTGCTTTTCCAACTATGGTTGTAGCTTAGCAAGTAATAATAATAATAATAATAAGGAAGTACCTCGGGAAAGAACAGATTGAAACGACACTGCATCGTCTAGGTGAACAGTGATCTTCAAACACTTGGCCCAAGCAAAGATTGGCCTCGTCAACATGCGTAGGTCTGTTCACCTCCGAAGGGTACAGCCACAGGGGCTGCTAGACTGGAACCAAAGACTGGGTCAGTGATCTGCACTGGATTAGGTATTGGCGTGCAACCGTAGGTGAGCGCGGAGGAAATCTCCAACTCGCTATACAAAATGGCCGTGTGCAGCATAATACTTAATCTGGGATGGATGTATTATTGGGACAGGAGGCGGAAACTGTTATTGTCAAGTTGATTTTCTTCTTGGGGAGAATGTGGTTTATCTTGGTCTCAAATACTATGAAATAAAGAAAGTTTGAAGATTTATGAAATAAGATTCAGTGTTACATTGCAAGGAGTGAAGACGGTTTGAAGTAAACACATGGTTGAGACTTAAAGTCTTAAGTGGCCCACACACGCTCAAATTTTTGGTCAAATTTTTTTTATGTCAAATTATTTGACGATTTGACGTTCGCCCTACACGCTCAAACTTCTCATCAAATTTTCATTTTGCTCCCGAATGTCATCATGGAGGCATATACAGCGTTGGCTCTTGGCTTAGCGTTGAAGAGCACACACAAACGAAAGAGACGAAAGTGGGCCCAGCAATGGTATTTGTGTCGTGAACGATTTGGTCACGTTCCTTTATTAAATGAACTAAGAATTAGTGAAACTGATGTTTTCAAGAACTTTCTTCGCATGGACGGAGGATCATTTGACAAACTATTAGATCTTTTGAGACCATATATAACCAAAGAAAACACAGTTATGCATTGTGCGATATTACCATTTGAAAGACTAAATAACACTAATTGTACAAATATTTTTGCAATGAATTCTGCACTTCGTTGTACAGGAATACACGGATAAATTCACTCCAGAAGTTTGTAAAGTTGGAATCTATAACTGAATAGGATATGCATTTTGTTATTATTTTTTATTAAAAAGCACTTTCATGAGGATGCACACATACCATGTATATATACATACATACATACATACATACATATATATATATATATATATATATATATATATATATATATATATATATAAGTTAATATTTATGTATATATAAATTTTTACAAAAAGAAATATTTACTTCTATAAATACATAGGATTATATAATCTATAATTACTCATACACACACATTATATATATATATATATACATACATATATATATATATATAATATATATATATATATATATATATACATTATCATTATTATTATTACTTGCTAAGCTACAATCATAGTTGGAAAAACAGGATGCTATAAGCCCAGGGGCTCCAACAGGGAAAATAGCCAAGTAAAGCCCTCAAATTTTTGGTCAAATTTTTAATGTTCCAAAGTTGTGGTAAACTTCTATAAACATCAATAAGCTCAAGAAGAAATTTCTTTTCATTATTTTGTTGGAGCCATGATGACGATGAGCCGCGCACGTCCTACTCAGATTATGTCTAATCACTAACTAATTTGCGCAGATTATTGCTAGGTACCACACACGCAGAAATTATTTGACGTCTCAGAAAATATCTACTGAAATCAGATCAGTAAAAAATTTGACATCAAACCTTTTAGGCCATCAAATTACGCCACACATGATCAAATTCATGTCAAATAATTTGACATAAAAAATTGGACCAATAATTTGAGCGTGTGTGGGCCGCTTTAGGGTACGCGAAGGATACAGCGGTCAGCTCTCGGTAGGTAAGGATACGGCTCCTAGGTTACCTTAGGTTAGGTGAGGAACCTTAGGTTAAGGAGTGTTCTTGTATTTCCCTTTTATTAAAATGTGGTTTCATCAGTCGTAACTGTTTGGGATTTCAGAAGCTGTCTGTCCCAACCGACTACAAAGGCTGCCGTGACACAAAAGGAAAATGATTATGGTAATAATTTCCTTTTTATATTGACCACCAAATATCCTGCGGAGAATGATTGACCTTTGGTGATGTGTTTTACATCACCAAAGGTCAATCATTCTCCGTCAGAGTCTAAAGTGGACACAATATCATAAATTATTCTAAAAATTAATTAATTAATGCGTTTTAATGACAAGGTTTTCTGGGTCAAGGAAGAGAAGTGGTCATTGACCCAAATAAAATAGTGGTCTTTGCCCCATAAGGTCAAACCCTTGCATCCTGGGGTAGGTTAAGTATATGCATGGTAGGTTAGGTTAGGTTAAGTTACAATGGACAAATATGAATGTCTTCCTTTAAAATAGATTTCCAACTGATGTTTATACATCCACAAACTAAACTATTGATTCCCGCAAAGGTTTATTTCATGAAATGTGGCCACATGACCAGAAATGTGGGACAACAGCACAAGTAAAGTAATACCAAAGGCTACTTAATACCTTCAAACATCTATTTGATTGGAACAATCTACAGACCTACATTAAACACCTTCTGAAATTAACTCTTTTATAACTTTCCTTTGTATCAACCTGAAAAGAAACTTTGATTAGGAAGGAATTTTTGGCAGATGAAACACGTGGCAGATAACCCACATAAGACATTCAACTGTCAACATTCTTTGTTTTTATTATTTCCATAACAATTCTAAGTGTACCACCTACATAAATAGGTTCCCCTAATATTAAATGTATAAACCTTATGATTAACACAACGATACTTACTTTATATACACAAAAAAAAACACGATTAAAAAAAATCTTTAGGCATAAAAAGTTTGCGTAAGTAAATTTGTCTTGTTTACATAGGATTAGCAATAGCTTGCGCACAGGAAATCCCTAGAATACCCTCAAAATTCCTCAATAGTACGTCTTCAACACGAGCTATTTCAAGTGCTACCTATAATTCATCATCTTCTCAAAGTACGTTACATAATATATTCTCTCTCATTAGATATATTTTTCAACCAAAAACATTGGAATATAACTCACAACAGCAAACCAGGAAAATTTGACTTTCACAATTTTTTCCCCAGATTCACTAGAAATTTCCCTATTTTGGGACAATTTCTCTAAAAGCAGGACCGTCAGGTGCCTCACCTGACGGTCCTGTTTTACAACGGCGCCTCTAAAAATCTAGCAATTTAGTTTATCTTTCTATTATATTATTTTGCTTTTACTCAAAATCATGTCTAAATATTTACTTCTTTTCTATTTTCTTTCAATAGATAAAAATTATCATATTATTTGCTTTAGGTCTTCCCTGTAAGGTTTAAAAATAAAAGACTTAAGTCTTCTTATTTTCACAAAAATTAGTTTATTTAGACTTCCCCGTTTGAGTCTATTTATAATATTCAGTTTTAACGTTTTTATTCCGGTTCTGAAAATAGATATCACAGATGCAGTAGTTAGTTGTCATATTTATTCATTCTTCTTCTTTAATTTCTATCTTCCACTTACTGTGTATTTCTAAGCTCACACACACACACACACACTCGAATAACATTGAACTAAGATCAGATCCTTTATCAGATTTAGTAAATTTGAAATATATTACAGATAATAATAAACAAAATAAATAAAAAATAGATAAAAAAATACACCTTAATTTGTATTGTATAGTACAACAAGGGAAGAAAAATATTGACACCAAAGAAGCAACATACGAACGAACCGTCACAAGATTTCTCCTCTCGGATATGTTCGATTTGTATTGACAGCGAATTCGTTTTTATTATCTCTAATGACTTTTATGATAAGTAATTCTATCAATCATAGCTTTATATAAAGAAATTTAGGCTTTAAGTGTAGGCCTATAAGTGTTTATAATAAGCCTGAAATCTCAAATTGATAACTACTTATCCGACGTCGAAGTTAGAATTACAGACATTCGAACATGAGAATTATTTATTTCGCAAATATTGCAAATCAAGAATTTCATTTGTAAAACTAGACCTACGCCATTGTTTTATGTAAATTTTCTTTAATATTTGAACAAAATGTAAAGAAATGTATAAGATTTCTCTTGATCTGAGAAGATAATTATGTATCTGACATTAAGTAAACTGTAGTTGGTCGCAGCCAAGGCCAGATAAGGCATGTAGGTGTGGCAACCTCATCCCTCGTTCTGTGTCTAAGATTATTATACATTTGGCAACAAATTTCGATGAGGACGAGCTGTGATTGGCTGAATTGAAATGGAGGTCTGTAATTGGTTGATTCAAAATGGGTGGATGGTATAAATAGGAGGAGCCAACCAGTTGGCATCAGTTCTCACTCAGATCCCACTGAGAGAGGACCATCACTGCTGCTCCTGCCTGCTGACTGCCAACATCTTCTGCCGCCGTTACTGCTGTTGCCTGCTCCCTCTTCACTTTGCTGATACTTTCAGCTTCCTGAAGAGACCGCCGCCACCGCCGCCGCCGCCTCCGCCGATAAATCGCCGATTTCGCCGACGTTTTTCGCCGATTTCTCGCCGAATTCGTCGCCGATTTTCGCCGTTTTTTCGACGATTTCTGTTGCAGTTTTTGCTGTACTGACAAGGGCCTTGCCCCTGAATTGGCTGTAATCAGCCCCCTCATAT
The DNA here is from genome assembly GCF_036898095.1 of Palaemon carinicauda. Lineage (NCBI taxonomy): Eukaryota > Metazoa > Arthropoda > Malacostraca > Decapoda > Palaemonidae > Palaemon > Palaemon carinicauda. Next base: position 177,325,932 of record NC_090730.1, read on the forward strand.
AAAGAAAATTAAAATTGACAATATAGGCTAAGCTTTGCCTCCAACTACATAATTTTACCTTACTAATAGATCCTCCTGTGGAAAATCTGGTAGCCGTTGTGGTCTTAAAACTCCAGTTGAAGCAGGGCCCAAGGGTCAAAAACTCCCACTCTCGCTGTCTGTGGCAAGTGGCATAGGGCTGTTAGGCTTGGCGCCTATAAGCCAAGTTGTTTGATAAGTAATAGGTTGTTATTCTTGGTAACTGGCGAAATAAGCCAGTATTCAAATAGGGTCAGGAATCAGCTCAAATAAAAACTTTTAGGTCTCCACTGAGTTTTACTTATTATCCCCAACCTCCCTACCTGCAGGAATAGACTGCTGGGCCGTCTTAGTGCGTGAACGCAGTAAGAAGGCTCCCCAACAGCTATTTGTGTAGGCTAGTACTTAGCTAAAAAGAGTTAGTTTCAGCACTGCTCTAGCAATAGGTTAGTTAGCATAACCCCCATATAACTAACGAATTTGTGTTTCATTTTCAGATTCTGTAATTCATTCTTATAACTTCTACTATAACTTTGCTTGGGGCCCTAGGGCTTAAAGGGTTGGACAACCCCACCAGGCACACTGTCTGTCCCTCTATATGGTCTCTGATCATATACTTACTTATCTTGAAAAAAAGGACTTATCCTGGAACGAACTTCATGAGATCGTACTAGAAGCTCTAGCAACTGGTGAAATGGAGATGGACCCCGACCTGCAACCCCTTCTAACTGAACTTGACAAGGAAGCCGAAAAGGAACTCATAGACAATGAACAGAAACGAATGGAACAGGACCAAGACCAAACTAACCGGAAGAGGACCAACGACAACGACTCTGATGGAGAAGGAAACCTACCTTGGCAGGAAGTAAGGAGGAAAAAGAAACTTCCTAGAAGGAGCCAACCAGGGAATGTTGTACCCACACAGCAAGAAAACCTCACCGCAGGAAGCAGCAACCAGCCTGCTAGAGAAAACAAGACCTATTTTTTTAGGGTCTTGGCTGGTAACTCATCAGAAGCCTTCAAGGCTATTGCTGCCTTTGAAAGCAAGCACAAAAACATTCAGACGATTGCCAAACCGAACAGGCAAGGACAGTGGACCATATCCACCAAGGACGCAAGGGCACTGATAACCTTGCGAAGCACCTCAGACATTAAGCTATTGGAGCTGAAAGAAGAGGAAAAATTAAAAAAAGCAGTTGTGGTTGGCTACCCAACTGATATGATGGAAAGCCACCTAACTAAATTACCAAATATCACTGCAGCGGAAAGGATGAAGAATAAGGCAGGCTTCCTTACAAAAGCCATACTGGTGACATTCAAGGGTCCACACCCACGAAGAGTCGACCTGGGCATCTTTGGCAGCTTCAGGGTCAACAAATATTACCCTGATCCCCTCAGATGTTACAACTGCCAGAAGTATGGGCATCATAAGGACCAATGCCAAGCAAAGGTCCCAACCTGTGCTGTCTGCAGCCTCAAGCACCCCACACAGGAGTGCATTGACAAGAAGGCTGCTGGAATACCCACAGTCAAAAAGTGTTCCAACTGCAAGAAAGGGCATACTGCAATGGCCTGGGGATGCCCTGAAAGGGTAGCAAGAGTAATTGCTGCCCTCCCCAAAGACAAAAGGGACCCATCAAGAGTAAGAGCGGCCCCCAAACCTCTACCCAGAAGGAGATTTTATACCCAGGAGGAGCTAAACAGGCACTCCAACTCCAGAACAAGAACCAGGTCAGTATCTAAACCCAGAGCCAGATCTACCTCCAAGGCTCCAACCGAAGGTCCGAAACCACTGCCTAGGACCATCTTCATAAAGACCACGGTCCTAAAAGACAAACTGACCGAACTAGTCACTCAGGCCGTGACTGGAAAAATCAATGCTGCAACAATTGCTACCAGCATTGAACAAGTCCTAAAAGACTTGCTCTCCAGGAATAAGTCCTCCCAATCCCCCTCTCTTGCTATCCAGAAGATCACTTCTCACTCCTCACCAACCACACCTACCATTCCATCACCTCAATCACCCGTACCTTCCACATCCTCCACTTCAGTCCCAGCACCTATCATACCACTCACCCCATCCATCATCCCATCATCCACTCTCACCCCATCCACCTCATCCACTTCATCCTCCGAGGTCAAGGCAATTGCCTTTGCCCCTAGGGACCCTAGACAATACTCTTCAACCTACACCATGGAGTAAGAGTTCTGAACTGGAACTCAGCCGGTGTTAGACCAAAGATCTCCTCCCTAATTGCAATATGCAAAACTGAGAATGTAGATGTCATCCTGCTACAAGAAACCAATCTTCCAGCAGGAAAGAAACTAAAAATCCCAGGCTACAATGCCTACATCGCACCACAGATAGGCACAGACAGAGGACTAGCTACATTAGTTAAAACTAGCATACCAACAACAAGGTTACACAACCCTATTCCCTGTGGCACCAACATAGAGACACTAGCAGTAACAATAACATTACTGAATCAAAAAATAGACATATACAACATATACAGAAAATTACATAGGGAGGATACAGGAGAGTTACAACTAACTCAACTCTTTGCTCACACAGAAAGAACACCAACAATTATCTGCGGGGATTTTAATGCACATCACCCCATACTATCATCCCCATCAAGGACAAACCCCTCAGGGGAACACATAGCTTTCGCCCTGGATGAATTTGAGGGAGTCTCCCTCCTAAACACAGGGCAACCTACACACATAAGAGGTGGAAGACTAGATCTGACTTTTGCCACAACAGCCATTAGACACCTAACCAAGTGGCAAGTACACTCAACCCTGATAAGTGATCACTTTGCCACAGTGACAGAATTGGACTTACAACAACTACCTCCAATCCCACCACCCCCACCAAGATGGAACCAGGACCTAGCAGACTGGGTCTGCTTTCAAACAACCATAGAGGAATGGGCAATCAGCTACGCTCCTCCAGAAGACATAGACCAGCTAGAAAAAGACCTAGTTGAGGCCTTTCACAATGCAGCCAACAGAGCTATGCCACTAAAAACAACACAAGGTAGTTACACTTACAAAGACTCCTGGTACTACTGCCCAGAAGTCAGAAGACTAAAAACCAGACTAAACAGAGTCACAAAAATATACAGAAGATCCACAGTAGAAAACAGAGAGCTACTACAAACAGTCAAAACTGAAACAAATGAAAGAATCCATGAAATCAGAATTGAAAAATGGATGGAATGGTGTTCAAGCCTGTCAGGATACACCAATCTAACTCAGCTTTGGAAATGGCTAGGCAGAGTTGCCGGAAAAAAGAGAAAGACACCAATTGCCACACACCCACACCCACATGAGGAGGCTGAAAGAATTGCAACATCCTTTGCAAACAGAACACTGTCAATCAATCTCTCCCCCGAAACCAGAATGCAACAAGAGCAACTGGCACCATCAAGATGGGAAGAGATCAACACAGCCTGCCTTCAGCAGGATGACACAGACACCCCATACACAGTTGAGGAGCTAAGAGCAGTACAAAAGACAGGGAAAGACACTGCACCTGGAGCTGACAAAATCACCTACACAATGATCAAACACATGGGTCCAGCAGGAGAAACTGCATTCCTAAGATTACTAAACAAAACACACCTAGAGCACATAAGGCCTCAAACCTGGAGACAACAAGATACACAGCCAATTCCCAAGCCAAAGGATCCAACAAATCCCAGGCCAATAGCCTTGGTATCCTGTATAGAAAAAACAGGAGAAAAAATGGCCTTAAACAGAATAAAGTACAAAATTGGCCCCCTAAACAAGCAGCTATATGCATATCAGGAGGGAATTGGAACCTCTGAATGCATCACAGATGTATTAAGCTGCATAAATCAGAACAAGGCAACAATAGTCTTCATAGACTTTGAAAAAGCCTTCGAGCTTGCAAGCCCAGTTGCAGTGCTGCAATCAGTAGCCAAAAAAGGAGTCAAAGGACACCTACTAGCATGGACTAAAAACTACATGCTAGGAAGGCAAGCCAGAGTCAAATTTCAAGGAGTGATATCCACATATCATGATTTGGAAAATGGTACGCCACAAGGAGGAATTCTAAGCCCCCTCCTTTTCAACATCCTCATGGAGAATATAGCCTCACTTCAGCTACCTGAAGGAGTTAATATATATATCTATGCAGATGATGTATGTGTAATAGCTCGAGGGCCAGTCAGGACAATAAAAATGCAAAGAGCACTCAATGCCATCAGCCACAAATCCAATGAGCTTGGACTAAAAATTAACATTGCCAAAACAAAAGCAATGACAATCAAAGCCCCAAACCCCGTACAACCACTCACAATAGGAATGGAACCCCTAGAATGGGTGGACCAATACACATACCTCGGGGGTAATAATAGACAAACAGCTCACTTTCAAGCAAGAGATAAAAAATCTCAAGGAAAGAACAAATGCCAGAAATGCAGCTATGAGATATATGTGCAGGCTCAAGGATGGAGCAAATGAACACATCCAAAAGAAATACTATCTAGCCTGTTCCAGATCACTAGTAGACTATGCCGCCCCCAACACTCCTGGGACTAACAGATCTACAAACAAGCACAATTGAAGTGATTCAAAACAATGCCATGAGGCTCATGTTGGGTGCCCCAATGTGGACAAGACTTTGCAACCTAAGGTTGGAAACCGGACTACCAACCCTCGAAGACAGAATTGCACTAAGAAATGCAAGCATAGTTGCAAAGATGTTCCTGTCAGACAGAGACTCAATCACCAAAAGACGAGTAAGAGAGGAACTATCCAAACATCCTGAAGTACAAACCCCAGATTCTTATGGCAAGGACCATAGCAATAACATCAAAAGACTTGGCCTTACAGAAACAATCCTACAATTAAAACCTGACACAGCACAAAGTACTATACACATTCCACCATGGAAAAAACAAGTTGCTAAATTCAACTACACCAAACTCCCAAGGGCAAAAGAAAACTGCACAATAGAAGAACTCAGAAACGCAGCAGAAGCAGCAATAACCTCAGTAGAAACAACAGGGGCACAGATCTACTATACTGATGGCACAGTAGATCCTGGAACCCAAACAGCAGGAGCGGCAGTTCACTCCTGCAAGTTCACAGCTTGCTGGAGAACATCCAACAATGTCTCCACCCTGCAGACAGAGCTTGTTGCAATACAGCAAGCATTAAAATACTCTATTGAAAATGAGGAAGGACCAGTAGTCATCCATACTGACTCACGATCCTCAGTGCAGGTCCTACAGCAGGACAAAAACAAAGAAAACAAATCCCTGATAGCGGACATTAAAATCCTCTTACATCAACATAATGAAAGAAACAGACTAGTAACTATAAACTGGATCCCCAGTCACATCGGGATACCAGGGAATGAAAAGGCTGATGAGCTAGCCAAAAGCACCAAACACATTCACAATGTACAGGTGCACATACAGCCTGCACTGCAACAAATCAAAAGCAAAATAAAGACACAGCTCAAGAACAACCTAATCAAGGAACTACATATGAGGATAGAGAATGGCTCTCCCTCTGCAACATGGTACAAATGGGCATCGGAACTAGAACCCCCTCCCATAGACAGATACACCCCAAGAAAACTGGCAGTATGCATACACAGACTCCGGCTGGGTTACAAAGCAAACTGGGAACTCCTAGATGACATCCAGACAAGGTGTGAACACTGTGATGTCATACCACAACAACCTCTCCTGCACTACCTACTAGAATGCAGAGAAACAGCACAGCTACGAGGTGATCTACTTGTAGACATCAACACACCACACGCCATGAAAGAGGCAGCCACACTGGCAAAAGCAATTGTCGAAAGCATAGACACACATGCACAGTTGCTTTCAACACTACCTCCACCAAGGTAAGACCTCCTCATTCCATGCACCATCTCATCCCCCTCATTGTAAGGCTCTATTCACATCACCCCCTTTCACTTCTCAACTAATCTACCACTTAAAAATCTCTCTGCAGGGACCCTAGGGAGTAAAGGGTTGGACAACCCCACCTGCACAATTTTTCTCTAATCCTCAAAAGCCTTACACCCCCACTTTTCAAACTACCACTATCCGAGAAATGATGGCCCTCTACCACTACCACCATCATCCTTACCCTATCCACATCTTTCTCTACTACTAAAAACCTTTCAAATTTCCATTAATGCAACTACCTTATAAATTTTTACAGATCACCTACGGGCCAACCAAGGGAAAGGCCCGTGCCAACAACAAGTGTTGGCTTTAATACCCCAACAACAACAACAGTTGGCATTGGAACAGTGTTCGCTTAGACTCGGTGCTGACAACTGCTCTTGGATTATGTGCATCGTAACCTCCCGAAATTTTCACTGTGATTCCCGTAGAGTTCAACCACAATGTCCGTTTTTCATTTAGGAAAACAGGCATGGGACTATTATGATGAAGAAGAAAGACACTGTGAAGACTATTTCAATGGCCAAGTTTGTGACTGTGATAGCTGTGTGGCTTACCAACGTCGCCGAGCTGAGATCTTCAAACACATAGCTAAAATGAACTTTTTTGTAGACCCAAAAGTTCATAATCACCATGTCACTTGTAACTGTGAGGGTTGCAAAGATGCCTCTTTCAAGATTATCGAGCATAATAGATTAGTTCCAATCAAGAATCTTGAACAACAGAAGAATCTTGAACACCAGAAGAAGAAAAGGAAGAAGGCTTCTGTCACATCTTCACCAACGCCAGAAACAGCCCCAACATCATCTATTGTGACTCCAAGGACTGAGAGCACAGACTCGTCCTTGTCTGTCCCTACAACTCCACAGCAATCAGGTGCAACAGCAGTCAACCCTTTTACCAACGAGCCTGAGTCCTCCAACGCCATGGAGACCGAACTAGGGGCCCACTCCACGGACTGCAACTGCATAGATTGCCTCCAAACTCTTCTGCAAGACGCCACTGCAATACAAGAAAACATCTCAGCTACACAACCAAAGAAGCCTCTGCCAAAGTTTCGACTTTCACAGGCAAACCACGAGCTCTCTTATGCCTCTGTTGCTGCCATGGCTGCCAAGCCTGGCATGAAACTCACTGCAAGACCTAACAGGAAAGGTGACCTTATCATCTATCCCAAGGACATCGAGACAGCCAGATTCCTTCAGGAAGACTCCACCTTAACACTGCTGGATCCTGCTTTTATCAGGAAGAAGGCAGTCATTACCAGGTATCCTGTGACGATGCCTATCTCCATTGTAACCTCGTGCAGCAATATTGACTGTGCTATTCGCTGCACAAGCAAGGATGACGTTCCTGTTAGACGCCTAATCGCCACCTTTATAGGTCCAGTTCCTTCCAAACTGGACTTAGGAGTCTGGGGTACTTTCCCCATCGAGGAATATACACCTGAGCCCCTTCGATGCTACAGATGCCAACGCTTTGGACATCATAAAGAAGAATGCAGAGGCCCCATTATCTGTGGTATCTGCAGCCAGCGACATAGCACAGAAGTGTGCATAAAGGCCCATAAAGAAGGGCGACAAACCACATCCAAGTGCCCCAATTGTTCCAAGCCACACCATGCTTGGAATAAGCGCTGCCCAGAGCGTCTCAAGAGGATAGCAGCTATGAAGAATACATCCTCTTCAAACCAAAACAAACCAGCTTCATCCCAGCCACCTAAAGAACAGAGAACTCCTCGCCAGAGAAGACCAACTCAGCCAACTCCTGCTCCTACTTCTACATCTACAATAGCTCCTGCATCTACACCTACAACTGCTCCTAAAAAGGATCAGCAACGACCTGCAACTGTTCCTATGAAAGATCAGCACCGACCTGCAACTGGTCCCCAAAGGGACCAACAACGACCTACAACTGTTCCTAAGAAGGATCAGCACCGACCTGCAACTGCTCCCCAAAGGGACCAGCAACGACCTTCATCCTCTTCCCCTTCCCAAACCTTGACTCAAGCAATTGAGTCTCTCACCTTGCAAGACCTCATACCTATCGCCTTCCAGATCCTTACCAAAGTCCTCTCCCTCTCATCAACCTCCACCTTCCAGCAACTCCTGCAACAGTTCCAGTTCTCAGCCACTGAGCAGAGATAATCCTTCCCTACTTGCAATCCTTCCCTTCCCAATTCCCTATTCCTAAATGGAGAATAGTTATTACAAGGCTGTCTTCCTCATAAGGAAACAGCTCTTGTTTTTCCTGTCTCCCACCCTCTTTCCCTGTTAACCCTCCTCTTACCCTATCCTTAGGGGGCCTTTCTCGTGCCAGCTGACCGAGCGCAGCACAGTTTTGGCTTCCTCCCCCTTTTCCACCACAAAGAGCAGGAATAAACTTCTTTGTTTAAACCTACTCCTTTACTCTCCTACTAAAATTTCCTTCACTCCTCTCCCAGTCTCTTTTACTTACTGGGACTTACTACTATCAATACTTTATCCTCTTACTAAAAACTTTCTTTCGTGGACCTAAAAGGGAGACCCCCCTTTTCGGGTTACTATCTACCCCTTGTCACGTCTTGTACCATTCCATTCCATTCCATCATTCATTTATCATCCTTACATATCATTTCCTTTAACTATCCCTAACCTGACATTCCTTTTCCTATTATTACCTAACGTTCCATTTACTAATACAAATTTTACTCCTTGGAGTATACCTTTTACAAACCCAATCCTATTACGGGCTGCCCAAAGGCAAGAGCCCGTGTCATGCTATATGCATGGCAATCTACACACACACACACACACAGTTGGCATTCAGTAGAGGGGGAGGGGAGGGTGGGGTAACAAGGGGAAGGGAAAGGGGACTGGGGATAAGGGGAGGAGGGGATAGGGGCTTTGGGGGCTGGGGGAGGGATGGGACAGGGTGGGGGGGTTGGGGGTGGGAATGGGTTGGGGGGGGTAGGGTAGGGTGGGAATGGGTCGGGGTGGGGGAGGGTTTTGGGGTTAGGGTAGGGTGGGACTGGATTGGGGGTTAGGGTAGGGTAAAAGTGGGTGGGGCTAATGTACAATTGGGTAGTGTGTGGTTATGGGCAGGGTGGATACGTGTTGGGGCTCTGAGGTTAGGGATATGAGCAATGGCTGCTGATGAGTCAGCAGGTAAACCAACAGTAGCAGCAACAACATAAAGAACAACAACACAGAAAAACAACAGTAGCAACAGCATAAAGAACAACAACACAGAAAAACAACAGTAGCAACAACATACAGAACAACAACACAGAGCAACAACATACAGAACAACAACACAGAGCAACAACAGTAGCAAGAACATAGAGAACAACACAGAACAACAACAGTAGTACCAAAAACAACACCATGAACAACAAACACAATAAAAACAACACGACTTCAACACCAAGGACAACAACATCAAGAATAACACACACTAATACAACAACAGTACCAAGAACAACACAGAACAACTGTAGCAACAACATCAAGAACAACAATCAGCAAATATATCAAGAGCAACAACACAGAACAACAACAGTACGATCAACATCATGAATAACAAACACCAAAACTACAACAGTAGCAACAACAATTCAGGTTCTGGGGTGAGAGGCATCGTAGCCTTTGCAACGAGAGAGAGAGAGAGAGAGAGAGAGAGAGAGAGAGAGAGAGAGAGACACACAGCGAGTCAGAGGAGTTCTTGTCTCAGAGTCCAATCGTTCGATTTCAATTCAGCGTCGGCTTCGTTTGAAATTTAGTTTTAAATCTGTAAATCATAACGTTATTCAAGTAACTTGTGCTTTATGTTTTGATTATGTCTAAGTTAATTGATTTAAACATGGCTCTGTTATTATGAAAACCATAAAACGTTCACAATGATAACTATTTATGCGAAGTCGAAGTTAGAATTAAAGACATTCGAACACCAAATACGTCTTTCATGAGAAATTGAATGGGTTTGATACGTAAAACTAGGCCTACGTCATTGTTTTCTATGTAATTTCCTCTATGTGAATGATGTGAGGCTAGATGCTAATCCTCTATCCCTTGACGAGGATAGTTACTTCGAAGCATGTACATTGCACCTAATTAACAATATTTCCTCCATTATGATTAAGGAACGCTTCTTCTTGAACGGATTCTTACTAAAAGGAGACTTGTTTTATGATTAATAATGAGAGAGAGAGAGAGAGAGAGAGAGAGAGAGAGAGAGAGATTCTCTAAAGGTTGTAATACAGTCTCGGAGATATTGCGGTTTCTGTTGCCAGAATAGGATGGATTGGAAGACAATAATTATTAGGTCCTGTTGACGGAAGAATTTTCGTATAGAAATTGACTCGTCCGGTTACACATATTATTATGATTATTATTATTATTATTACTTGCTAAGCTACAACCCCAGTTGGAAAGGCAGGATACTGTAAGCCCAGGGGCTCCAACAGGGAAAATAGCTTAGTGAGGAAAGGAAAAAAAAGGAAAATTAAAATATTTTAAGAAGAGCAACATTACAATAAATAAATGCCTATAAAATACAAAAACTTCAACAAAACAAGAAGAGAAACAAGATAGAATAGTGTGCCCGAGTGTACACTCAAGCAAGAGAACTCTAATCCAAGGAAGTGGAAGACCATGGTACAGAGGTTATGGCACTACCCACGACTAGAGAACAATGGTTTGATTTTGGAGTGTCTTTCTCCTATAAGAGCTGCTAATATTGTGCGTTGTGACAACCAACTACTTATAGACTACGCGCGCTCTCTCTCTCTCAATTAGCAACACGACACTAAATCAGTTTTTAGTTCTCTTTGAGTAGAGAGAGAGAGAGAGAGAGAGAGAGAGAGAGAGAGAGCGTCTCTATAACTTTCTCGTTTCCTTCCATGCCAGAAGGGCGTATGTGACAGTGGAAGGATTTCCTTCTCTATTCCCTTGTCTTTAAGATCAAAGATAACTCAAGAGTAACTTCGATTTACTGCATGTCGATAAGGTCTGTTTTCATACAAACTATTTGAAAATTGGCATTTTGTAATGGATGGGAAAATATTATCTATAATATTATGAAATTTATCAATAAATGACACATTATGAACAATATAAAACTGCTTATTTCTCAGACAACGAATAATTCGAGTGACAGATGAGCAGAGTTGCCAAATTTCGTCCTGACACCATCATTTCCCTTACTAATATTGAGACTGGATTAGACATTTACATTTGGCAACAAGGGAGGCTAACAAAAATCTACGTGTTATCATTGCAGAGAACAATGGAATATAATCTCTCTCTCTCTCTCTCTCTCTCTCTCTCTCTCTCTCTCTCTCTCAAATTGTCCAATAAAAGCTATATTAGCTTCATATATTATATATATATATATATATATAATATATAATAATGAAATTCCATTATATAATAGGAACTCAATTGTAGGAACTCGGGACTTGGGCATGCAGACGTTGTTACCAGATGTACGATGTTTTGCAAGACGTCAAAATATCATAATTTTAAACGCTAGGTATATATATATATATATATATATATATATTACGTAAACTGAATAACTATGACCAAAACTTAGAAGTTATCTGATTTAGCGATTTATTCGCCAACATAAAAACTCACCAAATTTCCCTCCGACATTGAAGTAACTCTACCGATTTGCCTATTATTTTTATACGTTCATAATTCTCTTTTCATAATGGTTTAACATTTTCAGAATAGATCGTAGGACGATTGAGAACATATTTCTAATATTTAGGAATAGAAAGAAGAAGAAGAAGAAGAAGAAGAAGAAGAAGAAGACGAATTCTAAAGAGATTTACAAGGAAGATGAACGATACTGTCCGGGAATAAACAGAAAAGAAATATGACAAGAATGCTCTCTCTCTCTCTCTCTCTCTCTCTCTCCTCTCCTCTCTCTCTCTCTCTATTACACCGGCCATTAGAATATGACAGAATTTTCCATAATTGGAGTGAAAACGAACGAAGAAATAAGAAATGAAAACCTTGGAAAAGAACAGAAAATTCGTCTTCTGTGTAAAACATCGCCTGATTTCCTTCGGAGACACTTTGAAGATTCCTACGAGAGAGAGAGAGAGAGAGAGAGAGAGAGAGAGAGATAGAGAGAGAGAGAGAGAGAGAGAGAGTTGGAATTCCTTAATCTTTCGATTATTCTCATAATTATTAACAAGAATTCAAAGGAAATTGATAGGGAAGGCGAACATTACATTCTGGGAATGAACGAAGATGAAATAAGAACGCTTCCAGAATGTTTTCAAAGGGTGAGATTTGTCTCAGAAGCGTCTTACCTGATAATAATGATCCGATTCGCACAGAAAGAAAACTATGAATAGATCTTTCCTTTTGTTATTGTTTTTTTTTATAATTCCTTTCTGTATTTCTTTATCTTGTGGATTCTCTGTTGATTTACTCTCTCTCTCTCTCCTCTCTCTCTCTCTCTCTCCCCTTCATACATGAAGACATTTGGACTCCAGTTGAAGCCAAAAGAAGAATTTGTCGTATTCTCTCTCTCTCTCTCTCTCTCTCTCTCTCTCTCTCTCCTCAACTCGCTTTTTTCAAAAATAATGCTAAATTTAGGAAAGGTTTCGGTAATCAAAGATATGGCTTCTCAAGTTTTCAAAGCATTTTGCGCGAATTTCGAAATGGAGGCAATGAAGAAAGCGGTAAGAATTCTCCTTAACGGAGGATGGCAATGGTTACATCGGTTTATCGAACCTGGTTAGGTGAGACTGTGAGAAAGGAAGAGCTTTTGCAGAATCTTCTCAAGGAAATCGAAGGAGAAACTACACAGGAAGATGGTATATTTCTTCCAGCTGAAGGAATGTTCCAAGAAGAGCTGGAAGATGGTGAATTTCTTCCAGCTGAAGGAGGGTTCCAGGAAGAGCTGGAAGATGGTGAATTTCTTCCCGCTGAATAAACTTTCCAGGATGAACTGGAAGATGAAATCGATCTTCCTGCTGATGGAGTGTTCCAAGATGCACTGGAAGATGAAATTGATCTTCCTGCTGGAATACTCCAGGATGAACTGGTAGAGGAAATCGATCTTCCAGCTGTAGGAAGGTTCCAAGAAGAGCTGGAAGATGGTGAATTTCTTCCAGCTGAAAGAATGTTCCAAGAAGAGCTGGAAGATGGTGAATTTCTTCCAGCTGAAGGAGTGTTCCAGGAAGAACTGGAGGATGAAATCGATCTTCCTGCTGGAGAAGAGGTCCAGGATGAACTGGAAGATGAAATCGATCTTCCAGTGGAAGAACAAGAAAAAGAGCCGGGTCTTCCTCAAAGAGGAGAAGAGGAGGATGCAGAAGAAGAGAAGGAGGAGAAGGAGGAAGAAGAAAAAGTTCTTACTCTTGAAGAACATCGGTCTGAAGACGATTCAAAAACAGAGAGAAGTGATAAAAAGCTATCAAATAAAAAGAGGAGAAAAAGAAAGCTCTCAAAGGAAGAGACCAGTAATGCTGAAGTGTCTAAGGAAGAGACCAGTAATGCTGAAGTGTCTAAGGAAGAGACCAGTAATGCTGAAGTCACTAAGGAAGAGATGAATAACAGAGAGGTATCAAAGAAAGATAAGAATAATAAAAAGCTCTCAAAGAGAGAGAGAGGAGGAAAAGAGAGCTCTCAAAGGCAGAAAGAAGAAATAGAAATCTCTCAAAGGAGCAGAGCAGTAATGAAAAGCTCTCAGAGGAAGAGGAGAGATTTGGTTCTGAGGACATCCTGGAGGTCAAAGAGCATCTAATACTAGAAGGATGGCACCTCAAAATAGAGGTCGAGAGCATCTAATGCTAGAAGGATGGCACCTCTAAATAGAGGTCGGAGAGCGTCTAAAGCTAGAAGGATGGCACCTCTAAATAGAGGTCGGAGAGCATCTAATGCTAGAAGGATGGCACCTCAAAATAGAGGTCGGAGAGCGTCTAATGCTAGAAGGATGGCACCTCAAAATAGAGGTCGGAGAGCATCTTTTGCTAGAAGGATGGCACCTCAAAATAGAGGTCGGAGAGCATGTAATGCTAGAAGGAGGGCACCTCAAAATAGAGGTCGGAGAGCATCTAATGCTAGAAGGATGGCACCTCAAAATAGAGGTCGGAGAGCATCTAATGCTAGAAGGATGGCACCTCAAAATAGAGGTCGGAGAGCATCTAATGCCAGAAGGATGGCACCTCAAAATAGAGGTCGGAGAGCATCTAATGCCAGAAGGATGGCACCTCTAAATAGAGGTCGGAGAGCATCTAACGCCAGAAGGATGGCACCTCTAAATAGAGGTCGGAGAGCATCTAATACTAGAAGGATGACACCTCTAAATAGAGGTCAGAGAGCATCTAATACTAGAAGGATGACACCTCAAAATAGAGGTCGGAGAGCATCTAATGCTAGAAGGATGGCACCTCTAAATAGAGGTCAGAGAGCATCTAATGCTAGAAGGATGGCACCTCAAAATAGAGGTCGGAGAGCATCTAATACTAGAAGGATGGCACCTCAAAATAGAGGTCGGAGAGCATCTAACGCTAGAAGGATGGCACCTCTAAATAGAGGTCAGAGAGCATCTAACACTAGAAGGATGACACCTCAAAATAGAGGTCGGAGAGCATCTAACGCTAGAAGGATGGCACCTCTAAATAGAGGTCAGAGAGCATCTAACACTAGAAGGATGACACCTCAAAATAGAGGTCGGAGAGCATCTAATGCTAGAAGGATGGCACCTCAAAATAGAGGTCGGAGAGCATCTAATGCTAGAAGGATGGCACCTCTAAATAGAGGTCAGAGAGCATCTAATACTAGAAGGATGACACCTCAAAATAGAGGTCGGAGAGCATCTAATGCCAGAAGGATGGCACCTCTAAATAGAGGTCGGAGAGCATCTAATGCCAGAAGGATGGCACCTCTAAATAGAGGTCGGAGAGCATCTAACGCCAGAAGGGTGGCACCTCTAAATAGAGGTCGGAGAGCATCTAATACTAGAAGGATGACACCTCTAAATAGAGGTCAGAGAGCATCTAATACTAGAAGGATGACACCTCAAAATAGAGGTCGGAGAACATCTAATGCTAGAAGGATGGCACCTCTAAATAGAGGTCAGAGAGCGTCTAATGCTAGAAGGATGGCACCTCAAAATAGAGGTCGGAGAGCATCTAATACTAGAAGGATGGCACCTCTAAATAGAGGTCGGAGAGCATCTAACGCTAGAAGGATGGCACCTCTAAATAAAGGTCGGAGAGCATCTAATACTAGAAGGATGGCACCTCAAAATAGAGGTCAGAGAGCATCTAACGCTAGAAGGATGGCACCTCTAAATAGAGGTCAGAGAGCATCTAATACTAGAAGGATGACACCTCAAAATAGAGGTCGGAGAGCATCTAATGCTAGAAGGATGGCACCTCAAAATAGAGGTCGGAGAGCATCTAATGCTAGAAGGATGGCACCTCAAAATAGAGGTCGGAGAGCATCTAATACTAGAAGGATGACACCTCAAAATAGAGGTCGGAGAGCATCTAATGCTAGAAGGATGGCACCTCTAAATAGAGGTCAGAGAGCATCTAACACTAGAAGGATGACACCTCAAAATAGAGGTCGGAGAGCATCTAATGCTAGAAGGATGGCACCTCAAAATAGAGGTCGGAGAGCATCTAATGCTAGAAGGATGGCACCTCTAAATAGAGGTCAGAGAGCATCTAATGCTAGAAGGATGGCACCTCAAAATAGAGGTCAGAGAGCATCTAATACTAGAAGGATGGCACCTCAAAATAGAGGTCAGAGAGCATCTAATACTAGAAGGATGGCACCTCTAAATAGAGGTCAGAGAGCATCTAATGCTAGAAGGATGGCACCTCAAAATAGAGGTCAGAGAGCATCTAATACTAGAAGGATGACACCTCAAAATAGAGGTCAGAGAGCATCTAATGCTTGAAGGATGACACCTCAAAATAGAGGTGAAAGAACCTCTAATGCATTATTGCCTGAGGGTCATGTTAGGAAAGAGGAGGAGAGGGGAAAGTGTAGGATACGGTGTAGGATAGGGGAGGGACTTGATAGGATACGGGAAGGACAAGTGTGTAGCAACCTGCTATCGTAAATGTGAGTGTGCGTGTGTGTGTTTGTTCAAGGCGAATACAGTAACTTCAATATTCTTAAAGTTTCTGATTTTCTAAACATAAATAGGTCTATAATTTTGAATGTATTTGAAAATTTGCATTTTATGATAAATATGAACATTATATAAATGGCATATATAATAAAAATAATAAATGACACATTGTGAACAACATCGACATATTTATATTTAAAAAAAAAAAAAGAATGTTTCCAGTAAACGATGAGCAGCGTTGCCAAATTTCCTCTTGACACCTTTATTTCCTTCAATAACACTGATACTACATTAAACGTTCAATTTACATCTGGCAACAAGTGAGACTAACAAGAATCTACGTTTTAGCATTATAGGGAATCTCTCTCTCTCTCTCTCTCTCTCTCTCTCTCACGATGCCCCACAGTTTTTATATGCACGACATCCACACAGATTGTGTGTGCACGACACCCCGACATTCTGTTCATGTTAAAGAGTTCGTTCCTCAACTTAATAACAGCTGGAATAAAACTCCTTGAGTGCTATGTGATAGTTTGTGGATGAGAGAGAGAGAGAAGCACCTAGTATGCATATCATTTTGTTAAGATCACACGAAGTTTAAACTACTGGTCTATAGTAAACCAGTAGTTAAAACTTCGTTTTTAAGTTTAAACCTTTTATCATTCTATTTTCGAACTTCAAATGCAGAATAAACGAACAATAATAACGGGGAATAATTAGATGAATGTAAAATAAATATTTTGCACATGATTTAAACGGTGTAGACTAGTGTTGCAGGTTGCATGAGAACATAGGCCTAGTTAGTGGTGTTTGAATGAACAATAACTTATTTTGTTCTTCCAGTCTCAATTTTCCATCTAATATGATGCAAAAGTCAAATTGAAATATATGATTGATAATAGTAAATGAAATTCGAAAACAAATAAGTATTTACACAAGATTTTAGTGTGTATTAAGGTACCCGGTTACCTGGAGTAAGCTGTTCTCACCCTTGCGATGTCAAACAGTAAGGATGATTTCAGTGTTCTTTTACAATGGTATACGTTCTTCTAACGGAAGGATTTTCGTACTGTTTTAATCACATGTACAGTAAATATAGAGAGAGAGAGAGAGAGAGAGAGAGAGAGAGAGAGAGAGAGAGAGAGATATTCAACACTAAAGAAGCACACGACGAACGAACTCAAAGGATTTTTCGTCTCCGAGTCCATTTGTTCGATTTGATTTGACTTCAGTTTTAAGATTTAGATTTAAATCTGTGAATCATAACTTTATCTTAGCAACTTGTCCTTTATTTTTGTTTATGCCTAAATTTACTTGATTCGGATATGGCTATTTTATTCTTGAACTTGTAAAACGTTTATAATGATAACCATTTTTACAGAGTCAAAGTTATGATTAAAGACATTCAAACACCAAATACGTTTCTTTCGCGATCAGGAGAAATTGAATGGATTTGATACGTAAAACTAGGCCTGCGTCATTGTTTTCTATGTAATTTCCTCTATTGATTGAATAATTTTGGCATAATTACCCGAGAAGATAATTATCTTTATTACTGATTGTCTAGGAATAACTTAATTGTTATTGTAAATGTGTGTGCGTGGGTGTGTTTGTGCAAGGCTAACACCTTGAACACAGTCGATTCCTATGTTGCATCTTTTGGTCTTTTCTAGACATTAGTAGATCTGTGATTTAAGAACATATTTGGAAATTTACATTTTATAAAAGCAGGGGAAATAATAATAATAATAATAATAATAATAATAATAATAATATAACAAAGTAAGCAATAAATGACACATTATAAACAAAATAAAAATTATTGACGTTTCATAAATCGAAGGATTCGAGTGACAGATGAGCAGCGTTGCCAAATTTCATCCTAACTACATTATTTCCCTTACTAATATTGATACTGGATTTGACATTTACATTTGACAACAGGGGTATAAGGACTGAAGCCTAAACGAAGGGTCTGTGGATATGAGAGAGAGAGAGAGAGAGAGAGAGAGAGAGAGAGAGAGAGAGAGTAGGCCTATGCTCTCTTTGAGAGCTTGGCTGTCTTTTACTAATTTTTAGCTGCCTAATACGATGTCAGGATCATAAAAGCCTTATTTTCCTCTCGGTGTTTAAAGGTTACTCATGAATGGCAGTAGCAGGAGACAGTGACAATGCCCTAGAGACTGAACATATACACATATGATCAGCGCCCAAGTCTCATCTCCACTCAAGCTAGGACCAAGGAGGGCCAGGCAATGGGTGTTGATGACTCAGCAGATAGAGCTATTTGAATCAGATGTTTCCCAGAAAGTTTCGTTCAAAATTCATTTCATTTATTCACGAAACTGGGATTCTACTCTCGGAAATCATTAGTGAGAGAGAGAGAGAGAGAGAGAGAGAGAGAGAGAGAGAGAGACTTTTCTATAGACCTAAGTCCATCATCTCAACATAAGCTTCCACCAAGATTGCCCCTACCTTCGGCCTCTGCTCTAAATCTAAACTATTAATAATGAAATACGAGTCTCAAACTACAGGTCTCAGGAAGGATGGATTAGCTTACAAAACGAAACAAAATGAGAAAATCTAATAACAATGAAACACCATATTCAAGTATAGTGTTTACCAGAAAGTTTCTTAAAAATTCTGTTCGTTTGATCATGAAACTCCTGAAATAATGTTTATTTTGCTAATATTATATTAATTTCCATTTGCGACTTCAGGAAGACCAATAAAAATTTCAATGTTTCTCGTTATATTAGTTCATTTAATATACTTCTATTGTTGTATTATTTTGAGGATTTTCGCTTGGTTTCACCATTCATTTATATAATTTTGGAAGTAGGAGATCATAAATGATGTATTGATTCAAGATTGGTTGTATTAGTGAACGAATGTTTTAGAAAATGATCAATACAAAAAGAAAAAACTTAATTTTCTGGTGTCTACTCGTGAAATTTCATTGTTTTTCGTCCCATTTGACCAGTTATTACAAAATGACGTCAACAAATGTTCAGTTGTCAACAAAATCCTAATTAGTAGTAATTAGTCACTTAATTTCATTTAATTTATCTATTCGGCATTCATTAATTTATTTGAAAGAAATATGGGGTGTTTATCAACGTCTCTCTCTCTCTCTCTCTCTCTCTCTCTCTCTCTCTCTCCTTATTTCATCACAATGCTTTTTTCAAGTCGCAATTTAGCTTTTGGACTTGTCAGGATTCCGTCTTGTCCCTGTGAGTTTAACATAGGCTGTTAATTCGGGATATTTAGTCACAGTAGTTGTTAATTTTGAAGATAATTTGAAAGTTTTAAGAGGTGAAATAGTTTCAAACTTTTAAGATACAAAAGTTTAAGATAGTTTCATAGTTTGAAGATAGTTTCGAAAGTTTTGAAATAGTTTCAAAAGTTTTAAGGTAGTTTCAAAAGTTTTAAAATAGTTTCAAAATTTTAAGAAAGTTTTAAGATAGTTTAAAAAAGTTTCAAGATAGTTCCGAAAGTTTTTAGATAGTTCCGAAAGTTTTAAGATAGTTTCAAAGTTTTAAGATATTTCCAAAAGTTTTGAGATAGTTTCAAAAGTTTTAAGATAGTTCCAAAAGTTTTAAGATAGTTTCAGAAAGTTTTAAGATAGTTTCAAAAGCTTGAAGATAGTTTCAAAAGCTTGAAGATAGTTTCAAAAGTTTTAAGATAGTTTACAAAAGTTTGAAGATAGTTTAAAAGTTTGAAGATAGTTTCAAAAGTTTTAGGATAGTTTCAAAAGTTTTAAGAAAGTTTCAAAAATTCAAAAAGTTTTAAGATAGTTCCAAAAGTTTTGAGATAGTTTCAAATGTTTTAAGATAGGTGTAAAAGTTTGAAGATAGTTTACAAAAGTTTTAGGATAGTTTCAGAAGTTTTAAGAAAGTTTGAAAGTTTTAAGATAGAACAGTTTTAAGATAGTTTCAAAAGTTTTAAAATAGTTTCAAAAGTATTGCAATAGTTTCAAACGTTTTGAGACGATTTCAAAAGTATAGAGATAGTTCGAGTGTCATATTAATCACAATAAAATTTTATCCTTGACTCTCTCTCTCTCTCTCTCTCTCTCTCTCTCTCTCTCTCTCTCTTTAAAACTGCTTAAATTATGTATGTTAAAGGGTAGGGATCAGGAGCCTTTTAAATCCCTTGAAAGAATGAGAGATTCAATTGGATCCTGATTCCTCAAAGTTGCCATTGACTCTCTTAATGTCTCAAAGGAGATCTGTTGTGAGCTTAAATGTCTAGACTTAGGCTGGTGCTCAAAGCAAGGTCTAAACTTTTAAGATAATTACCTTAGTGTGAGGTAATTTGCATGGCTTCAAGGTAATTTTTATGTTGATTATAAGGTAATTTCGGTTTTACTGCTTCAAATTTAATGAAATTAGGAAAGTTTTCTGGTAATCTGAGGTAAAATTGAGACAGGATCTGATGCGGTTTGCTTTCAAATGTTTCTAGTATCGTTATGAGAGAGAGAGAGAGAGAGAGAGAGAGAGAGAGAGAGAGAATGTCCCAACCGTAAAATAAAGCACATGGGGACGAGAGATAGCTAAAATGTATTCTATAGACCCTAGGAAAAGTAGGCCTACAGGAAATGGACCAATCTTCAACTTATAGTAAACACTTGTGTGTGTGTGTGTGTGTGTACAGTCCTGCCAACGTCCCTTGCTTTTTCTCACATGGTAGAATATTCTATAGTTTATTTTGATCTTGTACCCATATATATATATATATATATATATCGAATAACTACAAATTTTAGTCTTTATTTTAATATTTTCGGCGAATTTAAAGCACATAAATTTCTAGAAGAAACCGAACAGAAGTAACAAATACAATAGGCCAATTCTATAGAAATATCTAAGGTAATTCATATATCATATTTAATTATATTTCTTCCATGTATGCAATTTGTATTCCATTATATATACAGTTTTCCTTATCTATTTCCGTATCAATTTAAACTGTTTTTCGTTTAGTGATTCGTCTGCAAGAGTGATCAGCTGATTTGACTAAAAACTGCTGATTTGACTTAAACAGTTCTTTTGTTTACATTTTCAAGATTGATGGTGAAACTATTTTGCTGTAGGAAATGAATGAGAGAGAGAGAGAGAGAGAGAGAGAGAGAGAGAGAGAGAGAGAGAGCCTTACCTTATTGCCTTATTCTATGTTTGGGTTCCCCCAGGTCCCTCAGTGTGAGGCACCTCGTATATCCACCAGAGAGAGTTGCTAATGCATCTTCCGGTGTATTTTGCATCTTCCAGTCTTGGATGGTCTGGGATGCATCTTAGGTATATATTTATCGAGCTGATTCTTAAGCGGGGTTTACACGGGCGAGCAGCTCGTCGAGCCTGGCTCGACAACCCTGTGTTTGAATTGATGTTCGAGCGTGTAAACGGGCTATTTGGTTGTCGAGCGCGCTCGTCGAACGGCTCGATGAAAGTCAGGCTCATCTTGACTTATGTGGGCGGAGCTACATTGTTTGACGAACGGTGTGAACGTGTTAACGGGTGTCGAGCATCGAACCTCAGTTGTTATTCAAACCTGCTAGAGGAAACATCATCAAAGAAATGCATAATTGCTGCCATTAATGAAAGTAAGAATGAGAAGGAAGTCGTACTTGATTTCATACATGCATATCGGGCTCATCCAGCTTTATGGAAGTTAAATCAAAAGACTATTCCAATAAAGTAACCAGAAACAAAGGAATAACGGCTCTGCGTGAAATATTGAAAGAACTCTAGCCTGACAGCACACGAGACGCCGTGACGAAGAAAATAAATTCTTCCTGATGCTAAATAGCGTAAAGTGACTCTTGGTCTTTCATGTGGAGTTATGGCCTTCCTCATAGTTGTATCTTCATAAGTAATCAAAACGATTCAGTAGATCAATATACGTGTCTTCATCCATACGCAAATCATTGCGCCAGTCATCTGGCTCTAATCTTTGACGTTGTTACTGTTTTTAGAATGATTTATTGTTAATTTATTCTCATCATTTATTTATTTCCTTTCCTCACTGGGCTATTTTCCCTATTGGAGCCCTTGGCCTTATGGCATCCTGCTTTTCCAAGTAGGGTTGTAGCTTGGCTAGTAGTAGTAGTAGTAGTAGTAGTAGTAGTAGTAGTAGTAGTAGTAGTAGTAGTAATAATAATAATAATAACAAGCAAGTTGGTGTTTGAAAATTTCTCTCTTTTTAGTAGCCAGTCCTTCGTCCGCTTTGATCTTTTTTTTTTTTCCTTCTTAGTGCCACTGCTAAAGCAATGGCTATCAAATCGTCCTGGTTGAGAGACAAGTTGACGTTGTTTTAGCACGAGGCACACTGAGGCTCGATGTACTGTCTGAAAGCTCTTGGAGCCGTTCTACAAGTAGGTTCGACAACCGGGCTCGGCGAGCTGCTCGGCCGTGTAAACCCGCCTTAACACTGATACTGGCCTTGGTCTTCAACTTACATTTGGCACAAACTAGAATCTTCGAAGTATGTAGAATCTCTCTCTCTCTCTCTCTCTCTCTCTTCACACACACTATTCGATGTTTTAATCGTTTACATTATTAGATGTTTTCGATTCCAAAATAGTCATAAACCGAAATTTCCCGCCTTTACTTCCCGTCAACCTCTCGCCGAGTCAATTGGCTTTGGCTTCGTCTTCATTTTCATAAATTCCAACTTCTGTAAGTGACGAATACAATACAAGGTAATTCCTGAATTATTTATATATTACGTGTGGGTAATACCTATCAATTTTTGGCTAATGTTGCCCCAAGAAAAGAGTGATATGATAACTACTTAGGTTAAATTGAAGTCAAAGTCTCAGTCATGCGAACTTGAGAGCTTTCATGAAACCCAAGATCACGTGATTTCTACTGTCAACGGGTTACTCGGATTCTTCTGAGTCTCGAAACCATTTGTGTGAAATCTGGTTTGATAATTTAATTGATGTTAACGTCGTGCAAGCAATTGGAAGAGTCTCTGTTGCTAGGAATTAGCAGTTCATCTCGTGATTGCATCTAAATAATCAGTAGTCTCACTTATGAGCCACCGCCTTGCTAAGGGCTAGACTCCTTGCACCGTCGCCAACACACACATGATTTCATTTATCTATTGGTTTACCTTTGAAAGCTGGAGAGAGAGAGAGAGAGAGAGAGAGAGAGATGAATCGGATAAAAATATTCGGAGATGCTTTTTCATTATAGATATGTATGTTTTTATAATGAAAGCATGAATATACACCATATGCTAATATTCTAAATCAACTTAGACAATGATCATGAAAGCAAAACCATTTAGAATAACTGGGTGAAAACGACGACAGGCAAACGTAATGTTTTTATTTCATTCTTTATATTAGTAACATCTCATTCAAATACACGGAACACAAGAAAAATGCATAATTGAAGCACGCCCCCCCCCCCCCTCACAAAGCACCCCCCCCCCCCCTTCACAAGAGTCACCCTGTGGCATGGTGAAGGGACAAGTTATGTAAGAGCTGAAAGGTGTCTCTCACTTTTCCATTTCCATCTTTTAAGTAATTAGTGGACGATGACGTCTGAATCCTTGGAGTCCTCTCAACCTCCCCTTTGAAGTTTTTCTTTAAAAGATTTCTTCTTTCTTTCTTTCTTTGTGATTGTGGGACGAGACTTTCCTGTCTTAGTCCTTAACATTGAAGTTTGTCATTTGGTTAAGGAATAAATTTTATACTCAAAAGATATTTGTATACAGAACTCGCCTAGATTGATACTAACGAATGTGCAAGAGAGAGAGAGAGAGAGAGAGAGAGAGAGAGAGAGAGCAATATACATTGCCAATTAGGTTGTACGCAACTATATAAAACCCTCTTACATCAGACCATCAACGGAATACATTTGATCTTTATATAACATAGAAATCCTTATAATCAATCTCTCTCTCTCTCTCTCTCTCTCTCTCTCTCTCTCTCTCTCTCTCCACCATGAAATATATTCCCCAGAAAAGTTCTGGAGATATTATATGCAGGTGATGCGCAAACCAAATAAGGCCGAATAAAAGCGAAGAGAAGAGTTTTCTTATCTTTGTTTTTTATTGTTGTGTTTTCAGAAATGACTTCGGAGAGAGGCCACGTCATTGCAACCCGCAGAGCGAGGAAACTTTGGTAGAAGGATCTAAGGGAACGAAATCATCCTCAAACGGCCATGAGGGCTCATTACGCTCTAGTCTAGCCTCCGGTATCCAAGTCAGTATAAAAAAGGAGAACCGTGTGTGTGTGTGTGTGTTTGTGTGTGTGTGTGTGTGTGTGGGTGTGGGTGTGTGAGTGCGCGTACAATAAGAAACCCAAGTTTCATATGAGATAGCATGACATACCTTCTTGTTTAAAACGTAAGATATCTATAGGGTTTAACGGAAATTCCAAGATCTAAGTTTGTGGCAAAAAACAGTGCACGGTCGTGCTTGTTAATCATACAGTCGTTTATTATACATGCATGTGCATCTGTGCATAATTACACGTATAAGTGCATAATTATGCTTAAATGTGTAGGCTTAGACTCACCAGCCTTACTTCTACCCTCATCCATATGCATTGTTTGATCTGCCTGTGTGTGTTCGTTAGTCCGTGAAGGTCGGCGAATTCATATGAATCCTGAATCTCTTACAAATTCCATAACTAATCCCAATACATTATCTCAGAGAATAATAAATAGAGAAAGATTCTGCTCTCACACAGACAGACACACAACCCTTTTACGAAGGTGACTGACATACCAACAGTGCACGTGTATTGTAACGAAGCAAATTGTTTCTCATTGTTCGTCAAAGGTTGACGTTGTGGTCACACACAAGTGACACTTTCGAGACACAACTTGGATGCAAGGTCTATATATGTTAGGTCTGGTCACTGACGGGGATTAAGCCGCTAGAGCCGCTAGAGCCTGCTCACGCATTAGTTTGCCACTATCTGGAAGGCGAAATGAATCCTAGGTGATAGAATGTATGTATATGTATTTATGTATATATATATATATATATATATATATATATTATATAATTACATATAAAAATCAGATTATATATCAGTTTAGTGAGATCGGTGTTACTCTATGGATATGAGAAGGATATTGGGAGTTAAATGGCAGAACAGGATTAGAAATGAAAGTATAAGAGAGATTACTCGAGTACCATATGTGGATGAGATCATAATGAGGGGTAGATGGAGATGGTTTTAGCATGCTCTTCGCACTCCCCAAGAGAGATTAGTTCACCAAACGTTCAGCTGGAGTCCACTAGCCTACGAGGCACTAGAAGAGTTGGAAGACCCAGACCTACATGGCTGAGGACTATGAAGCGCGAAGTATGAGATGATGAATGGAGAGAGAGAGAGAATTTCTTTAATCAATATTCCTTAGAATGACGGCTTAGAATTGTGTTTTTAGTTTTTTAGAAAAAATAAAGAAATATCCGATTGAAAATTATGTAATCAAAATTGCTTACAATATTCAATTATCAAGAGTTAAACATTACAGCTCGTGAATCAATATTGAATACTTCGTATATAAGGTATATATATATATATATATATATATATATATGATAATAGATATACAATATAAGGACGCTGACATCTAATAATACAAAGTTCACTTATATCTTATTCACATTACCTTAAAACATTTGACATTTGTCAACCGTTCTGTTTAGAACCAGTATTCAAAAAAATCAGTCCACAGCGAACATAATATTAACCTATTACCTCTTCTGGTAAATCAACAAAACTTTTAACATCACCTCTGTTCTAAATCGAAAATATTAATGGGAGATCCTCACTCATATGTCTCAGTAAGGATTAATACTTCAGTCTACAAAACGATATAAAATGAGAAAATCTAATCACAACGAAACACCCTATTTGAACTAATTATTTCCCAGAACATTTCGTTCAAAATTCTATTCGTTTGATCATGAAACTTTGAAAAGACACTGAAATCAAATGTGAGGAGAGAGAGAGAGAGAGAGAGAGAGAGAGAGAGAGAGAGAGAGAGGGGAGTAGCGTCTCCCTATGGGAGCTTGCTCGTTTCCTTCGATGCCAAATGGGCGTATGACAGTGGAAGGATTTCCTTCTCTATTCCCTCGTCTTTAAGGTCGACGATAACTCATGAGTAGCTTCGATTCACTGCATATCGAAAGGTGGTTTCTCTTCTAATCAGGAATATATTTGAAACTATCATTTTGTTTAGAGAAAATAATATCTGTAATGAAACTAAAAAACAAAAAATACATTTTGAACAAAAATTAAATTTAATATTTCAAACGTCCGATGATTATGATGAGCGGCGTTGCCACTTTTCCTCCTGACAATATAATTTCCCTATCAAACACTGATACTGCTCTTGGCCTTCCACTTACATTTGGCAGAAACGAGGCTCTTCCAAGAATGTGGTTTACCATTATAGGGAATATAGTATATATAGAATCGAACACATCTCTCTCTCTCTCTCTCTCTCTCTCTCTCTCTCTCTCTCTCTCTCTCTCTCGTAAATCAAATAAATAGTTATATGTAAAATAACATCTTGTAACTCTCCTTATAAATATCTTTCCCTTTCTATAATCAAAATGAGATAAACATATATCATGTGTGTTAACAAGATCCTCCTCCTCTATATTTCTCTTAATTGTAATCATATGATATCATAGTGGCAAAGTCGTCTTCTTTACCTTTGGAGAAGAATTTTGCTATCCAATCAGCAGAAGCTGTTTCTTCTGTGTATAGACATGATCAGCAAAGCTCATGGTCACCCATACTAGATTGGTTTGCTGTGAGCGATCACACTATAGTCTCCCACCATCACTAATCCGCACTGGCCAGTGGGTAATGAAAACTGGCCAAACACAATATATGAATAAGGACATGTCTGAGGTCTTTGTCCTGTACTGGATTAGAAACGGCTGCATTTGATATTATTATTATTATTATTATTATTATTATTATTATTATTATTATTAGCCAAATTACAGCCATAGTTTGAAAATCAAAATGCTATAAGCCCAAGTGCTCCAACTGGGAAAAATAGCCCAGTGAGGAAAGAAAATAAGGAGATAAATAAATGACATAAGAAATAATTATTATTATTTTCATTATTATTATTATTATTAAATGCTAAGCTACAACCCTAGTTTGAAAAGCAGGGTGCTATAAGGCCAGTAGCCCCAACAGGGAAAAATAGCCCAGTGAGGAAAGGAAATAATGAGATAAATAAATGACATAAGAAATAATTATTATTATTTTTATTATTATTATCATTAAATGCTAAGCTACAACCCTAGTTGGAAAAGCAGGCTGCTATAAGGCCAGTAGCCCCAACAGGGAAAAATAGCCCAGTGAGGAAAGGAAATAAGGAGATAATTAAATGACATAAGAAATTATTATTATTATTAAATGCTAAGCTACAACCCTAGTTGGAAAAGCAGGCTGCTATAAGGCCAGTAGCCCCAACAGGGAAAATAGCCCGGTGAGGAAAGGAAACAACGAAAAATAAAATATTTTAAGGATAGTAACAACATTAAAATAAATATTTCCTATATAAACAATAAAAACTTTAAAAAATCAAGAGGAAGAGAAACTAGATAAAATAGTGTGCCCAAGTGTACCCCCAAGCAAGAGAACTCTAACCCAAGACAGTGGAAGACCATGGTACAGGCTATGACACTACCCAAGAGTAGAGAACAATGGTTTGATTTTGGAGTGTCCTTTGAAAAAAGAAAAGAAAAGAAGAAACCAGTAACAACATCCAAGCAGATATTTCAAATATCAACTTGAAAAAGAATTATGTTCATCAGAGAAACATTTTCTACTATATTTCTCCCCCAAAAATAGACAAATTTTCTACTATGAAGATTGGCAAAACACCAGATGTGACTCGTCATGTCCGAGGCCTTAGTCCTGCAGTGGACTGAATTTGTTGTTGTTGCTGTAGCTATTTTATATATATATATATATATATATTTATATATATATATATATATATATATATATCCACTAATGGGCAATTACCATATTCTGCAACTTGGCGCCAAAACCTCTAATTAATTTGTGTTCAAGAAAAAGACCGCTGTAAAACTAAATAAAGGAATCATTACTCTCACGCCGAAAGGAGGAGACTTAGATCATATTATTAATTGGAGACCAATAACAATGCTAAATGTAGATTTTAAAGTCATAGCTAAAATAATAACTAACAGATTTAAAAATGTATTAAATTTAATTATATCCTCTGAACAGTTCAGCTGTCTTGAAAATAGGTCAATAATCAATTTAAACGTCTTAATGAGGGATATTATGGTTTACACAAATGAAAATAACAAGCAGGCAGCTTTGATAAACTTAGACTGGTCGAAAGCTTTTGATCGTGTAGATCACGAACTCTTATTTGCACTATTAGAGAAATTTGGTTTTGACAGTAGTTTTATCCAGTTGATACAAATGTTATATGAAGATGCTGAAAGTGTTGTAAGCATAAACGGCAACCTCTCTAATCCATTTTTGATTAGAAAATCTGTGAGGCAGGGATGTCCATTATCCATGATGTTATTTGTTGTGTATCAAGAACCTTTCTACAGAATGATAAAAAGACAGCTTTCAGATTCTTCCTTAAAATTACCAAATCAACTGAATGTGTCTGTTTTTGGTTATGCTGATGATTCTGTTATTATTGTAACTCGTAACGAGGGTCTTTTAGAATGTATAAATGTAATCAACGAATATGAAAAAGCGTCTGGTGCCATTTTGAATAAAAGCAAGACTTCCATTTTAGGTATAGGATGTTGGAAAAACCGAACGGTATGGCCAATTAATGGCTACCAGTTTCTTCAGGATTCATGTAAAGTATTAGGAGTTTACCATACTAATAATTATCAGAAAAGTGTTGAGTTGAACTGGTCTTCTTTGGAAGATAAGATTACCAAGATGGTTGGTATTTTTCAGAATAGGAGACTGACAATATTTCAAAAGTCAATTGTAATAAATTGTAAGATCTTAGCAAAAACATGGTATATATCACATGTTTATCCAATACCAAATACATGTGCTCAAAGAATTCAGAGATGTTTGTATAAATATATGTGGAATAGCAGTTATGAACCAATTACAAGAAAAACTATGTTTTTAGATAAATTAAAAGGGGGAGTTGGAATATTTAATATTTTGTGCAAATCAAAAGCCATAATGTTCCATACATTTCTGAAAAATTGTATAAATACATGTTTTGGTTATGAAATGCTGTATTTTTTCTGTAAAATTCGGGCAACTTTTCTAATTGAAACCAAAATTGAATATAAAGATTGCACAATTTTTATCCCTGTATATTATAGCATGATGATTGATATCCATAGAAAAGTCTATCGCTTAAAGAATTATCCAAATGTGTCAAATAAAGAAACTTATTGGTTGCTTATGAATTGTGAAGATTACAAACCCAAGATAGAGCTACTGTATCCCCTTTTCAATTGGACTTTGATTTGGAAACATGTAAACAACAAGTATATTGATAAGAACAGCAGGGAAATACTTTATAGGTATACACATGAAATACTAAATACAAATGATAGGTTGTACATCATGAATTTAACAAATGAAAATAAATGTCTATTTTGTGGTGCTGTAGAAAATAATATGCATTTTATTTATTTCTGTCCATCACTAAAGCAAATAATATACTGGTTTAAGACACTTTTGAAAAATTGTTGTAAGATCAAGACAAAGAGTTTGCTTAAGATTTTGAAATTTGACTTTGAAACTGTGTCAAATAAGGATGAAAATACTGCAATGTTTTAATATCGGATTTTTTAGCAGGAGTGTGGTATGGGCGGTCTATAGGACTGTTAACGGATGACCCAAATTTACTTATATTCATAAGAAATAGAATGTTAAAAACAAAAAATTTAATAAGGAATACTTTTAAAAAAGAATTAAATAAGATATTTACAAAAGAGTACATTTATGATAATTACTTAAATATTTAATATGATTATAAGTTAAGAACGTCTGTACAATAAAATTTATTGCATATATATTTATTAATTGATTTAATTTGTATTGAGCATTTTTATAGCAATGTAAAACAATGTAGTTCATATCAGTATTTGTGTAAAGAATAATTACGAATATAATGTAAATTGCTAAGATGTAATTGTATTTTTATAATAAAAGATAAAAAAAAAATTCATTCCAAAGTGCGAAGCAATATGGAACTATCGCTCAATTCAGAGAAAAACACTCATTTCATTGACCGAAATAGTGGGGAAATATCGCTCAACTCCGAGGAAACATAGAGAGGCCCCGGATCGAATGCTTTGGAAATAACAGGTTATTTTGAGAGAAAATCAAACCGAAATCACTTGGGATTTTTTCATTTAGAATAATAATAATAATAATAATAATAATAATAATACTACTAATAATAATAACTAGTTACTTGATTATAATGTCACTTCAAGGATTGCACTTTTCTTAGTTAAGAGGAATAATGAGTCACATATGAATGGGAGGTGTTCAACACCCTGTTTGAACCTGAAAGTGTGTGTGTGTGTGTGTGTGTGTGTGTGTGTTTGTACACATGGGTTTAACCTTCGCATTCATTAGGTTTCCCTTTCCTGTTCAAATAAATTCGTTCAGTTGAGCGTAATGAACAGGGCCACGTAGATAAAAGCTCTCAATCAATACATCTACGTTGAACAAATAAAAATGATATTTTAAAAACTTTAAGAAGATTTTCCGGACAGCCTTAGAAATTCGAAATGGCCTACACACACACACACACACACACACACACACACACACACCGAAAGCCTTGGCCTACACTTAATATCTTTTTAAAACCTTTTACAGGTTATACATAATGAATACAAGATTATGCAATATGTGTAATGTATCATAATTGGTACCACAATAAAACAGGACATTCACACATCCGACAAATAAGTACAAATTGACCACTGATATATAAACGCCATCAACCGTCATCGGTTCAAGCCACTCTAGTCCAACTCCGATCCCCGCCCCACTCCACTCCCTACCGAAGAATGACACACCACAACCCCCACAGACACCCTCTCACCCCCCCCCCCTCAACGATACACGCTTGGCCATGCAACTTCCCGCCAACTTCCTAAACTATATTTGGTCCCTCCAACTTTTTTCTCTATTGTTAAATTTTATTTATTAGTAATTGCTTCTTTATATATATATATATATATATATATATATATATATATATATATATATATATATATACTCTCAAGAGGTAATCATCGAAACATACCTGGTTGGAATGTTTTAGTTAAAGACCTCTATGCACACTCTCGGGAAATGTTCCTTCTTTGGAGGAACGATGGTAGCCAGAGAGAAGGTCCCCTTGCTCTACAGATGAGGCAAGCGAGAGCACAGTTCAAACTTGCTCTTCGTCAATGTCGTAGCAACGGAAATCAGCTACGAGCCGATGCATTGTCCAGAAAATTGACCACCCATGACTTCTACCATCTCTGGAAAGATATTAATTCACTAAACCCAAAGTCAAGCAAATTATCCCAAAGAGTAGGGGATGCAGTTGGCGAAGAATCCATTGCAAGAATATGGGGGGATCACTTTAGTACCATCCTAAATTGTCTTAATGACCAAGATACCCAAAATGAAGTGGATACTCTCATCAATGTCAATTCATAACCGCGGGCTGACGTCATCGATGACGTAACCGCTAGCGTGGGAATCAAGCGAAGTGAAAACAAACCCGAGCAATGGCTTACGATTACGTTCATTCTTTGGATGGAACTGCTAAAACACGTTACAATATAAAGTTAAATGCTTCAGGTGAGTAATAAGATATAAAATACAACTGTTCTAACTTCTAGCGACACTTGCAAGTTAAAAATGACGATAAACAATAATTATTTTGGAACTGTTTACAGCACACAAGTGTGAGGTGTATTACTGCTGGCCTAATAAACCAATCGCCTTCTCTTGTCATTTCGCTCATACCTCTCAAGTTGTCGTTTGGCTTTGGCATAGCTGTCTTTCTTGAAAGGCAGTATGCATGGAATGTAGTCTGGGTGTTCTTTCTCAGTCATGTTGGGTTTACCTGTATTTTGGCAATTTAATATAAATTCATAATGAACACCAATAGACATACTGTTGGAACACCAACCACCAGAATGTTAAATTATATCAAAATATGTTAAATTTCATAAATACCTGAGATAAAGTGTTCACTACAAATAACCCGACTCTTTAGTGGGGACCATTTGTGTCCATTTGGATTCATTTGCTGGCATGCTGCAAGCCACTTATCCCTCCTATCCGGGCTTCTGCTACGACTGGGGAACTTGTAAAAATGCAACATCTTTCCTTGCATCATATTGTGATTCTTGCAGTTGGAAATAACACATGATGAAGGCATAATGGCGAATAATTTAGCTTTAACTGACGACCGTTCATGCAGCACCACGTTAAAGTGTGGTTTGTTTTCACTGCGCCACGTGCGGGAAGTCACGTGACTGCTCAGTTACCCGGATGGCCCGCGGTTATCAATAGGGTTTTTCAATATAGTGACCGTATCTCCCCGAGTGACGTGTGCGAGGCTATCCAGAAATTACCTGGTAACAAGGCACCCGGCTACGATGGCCGTCCTGCCGAGGCTTTCAAATTTATATCCTATTTTCTGCACTATTTAATGCCTGTATATTACACCAATATCTCTCCGATACCCTTCTACTTGTCCACTTAATACCTCTCATAAAACCAAACTGAAGGATGCCAGTGACCCAGGAAACTACCGCCCCATCGCCATCACAACAATTTCATCGTAAAATATTTGAATCTCTTCTATTCCGTCGCCGTGCACCCTTTCTCCACACCGCAGACAATCAATTTGGTTTTAAGACTAACCACTCGACTGACACCTGTATATATATATTTTAAAGGAGATATTGAATTTCTATATATCCTCGGCCTCCCCTGTCTACTTAGGTTTTGTAGACGTACGGAAGGCATTTGACAGAGTAAACTATCTGAAACTCATTTTGAAACTACGCAAAAGGGGAACTCCTTTATATCTCATCGGCATATTATACAGTTGGTTCTCAACACAACAGTTCTGTGTCAAATGGGGCAATGTCCTTTCCCAAAATTCCCAGCCATTCGGTTCATCTAACGGTCTCAGACAAGGAGGCATCATTTTACCATATTTATTTAATGTTTACAGGCTTAATTTACTTTCCATTGGTTGTACGGTTAATGGCTTTACCATAAATAACCTTTGCTATGCTGACGATATGGTCCTCATCTCCCCGTCTGCCCAAGGCCTACAACGTCTTATCGACACCTACAACGCATACGCTAATGAACATGACATAATCTATAACGAATCGAAGACACAGTGCATGTCTGTCCTTCCTAGAGCGCTCCGTTTCGTAGAAGATCCACATATTTTCCTCCAAAGCCATCAGCTAACATTTGTCAATGATTTTCCTTACCTAGGTCACATCATTACGAAAGATTTAAAGGACACATCTGACATTGAACACAGGCGACGTAAATTGTGTTGTCTAGGGAACATGGTAAAGAGAAGAATTGCCTTCTGCCGCCAAGATATTAAAAAACCGTTTCAAACCTACTGCTATAACGTGTACGGCTGCTCGCTATGAACAAACGATACGTGTGAATCGATGACACGTATCACAGTCATTCACAATGATATCCTGAGAGTACTATCATTATCCAAGCAATTTTTGTTCCAACATAATTATCATTGTCATCTCTCTCTCTCTCTCTCTCTCTCTCTCTCTCTCTATTTGCTGATATGCATGTTATCATCATTATTAAGCGTTAATTCTATTGTGATTTTAATACCCAGACCTTAGAACTCTGTGGTCAACCTGCTAATTGATGTTTGTAATATATCACTGATATTATTGCATATCTCATCTTTTTTTTTACCGATGTCAAAAGTGTAAGATCACTGTACCCATATTGTAACTCTGTATATGGCTTTTGCTGAAATATAGATTATTATTATTATTATTATCCAGTTCCCTGGAGCAAACTGTTCTCGCCCTTACGATGTCAGACAGTAAGGGTGATTATTTCCGTTGCCTTTTTACAATTGTATACGTCTTTTTACGGATGAATCTCTCTCTCTCTCTCTCTCTCTCTCTCTCTCTCTTTCATATATATATATATATATATATATATATAAGAGAGAGAGAGAGGTGTCATAAGCCTTCTTTCCTCACAGTCCAAATGTTCAATTTGACTTATAAACATCGGCTTCGTTTTCTAGATTTGGATTTAAAATTGTTAATCTTAACTTTATATTAGAAATTTCTTGTTTAATTTGGTGGTTTATTAAGTAACTTGATTTACAGATGCCTTTTGTATTCTTAAAACCGTAAGAACTTTACAATGATAACTACTAATGCGAAGCCGAAGTTAGAATTAAAGACATTCGAACACCAAATACGTTTAGTTCGCGATTAGACTAAAGTGAATGAATTTGATGTGTAAAACTAGGCCTACTCCATTGTTTTCTATGTAGATTTTATCTACTGTTTGAATAATTTTGGCTTAATTACCTGAGAAGATAATTATTTTGTCTTGCAGTTAGTCTAGTGAAATGGGATAGGAGAGAGAGAGGGCTGTTGGGATGGGATAGTACTAACATCTAAGGTCCGTTGCAAGGAGCATCTTGGTTTGGTAAATGTGTGTGTGCGTGCGTGTGTTTGTGCAAGCATAATACCTTGAACATTCAGATTTCTAGACGTTACTAAATCGATTTGAAAATATATATTTGAAAATTTGCATTCTATAAAGTAGGAGAAATAATACAGATAATCTTATGAAAATAACAATAAATGACACATTATAAACAAAATAAAACTAATTGATATTTCAAAAAATAAACGATTCGAGTGACAGATGTGGAGTGTTGCCAAATTTCCTCCTAACTACATTATTTCCCTTAGAAATATTGAGACTGGATTAGACGTTCCATTTACATTTGGCAGCAAGGGGGAATAACCAAAAAACTACGATTTAGCATTATAGGGAATCTCTCTCTCTCTCTCTCTCTCTCTCTCTCTCTCTCTCGTATACATGAAACGTAATTGAGTGTGTGTGTGCGTGCAGGGGTATAGAGACGGAAGTCTAAGTAGAGAGAGAGAGAGAGGTGGTATCCGTAGCCTTCAGGATCCAGACTAGGCCTATGACTTTTTTTCATTTCTCTAATACAGATGTCTAAATTGAAAAGGGAATAAGTGAATATGAATAGACAATGCTTTGATTTATCTTTCCTGAATACATCTATTAAGTTGCCCCCCCCCTCTCTCTCTCTCTCTCTCTCTCAGTAAATCTTAGTAAGACTTGCCCGAGAGCATGGCCATAGGCGTGAGAGGCTGAGTGGTTAGGCGCCAGTGAGAAAGTGCTTAGGTGCGAGGGGCTGAGTGTTTAGGTGCAAGAGTGTAAGTGCTTAGCTGCGAGTGGCTGAGTGTTTAGGGGCAAAAGAGTAAGTGCTTAGCTGCGAGTGGCTGAGTGTTTAGGTGCAAAAGAGTAAGTGCTTAGGTGAGAGTGGCTGAGTGTTTAGGTGCGAGGGAGAAAATGCTTAGGCGAGAGGCGCTGAGAGTTTAGGTGCAAGAGATGAAGTGCTTAGGCACTAGTGAGCATGTGCTTAGGCGCGAGAGAGCAAGTGCTTAGGTGCGATTGATCAAGTGCTTAGGTGTGAGAAAGAAAGTGATTAGTCACAGGAGAGCAAGTGCTTAGGTGCGAGGGAGTATGTGCTTAGGTGCGAAAGTGCAACTGCTTCGGTGCGAGTGAAAAAGCGCTTAGGCGCGAGATAGAAAGTGCTTAGGTGTAAGAGAGCAAGTGCTTAGGCGCAAGTGGTTAAGTGCTTAGGTGCAAGAGTGCAAGTGCTTACAGTAGGTGCGAAAGAGGAAGTGCTTAGGTGCGAAGTAAGAAGTGCTTAGGTGCGAGGAAAAAAGTGCTTAGGTGCGAGAGAGTATGTGATTAGGTGCAAGCAAGCATATGCTTAGGCACGAGAGTGCAACTGCTTAGGTGCGAGTGAAAAAGTGCTTAGGCGCCAGTGAGGAAGTGCTTAGGTGCAAGAGACCAAGTGATTAGGCACAAGAGCTCAAGTGCTTAGGTGCAAGAGACCAAGTGCTTGGGCGCTAGAGAGCAAGTGCTTAGGCACAAGAGAGCAAGTGCTTATGTGCAAGCGATCAAATATTTAGGTGCACGAGAAGAAGTGCTTATGTGCAAGAGAGCAAGTGCTTAGGCACAAGAGAGCTAGTGCTTAGGTGCAAGAGATCAAGTATTTAGGTGCGCGAGAAGAAGTGCTTAGGCACGAGGAAGAAAGTAGTGGCCAGATCTCTTTTCTAATCCTATCCCTGTCACCCCCTATACCTCAACAACATCCCCCAGTGCCCTTGTAGGAGTGGGGGATGGGGATGAAGCTCCCATCAGAAAACAGGTTATGGCAAATCACGTCTTATAGGTCTACACATGAAGACGAATTTCCAGGCTTTCCAATATAGCCCCTCATGAATGGCAGAGGCAAGGGACAGTAACAATGTCCTAGAAATTTAGAAGCTGACCATATATACATATGATCAGAGCCCAAGCTCCCTTTCCACCCAAGCTAGGACCAGAGAGGGCAAGGCAATGGCTGCTGGTCACTCAGCAGGTAGACCTATAGACTTCCCTAAACACCCCTATCCGTAGTTCACAAGGATGGTGAGGTTGCAGACACTACAAGAAACTATCAAACTTGAGCGGAACTCACACCCTAGTCCAGCATATCACAAGGCAGGGACGTTTCCAAAAGGCTATTACAATCCTGAATAGTAACATCAGTAACATTAGTAACATTACCTCACTGATATATATATATATATATATATATATATATATATATATATATATATATATATATATATATATATGTGTGTGTGTGTGTGTGTGTGTGTGTGTGTAAATTTTGCATATTTAAACGTGTTTTTTTTTCTATTTCAAATAAGCTATATATATTAATACATTAAAGTCTGGATTCTCTTAACAACCTCGGGATCAGAGCCCCAGGCGAAATCACTCAAAGACAATAGTATCAGACCGGCCAGGTTCTGAACCCTGGTCCAGGATACTTGTATGACATTGACCAGCCGGTCAGATACTATTGTCTTTGAATGACTAGAAACGACTGCATTGATTAATCAAATTCATAAATCCAGTTCAAATTGCCTGTTCTTATTTTGTATTTGAGAGAGAGAGAGAGAGAGAGAGAGAGAGAGAGAGAGAGAGAGAGAGAGAGAGATGGCAAATGATTACGGTTCCATCTTCACTGTTATTTCAAAAGCACTCGGACTAGGGAGCCTCTCTTATGTTCTTCATCTGATTTGATCTATATTCTGATATTATTTCACCCAAAGGATTACGTAGTTTTCTTCAGAATTGAGCGATAGTTTCATATAGCTTCGCCCTTTGGAATGAGTTAGAGGCCAAGGTATGTTGTAGAATGTTGGAGACTGTGAGCGAGTGTTAGAGAAAGACTGAACATTTATGATTCTGAGCGAAACATTGTGAGAAACAACTCATGGTTTAGCCAGCATTTCCCCCTGGGATAAAATGTTTCCATTTATTTTCGTCTCCTTCAGAAATTTGGAGCAAATGCTCACGAAGGTACAGTAGATCCACAGAGGAATATTTCTAGTAATAATTAGTCACATCTACAGGAGACTTCAAGACAGAAGGGCGTGATACAGACAACCTCCTTCTCCTAGTGGTGTCCGTGAACAGCCCAGGCCAGGAGAAAGCAAGTGACAGAAAGACGCTGTGGGTGAAGATGGAGAGGCAGACTTCGTTTGGCCTTTTCAGATATGAAGTTTGATGGCTTTATACCAGCATGAATTTCTCTCTCTCTCTCTCTCTCTCTCTCTCTCTCTCTCTCTCTCTCTCTCATGAAATAATTTAATTAAGAATCATGATATTATGTAGGCGTTAATTACAGATTTTGCCAAATTTGAAATATGACAGTCTCATGCATGAGGCTGAACCTCCACTATAGGCCTAATGCTGAAATGTGTCCTATATGTGAATATCTGTTTGTTGATTTTGTTACCTAATGATTTATAAGTATTTTCCATGAAAGAAAGAATGAAAAACTATAATGTTAAAACCAATTATTTACTCTAAAGATTCAAAATCAATGATTAAATAGGAACATTCTAGTTAGAACCGAAATGCTGTTGGATATAAGTATCGGGAATAGCAATGATCACATCAGTTATTTTATTATTCTGTCATTATTTTCATTCACGTAAAACTCTCTCTCTCTCTCTCTCTCTCTCTCTCATCATAAACAAATCTCCTTTTAGTAGGAATCAGTTGAAGAAGAGGAGACATTCCTTAGTCATAAAGGAAGATTTTCTAGCATGTAAGATGAATTCTCATTAACAAATGTCAAGCAATCTCCCGGACTGGGGTTCGAGACCCTATCAACCTGTATAGTTTCTTGTGGTGTCTGCAACCCCACCATCCTTCCGAGCTAAGGCTGGGGGTATTTGAGGGAACGTATAGGTCTACCTGCTGAGTCATCGTGAGCCATTGCCTAGCCCTCCCTGGTCCTAGCTTGGGTGGAGAGCCGGCTTGGGCACTGATCATATGTGTATATGATCAGTCTCTAGGGCATTGACACTGTCTCCTGCCACCGTCATTCATGAGCAACCTTTAAAAGACAAGAGAAAAATAAGGCTTTCATGATCCTGGCATCGTATTAGACTGCTAATTATAGTAAAATACGACCATTCTCTTAAAGAGAGTATAGGCCTAGTCTCTCTCTCTCTCTCTCTCTCTCTCTCTCTCTCTCTCTCTCTCTCTCTCATATCCACAGTCCTTATACCCCTGTTGCCAAGTGTAAATGTCAAATCCAGTATCAATATTAGTAAGGGAAATAATGTAGTCAGGAGGAAATTTGACAACGCTACTCAGCTGTCACTCGAATCCTTCGATTTATGAAACGTCATAATTATTTCTATTTTGTTTATAATAAGTCATTTATTGCTTACTTTGTTATAATATCTATATTATTTCCCCCGTTTTTTATAAAATGTCAATTTCCAAATATGTGTTCCTAATTCATAGATCTATTAAGGTCTAGAAAAGATCAAAAGATGCAACATTAGGAATCGATTGTGTTCAAGGTGTTAGCCTTGCACAAACACACGCACGCACACACATTTACAATAACAATTAAGTTACTCCTA
This sequence comes from Palaemon carinicauda, assembly GCF_036898095.1. NCBI lineage: Eukaryota > Metazoa > Arthropoda > Malacostraca > Decapoda > Palaemonidae > Palaemon > Palaemon carinicauda. The sequence goes on from NC_090730.1 coordinate 177,365,270, forward strand.
ACAGCAATAGAAATAATTAACTTCTCGTGTAATTATGCCAACATTATTCATATAATAGAGGGAATTACATAGAAAACAATGACGTAGGCCTAGTTTCACGTATCAAATCCATCCAATTTCTCCCGATCGCGTACTTGGTGTTCGAATGTCTTTAATTCTAACTTAGGCTCTGCATAAATAGTTATCATTGTGATCGTTTTACTGTTTTAAGAATAGAATAGCCATATCTGAATCAAGTAACTTAGACATAAACCACAATAAAGCACAAGTTACTAAAATAAAGTTTTGATTTACAGATTTAAATATAAATTTAAAAAACGAAGCTAAAGTCAAATCAAATCAAACGATTGGACTCGGACACGAGAACTTCTTTTGAGTTTTTCGCCGTCTCTCTCTCTCTCTCTCTCTCTCTCTCTCTCTCTCTCTCTCTCTTCATATATACAGTACATGTGATTGAAACAATAAGAAAATTCTTCCGTCAGAAAGGTATATATATCATTACTTAACAGACAAAGGAAATAATGGCCCTTACTGCCTGACGTCGTAAGGGTGAGAACAGATTGTTCAAGGTAACTGGATAAACAATAAAATATTGTGTAATTATTTAACTATTTGGTGGATTTTGTTTCTTATTATATATAATAAATTCCAACTGAGGATGTGTATCTTATGTTATGCAAAATATATCTGGACCCAATATCTGAATATATCGTTTTCTGTGTGTATAGGTCTCGATGCTCTCTATGACGTCTGGCTTATGTGTAGGTGGTTTTGTTTCAATAGACAACAGCCGATGATATATATATATATATATATATATATATATATATATATATATATATATATTGATAAGAGAGAGAGAGAGAGAGAGAGAGAGAGAGAGAGAGAGAGAGAGAGAGAGTTATATTCCATTATTCTCTGCAATGCTAAAGCGTAAATTTTTATTAGCCTCGCTTGTGCCAAATGTAAATGTCTAATCCAGTATCAATATTAGTAAGGGAAATAATAGTCTCAGGAGGAAATTTGGCAGCGCTGCTTAGCTGTCACTCGAATTATTCTTTGTCTGAAATATAAGCATTTTCATTTTGTTTATGATGCGTCATTTATAAATAATTTTCATAATATTATCGATAACATTTTCACATTTATTTCAAAATGCCAATTTTCAAATAGTTTCTAAAAAAAAAAAACTATCGATATGCAGTAAATTTAAGCTACTCGTGAGTTACTATTGACCTTAAAGACAAGGAAATAGAGAAGGAAATCCTTCCACTGTCACATAAGCCCTTCTGGCCTTGAAGGAAACGTGCAAGTTCCCATAGATAGAAGCCCCCCCCCCTCTCTCTCTCTCTCTCTCTCTCTCTCTCTCTCTCTCTCTCTCTCTCTCTCTCTCTCTCTCTCTCTCTCCATGTATTGTTTGTAGACGCATTTATCTTCTGAATATCTTCATATTTGTAATATTTTCTTTATAATGCTAAAGCATAGTCTTTGGATAGCCTCGCATGTGCCAAATGTAAATGGAACGTCTAATGCAGTATCAGAGTTATTAAAGGATATGATGTTGTCAGGAGGAAATTTGGCAACGCTGCTCATCGCCCACTCAAATCATTTTTTTTTTTTTTTTTTTTTTTTTTTTTTGTTCATCATGTGTCATTTATTGTTATTTTCATTATATTATCTACGTAATTTTCATATTTATTTTTTCAAATATATATATATATATATTTTTAAATAATATTATAGACTTACTATCGCCTAGAAATCTGATATGTTCAAGGTATTATTTTTGCGCAAACAAACTGACCGTTGATGTTAGTATCATCCCATCCCAACAGCCCTGTCTCTCTCCTATCCCATTTCACTATGCTAACTGCAAAAAAATTAATGATCTTTTCAGGTAAGTAGGCCAAAATTATTAAAACAATAGAGAAAACCTACATAGAAAACAATGGCGTAGGCCTAGTTTTACGTATCGAATTCATTCACTTTATCCTAATCGCGAAGGAGACGTATCTATATAGTGTTCGAATGTCTTTAATTCTAACTTCGACTTCGCATAAGTAGTTATTATTGTAAAGGTCTTACGGTTTTAGGCATTGGATAGGCATCTGCAAATCAAGTCATTTAGTTCTACACTAAAATACATCTATGATTAACAGAATTAAACCTAAATTTGTATATATATATATATATATATATATATATATATATATATATATATATATATATATATATATATATATATATATATTAACAAACAATTTTCAAATCCTGCAATTTAGCGCCAAAATCTTTCCTGAAACCTCCAACTCTTTCAAGAGGGCAAGGCAATATGAAACTATCGCTCAATTAAGAAGAAAATGTCTTGTTTCATTGGGCGAAATAATATGAAAATATCGTTCAACTCAACGCAGTTCCGATAGGCCCTGCTGCTTCCTCCGGTGCCTTAGATGACCGCGGAGGTAGCAGCAGTAGGGGATTCAGTGTTATGAAGCTTCAGCTATGGTGGATAATGTGGGAGGGTGAGCTGTGCCTTGATATATCTATATATATATATATATATATATATATATATATATATATATATATATATATATATATATATATATATATAACAAATCTAGCCGTTTTTGTGTATACCTTCTCTGAGTGGGAATACCTTAATATGGTGAAATGGTTTGTGTATCACCATGATCAACAAAGCTGTACTAGTCAGAGCCACTCACACTAGGTCGGTTTGCTGTGAGTGATCACACAAAAATCTCCCACCATCACCTATCCACAGTGGCTAGCGTTTTGATGAAAACTGGCCAAACCCCAGACATGAATAAGAACATGTCTGAGGCCTTTTTTAAGCAATATACTAGAAACGGCTGCATTTGTTTTTGTTGTTGTTGCTGTATTATATCTATCTATCTATATTTACATATTATAATAAATCATAGCGTTTGCCACAGTCTCGGTCTAGATTTAAAAATAGCATTTTTGCTACTTCATGAAACTCTGTCAGTAGAACCGACCAGAGCATGTCTCTCTCTCTCTCTCTCTCTCTCTCTCTCTCTCTCTCTCTCTCTCTCTCTCTCTCTCTCTCTCTCTCTCTCTTCACAAGCACATTCTATTTCATGTACAAAATGTATTAAGCCAATTTCTTTTTCAATGTATAATGAATTTGTAAATTGTATTCGAGTAAATACTCCAATATTTGTCTGACAATTTTATCAAATTCTTATGAAGGTATTTCAAAGAGACGTTATTGGGCAGTGCTGCCATTAGTCGTTTCATCTGGAGTTTGGCCAGGTTTCATCACCACGCTGGCCAACTGCCGATTGGTGATGGTGGGAGACTTTAGTCTGATCGCTCACAGCAAACCAACCTAGTATGAATGTCCCTGACTATAATAGAGTTGCTGATCATGATACAAAAACACCCTCTAACCACGTTGAGAGAGAGAGAGAGAGAGAGAGAGAGAGAGAGAGAGAGAGAGAGAGAGAGAGAGAGAGAGAGAATAAATGTTTAGACATGGTTGAAAAGGAAAAGAACTAATTAAAATATATCTTAAGTAGAACTTAGGATAGCTTTACTAGTAAGAGAATTAGATGAGGAACGTTTGATATAAAGTGATAAGAAGCAAATACGAATAAATATGATCTGAGATTGGAGAAAAAGTTGGAGGGACCAAATATAGTCTAGGAAATTGGCGGGAAGTTGCATGGCGGTACGTGTGGGGTTGAGGTAGTGGGGGGGGGGGGGGGTTGCAGTTTGAACCGATGACGGTTGATGGCGTTTCAATATCAGCGGTCAATCTGTACTTATTCGTCGGACGTGTGAATGTCCTGTTTTATTGTGATACCAATTATGATACATTACACATATTGCATAATCTTGGATTCATTATGTATAATCTGTAAAAGATTTTAAAAGATATTAAGTGTAGGCCAACGTTTTGGGTGTGTGTGTGTGTGTGTGTGTGTAGGCCATTTCGAATTTCTAAGGCTGTCCGGCAAATCCTCTTTAAGATTTTACATTGACATTTTTATTTGTTCAACTTCGATGTATTGATTGAGAGTTTCTAGCTATGTGGCACTGTACATCACGCTCAACTGAACGAAATTATTTGAAGAGGAAAGGGAAACCTAATGAATATGTAGGTTAGACCCATTTGTACAAACGTGTTCACACACACACACACACAAAATTACACACAAAATTTCAGATTCAAAGAGGTTGTTGAACACCTTCCATTCATATGTGACTCATTATTCCTCTTAACTAAGAAATGTGCAGTCCTTGGAGTGACATTATAATCAAGTAACTAGTTATTATTATTATTATTATTATTATTATTATTATTATTATTATTATTATTATTATTATGAATGAAAAATCCCAAGTGATTTCGGTTCGATTTTCTCTCAAAATAACCTGTCGTTTCCAAAGCATTCGATCTGGGGCCTCTCTATGTGTTTCCTCGGAGTTGAGCGATATTTTCACACTATTTCGTTCAATGAAATGAGTAATTTTCCTCTGAATTGAGCGATAGTTTCATATTGCTTCGCACTTTGGAATGAATTAGAGGTTTTAGGCGCCAAGTTGCAGGATATGGTAATTGGCCATTAGTGGATAACAAATGCAGTCCACTGCAGGACTAAGGCCTCAGACATGACTTGAGTCGCATCTGGTGTTTGGCCAATTTTAATAATAATAATAATAATAATAATAATAATTTCTTATATCATTTATCTCTTTATATCCTTTCCTCACTGGGCTATTTTTCCCAGTTGGAGCCCTTGGGCTTATAGCATCTTGCTTTTTCAACCAGTGTTGTAGCTTAGCATTTAATAATAATGATGATAATAATAATAATAATAATAATAATAATAATATCAACATCAAATGCAGCCGTTTCTAATCCAGTAAAGGACAAAGACCTCAGACATGTCCTTATTCCTATCTTGGGTTTGGCCAATTTTCATCACCCGCTGTCCAGTTGCGGATTAGTGATGGTGGGAGACTTTAGTCTGCTCGCTCTCAGCAAATCAATCTCGTATGGGTGGCCATGACATAGTACAGCTTTGCTGATCATGTCGATACACCTCTCTCTCTCTCTCTCTCTCTCTTGTTGCATATTACACTTTGTGTGTTTGTGTGTGAGCGAGTCCCTGATTGCGGATAGCTGAGTCCGAGTCTCGCTAGTGGCTAACATAGTGACTGACCGACCACTCTCTCAGCATCAGCAAGCTGTCAGCCAGGACTGTCACTGCTCGCAGTTTGACAGTCTAAACAGTTTGACTGAGACAGTTTTTGATACTGTTGCAGTTGGGAAAGTGTATATTAACATATAAAATACATTCGGACTCGATAACAAAATCTATCATGAATGATGGAAGAGGCGGGACATAATATGCTCTCTATAACTTGGGAGAAGAATGCTCTCTCTCTCTCTCTCTCTCTCTCTCTCTCTCTCTCTCTCTCTCTCTCTCCTATACAGCTTTACTTGTTTCCAGATTTCAAAGGTAAACTAATAGATAAATGAAATTGTGTGTCCAAAGGTGTTGGCGACGGTGCAAGGAGTCTAGCCCTTAGCAAGGCGGTGGCTCATAAGTGAGACTACTGATTATTTAAATGCAATCTTGAGATTAGCTGGTATTTCCAAGCAACAGAGACTCTTTCAATTGCTTGCACGACGTTTACAGCAATTAAATTATCAAACCAGATTTCACGCAAATGGTTCCAAGACTCAGAATCTGAGTAACATGTTGACAGCAGAGATCACGTGAACTTTGAGTTCATAAAGGCTTTCAAGTTCGCATGACTGAGACTTTGACTTCAATTTAACATAAGCAGCTATTATATCACTCTTTTCTTGGGGCAACATTAGCCGAAAATTGATAGGTTTTACCTACACGTAATATATAAATAATTTTGGAATTACCTTGTATTGTATTCGGTACTTACATAAGTTGGAATTTTCTAAAATGAAGTCGAAGTCAAAGCCAATCGACTCGGCGAGAGGTTGACGGGAAGTAAAGGCGGGAAATTTCGGTTTATGACTATTTTGGAATCGAAAACATCTAATAATATAAACGAATAAAACATTGAATAATGTGAGAGAGAGAGAGAGAGAGAGAGAGAGAGAGAGAGAGAGAGAGAGAGAGAGAGAGAGAGCATGAGTAGCTTTGATTTACCGCATATCAATAGGTGGTCTCTCTCTCTCTCTCTCTCTCTCTCTCTCTCTCTCTGAGTTTCATGAACAAATGCTTGTGATAAATGAGCCTCTTTTATTTTCTAGTTCCATTTTATTTCCCTTTTTGTGGATTGAAAGTATCCACATCTCTAGGTGGTCTCTGGTTCTGGTTCTGGTTCTGGTTCAGGGGGTAAGACATAGCCTTTGCAACGGCGCCTCTAAAGTTTATCTTCTTATGCTGATTTGTCTTTTCCTTCACATCAGGTTTAATACTTATTTTTCTTTTCTATATTTGTTTCACTAATTAAAATAATCCTACAATTTTCTTTGAGTCTTCCTCATATGGTCGTTATAGCTCAATTATTTCATTCCTTTCTTTTCTTGTTGGCTTGTGGAGGAAAGCCATAGACTTCTTATAAACAATAGATGGTAGACCACTTCATCGTAGCTTGCGTTCGGTCAGCTGGTGGCCATCTTGGTTTACTAACTTTTTAATTCAAGGTCTGCTTATCTAGTCCTGTACAGCAGGGGAACCCTACTCTCTACAGGACTTCCACGGATGTTTTATGATGCTATAAGCACAAGGACTCCAACAGGGAAAATAGCCCAGCGAGGAAAGGAAATAAGGAAAAATTACAAGAGAAGTTTAAAAACAATGATAACATAAAATTAAATCTTTCATCATACAGAAACTAGTTGTTTACTTGTTTAAAAGAAAAAAAAGAGCCAAACATCTCATTAACCCTGTATGCAATATCTGGCAGCTTTGAAGCAGCTCCAAATATCTCACTATTCTCACTACTCTCAGATCTAGTCATATTAAGAGAATTTTGTTGCTGCCTATTGGTAACGTTCCTGCCTGGTGATTACCAGGGGGAAGTTCGAGTCGCCCTCAAACTCGTTAGTTCTTTGGTCTCTGTAACACTACCATCCGTGTGAGCTAAGGGTGGGGGGGGGGGGCGTCTGGGGGAGCCTATCAGTCCGGTCTAGGACTTTTTGTCCTAGACTTTCTGGCGCAGGACTTTTTTCATTCTTCAATAGAATCCCTGAATAATTTAAGAAATAAATTTGCATTATAGTTTCATTTCTAAACCTGTCCTGCCATTTGATAATAATAATAATAATAATAATAATAATAATATATAGTTTTTACTTATATCACATAAATTCCTATATTTCTCTCAACTTTGACTCCCAAATGAGGAAGATAATGAGAGTGTAGAAGAGAAGACAATCTTTTTCTACTACAGTACTGTGTAGAGGAGATCACGTGACCTATAGAAATAAGAAGAAACTCCTCATAGTAGCTGTTATAAACTTTAGTAAAGTCTTCTACCCTTAAATTATTATTATTACTAGCCAAGCTACAATCCTCATTAGAATAGCAAGATGCTATAAGCCCAAGGGCTCCAACAGGGAAAAAATAGCCCAGTGAGGAAAGCAGTATTTAAATATTATTTAAAACTATCGGACTGTAACATATATATAAATAATTGAGAGTCACTTAGAAGAGCACAGACCTCCGCTGCGGCAGCTTATTTCTCGGTCTATTACTTGACCGTGACCTTGACCTTTGATCTTGACCTTCCAAAACTTGTTTCCAGCTTTTTACGTAACAGTTAATCCCTGATAGTTTCATTACTCTATGATTAAAATGTGATCAGGAAGTTGTTCACAAACAAACACACACACACACACAGGGGTTGGAAACATAACCTCCTTCCGACTTCGTTGGTACACACACACACACACACACATATATATATATATATATATATATATATATATATATATATATCATTTGTTAAGGTATAAACCTAGTTGGGAAACCAGGATGCTATAAGCGCAGGAGCTCCAACAGGGAAAACAGCTTAGTGAGGAAAAGGAACAAGGAAAAATTAAGTATTTTAAGAAGAGTAATATTAAAATAAATATTTTCTATATGATTCTTTCAGTCGAGAAACATGCCAAGCTCAATTTTGGGACAAAATAGTTTTATTAAATAAAACTATTTTGTCCCAAATAGAGAGAGAGAGAGAGAGAGAGAGAGAGAGAGAGAGAGAGAGAGAGAGAGAGAGAGAGAGAGAGTCTGACCATAATTCGTATTCCAAAAGTTTAACCTCAATTTTTATTTTTATTTCGAAATCAGATGTATTTATTTTCAAAATTATTCATTTTATAGTTTTCCAATTATTATTATTACCATCTATTTCCTTGTTTCCTCTCCTCACTGGGCTATTTTTCCCTGTTGGAGCCCTTGGGCTTAGAGCATCTTGTTTTTCCAATTAGGGTTGTAGTTTGGCTAATAATAATAATAATAATAATAATAATAATAGAGTGAGTAGGCCTACATGACATCATTTTTGTATTATTAATTTGAGCTTTTCAAATTCATTCCTTCTTTCTAATCACTAAAGAAGAAGAAGAAGAAGAAGAAGAAGAAGAAGAAGAAGAAGAAAAAGAAGAAGATATAATATAATCAACCATTATCCTTTTCATAATCTAAAGATCTCTAAATTTTTAAACTTTTCACATTTTACTTATAATTCTAAGAATTAGAATTTCTTTAGAATAAAATCTCAACATAATTAACCATCTAGTTGTAGAAGCTGATGTATAAAAGGCACAGTTTCGTCTTCACAATTCTTTAGTGAATAAAATATGAAGAAAATGAATAATCATCTTTATTAAACCAAAGATTTTAAGTCTGAAAACTTTGAGAAGCTGAGGAAACACATTTTAATATTTTAGTGTTTATCCAGTTACCTTGAACAATCTGTTCTCACCCTTACGACGTCAGGCAGTAAGGGGGATTTTTTCTTTTGTCTTTTAAGTAATGATATATATCTTTTTGACGGAAGAATTTTCGTAGAGAGAGAGAGAGAGATTCTGAAGTATTTGCTTTCAAGATGATTCAATCTACCAGTTTCCAAATAGTATTATAAAGATATTCATTAAACAGCCTATATAGCAAGTAGGCCTATTTCAAATAATTTGATAAATCGATTATATCAAATCTTGCAATTAATTTTATTTGTATTCGTAATCTGCCCTTTTCAAATGCATTCGCTATTTTCCCTAATCACAGAAGAAGAAGATAGTAATTTGAAATTCTCTCTCTCTCGATAACTCACACAACGTATCCTGTCAGGAACACCTTATAGTGTTACACTTCTGTTCTTTTATTTTTGTTACATCACTATTAGTTGTCTCTGCCTATCCATAAACTATAGTATGAGAGAGAGAGAGAGAGAGAGAGAGAGAGAGAGAGAGAGAGAGAGAGAGAGAGAGCATTTCAAATATAACACATTCTAGTTTCAAGTGTCACATGTTACGGAAGGAAAAATATGACTCCTAAGACACATTTTACTTATAAAACTTACACCAGAGATATTTTGAACCAATTACTTTACAGGAGGTTTACTTATGCAAGAGGTTATATAAAAGTCACACCTACGCATTCTAAAGATCACATTCATACACATATACACACACATACACACACTACTTATCATGCCTCTATGTCAATGCGTGATATGATGTGTTGACAGACTGTGGCCATGTGTGATATTGTGGGTATACAACATGGAAACATCCTTGCCTAGCAATCTGCTGGACGAGGATTCGAGACACACTCAGGTCGAATAGAATATTGTATTATTTGAAACATCACCATCCTTGTGAGCTAAGGATGGGTGGAGGGGGGTGGGAGGTTTGGGGGAGCCTATAGGTCTACCTGTTGAGCCATCAGCAGCCAATGCCTGGCTCTCCCTGGTCAAAGATTGGATGGGGAGGGGTTAGAGTGCTGATCATATTATTATTACTGCTACTAGCAAAGTTAAAACAGTAGTTGGAAAAGCAGGATGCTATCAGCCCAAGGGACCCAAGAAGGTAAAATAGACCAGTGAGGAAAGGAAATATATAAACTACAAGAAAAGTAATGAAAAACTAAAATTGAGAGAGAGAGAGAGAGAGAGAGAGAGAGAGAGAGAGAGAGAGAGAGAGAGAGAGAGAGAGATTCCTCACTAAAGAATCACATGACGAAGTCAAAGGATTTCTCGACTCCAAGTCGAAGTGTTCGATTTGATTTGACATCGGCTTCGTTTTTTAAATTTAGATGAATTCTCTTAATCATAACTCTATTTGAGAAATTTCTGCTATATTTTAGTGTAGGCCTAAGTGAATTGATTTTCAAAATGCCTATTCCATGCCGAAAACCGTAAAACATTTATAGTGATAATTGCTTATGCAGAGTCGAAGTTAGAATTAAAGACATTCGAACACCAAATACGTCTAGTTCGCGATTAGGATAAAGTGAATAAATTTTGATATGCAAAACTAGGCCTACGTCATTATTTTCTAAGTAGGTTTTGTCTATTGTTTGAATAATTTTGACTTAATTACCTGAGAAGATAATTATTTTGTCTTACAGTTAGTCTAGTGAAATGGGATAGGACTAACATCTACGGTCCGTTGCAAGGAGCAGTGTGTGTGTGTGTTTGTACAAACATAATACCTAGAACATATCAGATATATAGAGGATAATAAGTCTATAATTTAATAAATATATATATTTGAAAATTTGGATTTTATGATCGTTGAAAATTATATAGATAATATAATGAAAATAACAATAAATGGCACATGATGAACAAAATAGAAATATCTATATCTAAAAAAACAAGAATGATTTGAGTGAGCGATGAGCAGCGCTGCCAAATTTCCTCCTGACACCTTTATTTCCCTTAATAACACTGATACTACATTATCCTTTCCATTTACATTTAGCACATGCTACGCTAATCATAGACTATTCTTTAACATGGTAGAGAAAATGTTAATTATAACTCTCTCTCTCTCTCTCTCTCTCTCTCTCATTTTCTCTCTCTCTCTCTCTCTCTCTCTCTCTCTCTCTCTCTCTCTCTCTCTCTCTCAGATGCAATACAGAACCAACACCTCCTTTGATATCACCTAGTCAACTTCAATCGAATGACAGTAAACCCAGTCCATAGATACTTTATTTCTACATTTACTAATAGGAAATAAGGATTACGATAATAATGAATGATTAAAATGATATAAATGACCTTCTTGCAGGAGTGCATATTGCAGGAGTGCATAGGCCTATGCTATTGGTGGTCGTCTGTTTTTTATATATACATATATATATACATGAATATACATATGTATAGATATATATATATATATATATATTTATATTATATATATATATATATATATATATATATTTATATTATATATATACAAATATATACATATATATATATAGAGAGAGAGAGAGAGAGAGAGAGAGAGAGAGAGAGAGAGATACACACACACACATATATATATATATATATATATATATATATATATATATATATATATACTTCCTAGTATTTGTATTCTTCATAAATACACACATCTATGTGTATATATGTTATCATGATAAACTGTGCAAAAATAGAAAATACATTGCATTAACTGAATTGAGAGAGAGAGAGAGAGAGAGAGAGAGAGAGAGAGAGAGAGAGAGAGAGAGAGAGAGAGAGATACACACACACACACACACACACACACACCACACACACACACATATATATATATATATATATATATATATATATATATATGTATATATATATATACTTCCTAGTATTTGTATTCTTCATAAATACACACATCTATGTGTATATATGTATCATGATAAACTGTGCAAAAATAGAAAATACATTGCAATAACTGAATTGAGAGAGAGAGAGAGAGAGAGAGAGAGAGAGAGAGAGAGAGAGAATGGTCCTTAAAACAACTCTCTATGCAACTCTTATCATCAACTTCAAAGGACAAAGTATTTGATGATATTCCACGAGCAAAATACTTTGGGCTTTCATTTGATCCTACTCCTGACAATGCCCATAGATAATAGGGCAGATGCCTGAAACTTTGGGATCTGTTGATATAAACTTTGAGACAAAAACATTAACTGTAAAAGTTGCATTATCTGGTTTCAGTGGAGTCAAACAGTAATATGCAGCAAACATAGTTGAAGTAATATGTAATCAGCTAGAAAAAAAAAGGCAGTATTCCACTAATGTACTGTAGTATCGGTCACAATATTATGACAATGCTAGTCATGGCAGGGCCCAAACCTGATGTGCAGCAGTGGATCATCATAAAGAAGAGTAAAATTGCACTCACTCAATCAAACAGCCAGTGAAGAATCAGTTACAGCAAACCTTTATTGTCACATTAGACGAACTATACAATTTCTCCTCACGCCTAACAATGCGATGGGACATGATGAAGAAAGCTAATGACAATTATACTAAAGTCTGGATCTGAAACCCAATGGCCTGCAAGACAAGAAGCCGTTAAACTAATTTGGCCCCGATTTGATGACTTGCTTATTCTACTGGAAGAAATGTCCATTGATCTGAAAATAAAAAAAAATGTAGATAAAAGAAGTGAAGCCAGTCAACTGTTGCACCAGATTCTTACCTGAAACATGAACTATTTTATCTATATACTTCTGTCTATAAAATGTTTTGGTAGAAAGATATCATTAATGTAGAATTGGAAACTTTGCATGGAAAAGACGCCTGTGACTGTGAGTTGGTGATGTTGGTGGTGATGTCACACCACAAACGTCACCAACGGAGGACCACATTCATTAGGTGTTGGAGCATCAACCCAAAGTAGACGAGGATACATTTTTTATGAAAAAAAAAAAAACTCCAAACGTAAAATGTTATAATTATTTACAGTACTCTTAAGTTTCGTTTGATTTTGATTTAAAAAAAAAAAAGAAAAAAAAAAGACATGAACTACAGAGGTACTCAGTAAAGAGCAGCAGTCATATTTAGCTCTTAAACTCCACAGCATAATTGTACTTCAATGTATCTTCTTCAAAATCTAATGGATTTATCCTTGGGTCACATACCCCACAGGTCCTCCAAGTTTCCTTTGAATAGATTCAATAGTTTTGGCTTAACGTCATTCACTAACAAATAACAAACAGTTAATATATGTAGCATATTACCACAAAGAATATCACATAATCATATACATTTATTCATATTTTAGAATTAAAAAATTCAACATGATATTTTGCAGTAGTCGAAATATATATATATATATATATATATATATATATATATATATATATATATATATAGAAGCAGCAAATACGAATAAATATAATTTAACAAAAGAGAAAAAGTTGAAGGGACCAAAATTAATAGTCTAGGATATTGACGGGAAGTTGCATGGCCATGCGTCTGTGGTATCGGTTGATGGCGTTTCAATTTCAGAGGTCAATCTGTACTTATTTGTCGGACGTGTGACTGTCCTGTTTTATCGTGGTACCAATTATGATACATTATACATCTTGCATGATCTTATATTCATTATGTATAACCAGTAATAGGTTTTAAACGAGATATTAAGTGTAGACCAACTTTTCGGTGTGTGTGTGTGTGTGTGTGTGTAGGCCATTTCGAATTTCTAAGGCTTTCCGGCAAATCCTCTTTAAGTTTTTAAAATATCATTTTTATTTGTTCAACTTCGATGTATTGATTGAGAGCATTTATCTACGTGGCCCTGTTCATTACGCTCAACTGAACGAAATTATTTGAACAGGAAAGGGAAACCTAATGAATATGTAGGTTAGACCCATTTGTACACAAACACACATACACACATACACACACAATTTCAGGTTCAAACAGGGTGTTGAACACCTTCCATTCATATGTGACTCATTCCTCTTAACTAAGAAATATGCAGTCCTTGGAATGACATTATAATCAAGTAACTATTATTATTATTATTATTATTATTATTATTATAAAATTCCTAAGTGACTGTGGTTCGATTTGGTCTCAGAATAACCTGTATTTCCAAAGCACTCGATCTGGGGGCCTCTCTCTGTTCATCCTCGGAGTTGAGCGATATTTTCACACTATTTCGTTCAATGAAATAAGTAATTTTCTTCTGAATTGAGCGATAGTTTCATATTGCTTCGTCCCTTGGAAGGACTGAGGTTTTTTGGCGCCAAGTTGCAGGATATGGTAATTGCCCATTAGTGGATATATATATATATATATATATATATATATATATATATATATATATATATATATATATATATATATATATATATATATATATATATATATATATATATATACACACAAAATAGCTACAGCACCAGCAACAAATGCAGTTCACTGCAGGACTAAGGCCTCAGACATGACTTGAGTCACATCTGGTGTTTGGCTAATTTTCATAGAAGAAAAGTTGTCTACTTTTTGAGGAGAATTTTGGGGTAGCAAATGTTTCTCTGATGAACATAAGTGTTTTTATAGTTTATTTATTAAATAACTGTTTGGATGCTGTTACTATTTTTTTAAAGGGGAGGGACACTCCAAAATCAAACCATTGTTCTCTAGTCTTGGGAAGTGTCATAGCCTCTGTACCATGGTCTTCCACTTGCTTGGGTTAGAGTTCTCTTGCTTGAGGGTGCATTTGGGCACACTGTTCTATCTAGTTTGTCTTCCTCTTGTTTTTTTTTATTGTTTATATAGAAAATATTTATTTTAATGTTATTACTATTCTAAAATATTTTATTTTTTCTTGTTTCCTTTCCTCATTGGGCTATTTTCCCTGTTTGGGCCCCTGGGCTTAAAGCATCCTGCTTTTCCAACTGGGGTTGTAGCTTAGCATTTAATAATAATAATGATAATAATAATAATAATATTTCATTAATTGTTAATCATTTCTTATACCATTTCTTTATCTCCTTATTTCCTTTCCTCGCTGGGCTATTTTTCCCAGTTGGAACCCTTGGGCTTATAGCATCTTGCTTTTCCAACTAGGGTTGTAGCTTGGCTAATAATAATAATGATGATAATAATAATAATAATAATAATATCGACATCAAATGCAGCCGTTTCTAATCCAGTTCAGGACAAAGACCTCAGACATGTCCTTATTCATATGTTGGGTTTGGCCAGTTTTCATCACCCGCTGGCCAGTGCGGATTAGTGATTATAAATAATTCAGGAATTACCTTCTATGGTATTCGTTACTGACAGAAGTTGGAATTTTTTAATATTAAGATGAAGTCAAAGGCCAATTGACGGGAAGTAAAGGCGAGAAATTTCGGTTTATGACGATTTTGAAATCGACAACATCTAATAATATAAAGCCAGAAGTAGTTGAAATGTTTTTAAGCTTAAACCTTTTATCATTCTATTTACGAACTTCAAATGCAGAATAAACAAACAATA
The DNA here is from genome assembly GCF_036898095.1 of Palaemon carinicauda. Taxonomy (NCBI): domain Eukaryota; kingdom Metazoa; phylum Arthropoda; class Malacostraca; order Decapoda; family Palaemonidae; genus Palaemon; species Palaemon carinicauda. The sequence continues at coordinate 177,380,744 of NC_090730.1, forward strand.
ATAACGAGGAATATTTAAATAAATGTAAGAAAACTTTGCAAATCATTTAGACGGTATGGGCTAGAGTACTGCAGGTTGCATGAGAACATAGGCCTAGTTAGTGGTGTTTGAGTGAACAATAACTTATTTTGTTCCTATAGTCTATCTGTTCCATTTAATATGACGGAAAAGTCAAATTGCAATATGTCATAGATAAAAGTAATTGTAATTTTAGTGTGTATCCAGTTACCTGGAGTAAGCTGTTCTTGCCCTTACGATGCCAAACAGTAAGGGTCATTTCATTTTTTTTTTTCTACAATAGTATACGTCTTTTTAACCGAAGAATTTTCGTTCGATTTGATTAGGCGTCAGCTTCGTTTTTGAAACTTGGATTTAATGTCGTTAATTGTAACTTTATTTGAGAATTTTATGCTTTATTTAAGCGTAGGTCTAAGTGACATGATCTGCAGATGCATATTTCCAGCCTATAACCGTAAAACTTTTACAATGATATAATTAAGTAGAGTCGAAGTTAGAATGAAAGACATTCGAACACAAAATACGTCTGCTTCGTGATCATGTAAAACTAGGCCTACGCCATTGTTTCTTATGTACATTTCCTTTATTATTTGAATATTTTGAGCATAATTACCAATACCCATTGTCTATGAGTATACATGAAACCTAATTAAGTGTGTGTGCGTGCATGAGTATAGACACGAAAGTCTAAGCAGAGTCTCTCTCTCTCTCTCTCTCTTTAAAGGGTAGGGTAAGGGAGGTATGGGGGGCGAGAGGGGGAACGCGACAGAAGCTTCGAGAAAAGGAAGAGAGGACACAGTGCATATGTGCGTGTGAGCGGCCATGGCGGTTAGCTACACTCGACGGTTGTAGAGGGAGAGATAGAGTGGTAATGATACAAGGTCGAATAGTTGAAAATGGAGGGGGTTGTAATGCAGGAAGAGAGCAGGGAGTGCAGTGTAGGGAAAGATATAGGGACAATAAAGGAATGTAACGAAAGGAGAAATTTGTGAAAGGCTTCACGAGGAGAAGAGAGAAAGGGTGTTATGCAATTAAGCGGTGTGAGAGAGGATATTTTTACGATGAAAGGAAGGAGTTTATTCCAGCTTAGGCACGAAAGAATCTGAAGTAAATTAACAATTTAGATTGAGAGAAAGGATACTTGACAATTCCCTGACTAATTGGGTTTGCACAAGGAAGGATAGTACTCCGTGTGGGATAGGATAGGAAAATGGATAGGCAGGGATAAGGAAGTTCTGTAGAGCGTGCTTGTGTAAAGGGAATAGGTAGGGAATGGAAGGGCGAGGTATGTGTGCTGTGAGGGATAGGAAGGATAGACGGCATAGCCGCATAGGCTATCCTTACTGCATAGAGAAGGATAGGTTTTGCCGTGTTGATTGTGAACGTGATAGGTTACACCAGGGAGATAATAATAATAATAATAATAATAATAATAATTATTATTATTATTATTATTATTACTATTATGTCTTGCTAGGCTACAACCCTAGTTGGAAAAGCATGATGCTATCAGCCCAGAGGCCCAAACAGGGAAAATAGCACAGTGAGGAAAGGAAACAAGGAAAGATAAGATATTCTAAGAACAGTAACAACATTAAAATAAATATTTCCTATATAAACTATAAAAACTTTAACAAAACAAGAGGAAGACAAATAAGATAGAATAGTGTACCCGAGTGTACCCTCAAGCAAGAGATTGGTCATATCAGCGTGATAATAATGTGAAAGAGATGGATTATATAATGAAATTATGCTGATTGGGAATAACATTTCCCTGCTAATGAAAGTAATAAGTTTGTGTGGATATCAGGCAGTGAAATGAGGAGATCCCTTCTTAGGCTATGAAAAATCTTGAGTTTGCGGGAAAAATTGAATGAACAATTTGACTAAAGATTGTGTAGGAGAGAAGAATGGAAGGAATAATGTGGATAAGGGGAATAGATATAAGATAAAGAAGGGATAGGGAGAGGGTACTAGGTTAGGAACAGTAGCACTCCAGCAAAGGGGAGGCCCAAAAGTTAGTGAAAACTTGGCTAATTGCTAATGCCTTAGATTCGCACCTAGGCCTATGGCACTGCCGTCTGTATTGAGACGGCAATGCCTATGATAGTGTAAATGTGAATAACAATTTTGCATAGACTTATTCATAGGGTAAAGTTGTAGACTGTGTAGGAGAATAAAGGAATGTTTTTAATATATTAGAAAAGAGCATAATAGATGAATTTGAAGTGTATTAACTTTATGGTTTATCTGTGTAGGCTACAGCTGTAATACAGTGTCTTTGTCGCTATATTTGAATTGTCTCTTTATGTAACCTATTATGTTTTGTGCTTTCTTTGCAGCTTTTATGCTCTGTTTGGTGAAATTCAAATCCTTGCTGATAATAATACCAGAGAGAGAGAGAGAGAGAGAGAGAGAGAGAGAGAGAGAGAGAGAGAGAGAGAGAGAGTTTGTGTGTGTGTAGGAGGCCCACGAGAGATAATATATATAGTATATCTATCAATTTTTATGATTTTCTCCAAAACGCCACCTAGTTCTTACACCCTCCCCCAAACTCTATACTGAGAGAGAGAGAGAGAGAGAGAGAGAGAGAGAGAGAGAGAGAGAGAGAGAGAGATTGGGGTGCTCTCTCTCTCTCTCTCTCTCTCTCAACACATATTCGACTAATGAAATTCTTAACAAAAGCTTACATTTGATGAATGGATACAAATTTACCAAAAAAGTTGGCCTACACTTACTATTATTATTAGCTAAACTACAACCCTAGTTGGAATAGCAGGATGCTATAAGCCCAAGGTCTCCAACAGGGAAAATTACTCCTGTGAGGAAAGGAGATAATGAAATAGATAAATGATATGAGAAATAACGAACAATTAAAAAAGTGACATCTAAACGTATTTTAATTATAAACTATAAAAAGACTTAGGTCAGTCTGTTCAACATAAAAACATATTTAAATTTACTGACCATATTACATCTGATCAGCGCCCAAGCCCACTCTCCACCCAAGCTAGGACCTAAGAGGGCCAGGCAATGGTTACTGATGACTCAGCAGATAGACCTATAGGCTCCCCCAAACCCACTATCCCTAGCTCACAAGGATGGCAAGGTTGCAGTGACCAAAGGAACTGACGATTTTGATCGGGACTCGAACCCCAGTCCAGCAGAACACCAGAAGGAACGTTTCCAATAGGTGACTGCAACCCTTATTCAGCAAATTGACGTGAATGAATTTCTGTTTTAGATATAGTCATTATTTCCTTCAAACTAAGATCATGACCAACAGGTGGTTTGGCGTCTAGGTAGTATGTTGGCCAGGCCACTCACTATCCATCCATTGAGATACCACCGCTAGTGAGTTATGGGGTCCTTTGTCTGGCCAGACAGTACTACATTGGATCCCTCTCAGGTTACGGCTCATTTTCCCTTTGCCTATACATTCACCGAATAGTCTGGCCTATTCTATACACATTTTCCTTTGTCCTCATACACCTGACAACACTGAAATTACCAAACAATTCTTCTTCACCCAAGGGGTTAACTACTGCACTGTAATTGTTCCTCTTGGTAAGGGTAGAAGAGAGACATTAGCTATGGTAAGCAGCTCTTCTAGGACACTCCAAAATCAAACCATTGTTCTCTAGTCTTGGGTAGCGCCATAACCTCTGTACCATGGTCTTGCAATATTCTATCTAATTTCTCTTCCTCTTGTTATTTTGAAGGTTTTATAGTTTATACAGTATATGAAAGATTTATTTCAATGTTATTATTCTTTTCCTTTATTTCATTTCCTCACTTGGATATTTTTCTTGTTGGAGCCCTTGGGCTTATAGCATCCTATGGATGTAGCTTAGAGGAGTAGTAGAGGAGAGGGTATTCTCCCAACTCGAGTGCCCCCCCCCCCCTTCGCTTATTTCCGTTATATTGACGACACTTTCGTCAAAGCTACTTCCACCCAAGCCATCAAGAACCTAAGGAGGATCTTTGAGGACAACAGCGTCCTCCACTTCACCCTTGAGAACAGCGTCGACAACAGCCTCCCGTTCCTGGACGTCTTGATTTCTTCCACCAACGAGGGATTCCAGACCACCGTCTACACTAAGCCCACAAATCTCGGTATGTGTTTAAATGGCGAAAGTGAATGTCCTGCCCGCTACAGGGCCTTGACCATCAAAGCCTTTGTACGTAGGGCCTTGTCACACTGCTCGTCATGAATTGACACCCACAAGGAGCTGGAAAGGGCCGCACAGGTCCTCATCAACAACGGCTACAGCAACAAGCAAGTCCAGCGTGAAGTGAGGACAGCTATAGACAAGTGGTATGGGTCCTCTGCGGTGGAAGGGTCTGACAGCGCCAGCCAGGGGTACGACAGCGCCAGCCAGGGGCCCGACAGCACTAGAGATAGGACCAACAACCCCACCAACGGATCTAGAGACATCAAGCTTTACTACAAAGGCCTCATGCACTCACAATATCAGCGGGATGAGAAGTCCATTAAAGACATCATCACTAACAACGTGTCACCCACTGATGAGACCACGAAAGTGAAACTCATCATATATTACCAGACTGAAAAAACCCGCACCTTGATCATGAGAAACAATCCAGTGCCCCCTGAGAATGATCCTCTGAAGAACACAAATGTAGTCTACTCTTACCAATGCCCAGTCCGAGGATGCCCCGGCAAATACATAGGTATGACTATGAAACTTTCGAAGAGGATTTCGTGCCATGTCCAGCAAGGTGTTATAAGAAATCATGCTCTACAGCGACATAACACCCAAATTAACCGGGCAGACATCGTTGCCAATACCAAAATTATCGGCAGCGCCCCTGTCAGCAGGCGCCTACGAATATTGGAAGCTCTGTTAATCCAGAACGAGAAACTAGCGTTGAATACGACCCAAGAGATGTTCCCCCTACCATCCTGTCGACGTACCAACGCTAGGAACCAAGAACAAGACCCCCAGAACGATGACAACCCCGATCCTGACACCCCCACAAATGGAAAAATCGTCTGGCCGAATGCTGATTTTGGCGGCGAACATGATCTGGAATTCCAGTCTGCTGAGCGTAGGAATGGGCTGCCTGACTTTGATCCCGTCTCGGCGCGCGTCTCAGCCAATCAGGGAGCTCGGATACCTCTCTCAGCCCAGTCCACTGAGCGAGAGAGGAGACTGCCTGACTTTACGGCTGGCTCGGCGCGCGTCTTGACCAATCAGGATTCAGAATTCCTTCCTACCTCTCAACCTGGGAGGCAGAGCCAAGCTCATCGTACATCTATCTGCCACCCGAGCTTATAACCTCCGATCGACCAATCAAAATTCGAGGCCCCTCTCTACGAACCAGAGCCGGGATATATAAGGACCCAGATCCAGCCAGAGCCTCACTTCTCGCCTGAAGACGGAGCAAGCAGTTCCGAAACGCGTCGCACTCCACTCTTGAGTTTACCTGTTGCAATTTTCGAGTATTACTTGTACCTGTATCAATTACATCCAGCCTTAACCTGAATTGTATCCTTCACCCACCTGATGACCTTCGCCACCTTGCTAGCTGAATGTAGCAACCCTGAAAAGAGAATTGTCCGTAGAATCGAGAAATTGGACAAGAAATTGAATTCTGCCGATGCAGCCATAGTATTCAGCTCCACCTGTTTAAAGGAGGGTCTCCTACCGAGAAATAATAATAATAATAATAATAATAATAATAACAATAACAATAATGATAATACCCACAAGGTCTTGGTGGCTAAGTCACAAGGTTTGCGGAACATGACTTGTGCCGGGGAACACTTTAGTAATGAAATAACATACCAGAGTTATAAATGTAAAGTTTGTTTGGATGTAGAGAGAGAGAGAGAGAGAGAGAGAGAGAGAGAGAGAGAGAGAGAGAGAGAGAGAGAGAGAGGAATATGGCTTGCAAATATGTATTGAAAAATTAAATAAGAAAAGTCAAAATCGATTATTACATAATGAGACTCTTCTGCATTTATGATGGAAAAGTAATTTTAAAGGCTCGGCTCTCGCTCTCAGTCATGAGAGAAAAAAATCAGTCTATACAATAACAGTTAATGTTCACCGCCTAAATACATTTCCCAGTATCACTAAATAATATTCCTACAGAACTATGGATTTTCCTTATCTTTATAATTTTGGCCGAGACACTGATCAGACCGAAGGCGTGAACACCCCGGCACCTAGACCGAACCGAGACTGGATTCCCACTATCGGTATGATACTGTGAATCAACTCTTAAGCATTCAAAATATCACTTTCTAGGGTTCAAATCATAATTATCATTATTACAAGCTAAGCCAAGCTACAACCTAAGTTGGAAAAGCAGGATGCTATAAGCCTAAGGACTCTCGTATATTCTCATAGGGTTAATTTCCTTTAATCTATGTTTGAAACGTTCCTCTAGGCCAGTATATATAACAAATGCAGTTGTTTCTAGTCCACTTCAGGACAAAGGGCGCAGACATGTCCTTAATCATGTCTAGGTTTTGGACATTTTCTTCACCACGATGGCCACAGCAGATTGGTGATGGTGGGAGACTGAAGCCTGATATTACTATTCCTAAATCAGAATGAGATAAAAAACATATCAGAACAGAATATCATTTTGGATCTAGAAAACAACATTTTGTTGTATGGTAGGAGAGAGAGAGAGAGAGAGAGAGAGAGAGAGAGAGAGAGCTGCAGAGAAAACCCCGTTATAGTGTCCACTAGTATTGGTGTGAACTAAACCCCGCTATAATGTTAACTCATATCCTTTGAATATGAATTTGAAATATGTTTTCCTTCGTGTTCAGTGTTTATCTATATAATAATAATAATAATAATTATTATTGTTATTATTATTATTAATTTTTGTCATTTGGGTTAAACTTATTTAAAAAACCTAATAATTGGTAGTTGAATCAGTAGAACTTCAAAAGTTCAAACTTGCAGCAAATCTTCTTATGTTGAACAGACTGACATAAACCTTTTTATAGTTTATATATGAAATATATGTTTTGAAGTTGTTACTGGTTTTATAATATTTTATTTTATTGTTCATCATATCTCATATCGTTTATTTATTTCCTTATTTCCTTTCCTCACTGAGCTATTTTTCCCTGTTGGATCCCTTAGGTACAGTACAGTATATCAGTCTTTGTTAGGCCGAGGAAAACTGAGGAAACACTAGGCGCATTGCAATATATATATATATATATATATATATATATATATATATATATATATATATATATATTGATCACAAACTCACTAACACTTGTGTTTTCATACCTAGCTTTGGTTGGTTGTAAGTTTATTTACACATTAAAAAAATGTTATGTCTTAAGAGCTAAAGAACATCTTAACCATTCCCTATTATGAATAATTTAACAATAGGAATAATAAGAATTATTATACAACCTTTTTTTTTCAATTTGTTATCATAATGGTCAAGCTTAGCGTATGTATGTATGTATGTATGTATGTATGCATTTCGAATCCTCCACCATCTAACTGATGTGTGTGTGTGCGTTTATATGGAAACTAAACAGATAGTGTTCAATGGCAGTAAAAATATAATATACTTTGCAGGACAAAGGCCTCAGACATGTCCTTATTCATATTTTGGGGGTGACCAGTTTTCATCACCACGTGGATGAGTCCGGATTTGTGATGGTAGGAGACTTTAATCTGCTCGCTCACTGCAAACCAACCTAGTATAGTAGAGCTTTGCTGATCATAGCTATAAATTTCATTATGATTTTAGAAAGGGGAACCATCGCGCCTACCATTCCATCCACCTTTAAAACATGAATAGAAATTTACAGGTTCAACAAATCAAGTACCAATTGACCACTGAAATTGAAACGCCATCAATTGTAATGGGCTCAAACTACACTCTCTAGTCTCTCCCAAGGAATGACTCACCCCTAACAGCCTCCCCACACACGCACCCCCATGCAACTCCCCAACAATTTCCTAGACTATAAAATTTTGGTCCCTCCAACACTTTTACTCTTCTGTTACATTATATTTATTCACATTTGCTTCTTTTAT